>NC_136527.1:104616196-104641196 GCF_053919585.1 Euprymna scolopes | reverse complement strand
AGAGAGACGCAGTCAGACAAAGACAGATGGTGAGAGAAAAAGAGAGATTGACAGAGAGAGAAAAAGAGAGATTGACAGAGAGAGAAAAAGAGAGATTGACAGAGAGAGAAAAAGAGAGATTGACAGAGAGAGAAAAAGAGAGATTGACAGAGAGAGAGAAAAAGAGAGATTGATAGAGAGAGAAAAAGAGAGATTGACAGAGAGAGAAAAAGAGAGATTGACAGAGAGAGAAAAAGAGAGATTGACAGAGAGAGAAAAAGAGAGATTGACAGAGAGAGAAAAAGAGACGAAAGCAGGGATTCAAAGAGAGAGAGAGAGAGAAAGAGAGAAAGATAGAAAGGGAACTAAAGATTGAGAGGGGGGAATGAAAGGGAGAGACGAGGCCAGAGCGACAGAGAGGGAGGGAAAAAGAGGACCAAAGGGAGAGGGGGGGGGCTAGAGTGAGAGAGAGAGAGACGGGATCAGGGCGAAAGAACGTAACCAGAGCAAGGAGAGAGAGAGAGACAGACAGACAGAGAGAGACGGGACCAGAGCGAGACAGACAGGGGGGGGGGGCGGAACTAGAGCGAAAGGCGGAATGATAATCGCATTCAATCCTCACCCACCAAGAAGACAGTTTAAAAATAGATCATTTCGTTTTTGTTTTTTTAAACACCTTCCAATTCGTTGGCTTTTTGTCTTTTAATCACGTGAAATTTATTTTAAAAACTAATTACTTTACGTACATCTTCAATATTAATAGAGATTAGATACAGTCGTATCAAGTCTGGAGTGTGCGTGGGGGGGGGGGTCAACTTTCAGTTTAGCCTGATGATAAGAAATGCATTTGTTATCGTACCTATTTACTATGCCTCCCCACGGGACAGAGTTAGACACCAGGGCCGTTTTTTAACGTGGAGAAAGGGTACAAAAATAAAAAATTGTCTTAGTCGTGAAGGAGTAAGCTGCTCCTCCAACGAAAGGGAACAAAAAAATGGAAGTGCAAACTGCAGCACCCGAAGAACAGACACCACACTTCGATCTTGGCCAAAACGTCAAATGAACCTTTACATCAAAGAGAAAAAGAAAACCAATTGATTGAAATACATACCTACTATTGTATTTATTATTATTATTATTATTATTAACTCCCCCCAACCCACAAAAAAAAAAGAAAAGAAAAAGCCAATCTTTAGTAGCATAGTGTCGCCTTCGAGAAACAGTTTTTTTTCCTTTAGTTTAGACTAAAGTATTCTCATCTCCCCCCCCCAAAAAAAAAAAAAAATGTATATATATTTTTTACTTTTTTGTCAAAAAAACTAAAAATTTTACTACAAAGTATTTTTAATTTTTTTTTACAGTTTAAATATTTCTAGAATACTTTCGAAATTTCCCACAAATTTCGCCGTGGCCACCATTTTTATTTCGATATCCATATTAATAAATTTATTAGTATTTCTTGTTTGTAGTGCTTTGTTTTTCTTCTCTCACCTCTACGTGACTTAATTTTTTTTCTATTAATTGAATATTTTTCATACAACGTAATAAAACGATGGTTTTAATTATATTAAAAATAAAAAAAAATAAAAAATTTAATTTCAAATGTAAAAATAAAAAAAGAAACAGTGCTATCAGCTAGAATCGAAACCAAAACGTATAGCTCTCCAGCATTATTCATTACCGTCTGAGTTAAGTTTATACGCATATAAAAACTTTAAAAAATAATGTTGGAGAATAGTATAAATGTATATTTGCGCATGCGTAGAAGTAACACATTTAGTCGACTTACGCCTACCAAGTTTCGTTTTTTTTTTTTTTTTTTACCCTTTAGGAACTATTTTTTACCGGTTACAACCAAATTGAATTTCTTCCATAGGCCAAATCCCCTATATGCCAAGTTTCAAGTTTGTAGACCAAAAATTGACAAAGTAGTTTGGTAGAGACTGCTCTGCACAGACAGTCACACACCCGTGAAAATTTCACTGAAATAGGAGGACCTGTAATATATATGAAATAGGATGACCTATAATCAAGATAAAACTTTGCCAACAATCGTTGGCAAGGTTTTATCTTGAAGTAGAATTTTTTTTTTAGCTCCTTACATAGTGCCTCCATGTCTTGTCTGGCGCTGCATGTGAGATGACGCCACAAAAAATAGTGAAGAAACGATGAATGTAAGAAGTGTGAAGGTGGAGTTTGTCCTAAAAACAAATATTATTTTCGTCATAGTTAAAAATTGAGTAATTTGATTTAAACTTATCACATTTTTTCGCTCATTTTGGCCTAATCAGGGTGTCTGGTTGCCCTAAGGAATTACAGTGCTTTCGGGGTACTCCCCCAACCACTTCTCACGATTGCAATTCAATTTTCCCAAGCAACACGCTTACCCCTGTTGAACTCGTCAACATTGGGAACACCTGTTTCTTCAATTCTGCGATGCAAAACTTTTCTTGTGACCCCTTTTGAGCTCCTGGGAATGCTGAATCGCAGTGAAAATGGACAAACGATGCAGTTTCACGCCTTAAGACATGTATATTTGAATTCAGCACCATGGAAAACCACTATATAGACATACATATCAAGTTTTTGAGTAATATGAAAAAAAAAAAGCTCCAAAAAGGCATGTTTTTAGCCCTAAAAGTTCCAGAGGGATGCAAACCAGAATTTTGCCAGGGTCATCCATACTGGATTTATATTAAGTACAATGGCCTCCACATTTTGGCCAAGTTTCAGGAAAATCTAATGGATGCAGGAAAATCTATGGGGCAAAAAGTGTCATTTTTTACCTCTTTTGAGCTCCTGGGGACGCAGAATCTGTGTAAATGGATAATGGTGCAGTTTCAGGCCTTAACACATATATATTTGAGTTGGCTCCCATGTAAAACCACTATCTAGTCAGACAAAGTTTTTGTTGAGAAATATGAAAAAAAGCCACAAAAAGGGGCGTTTTTAGCACTACAAGCCCCCGGGGATGCAAACCAGAATTTTATCAGGGTCACCCATACTGGATTTATATTAAGAACAATGGGTTCCACATTTTGGCAAAGTTTCATAAAAATCTAATGGATGAATCAAATGTTATGGGGCAAAAGGTGTCATTTTGAGGAATTTTTTTACCTCTTTTGAGCTCCTGGGAATGCAATGGGAATTTTTGCAAAAAAAGGTTTTTTACTGTGCACATCTATTTAATGAAATAAAATTTGTAGCAAAATTTCAGGAAAAACTAATGGACTTATCTGCCAATTGTCCGGACTAACGGACGCACAGACGCCACTGAAAACATAGGCCCCTCTCCGATAAATTGGGGGACCAATTACGAAAGTTAAGATTTAAAGCTTACAGTATTCAGAAATATTTTAATATTTTGACAACCACATGAAATGTAGTAATTGTCTGTATTTTTGAGATGAGGTGTTTTCATTTATTGAGATTGTCTGACTGACTTCCTCATCTTGGTTATTATAGTCACAACGTTTTGGCCGTTTTGCCCTCCGGCCATCATCAGGTACACCTCCTTATGAAGGCAGGAGGGCAAAACGGCCGAAACGTTGTGACTATAACAACCAAGATGAGGAAGTTAGTCTGACAATCTCAATAAATAAACATGAAATGTAGCCGTACAGATTCTGACAAATTTACCCAAAACAATTATTTTTATTACAGAGTCGTGATTTTAAAAGTAAAAGAAAAAAAAGTACTTAGGTGCCATCAGCTAGAATCGAAACCGAAACTGTAGCACTGAAAGCTGGTGATGTTACCACTGAACCAACATGTAAGTAGTTTGTATTTTGTGTTATTCCGCCGATTATTGACACAGCTGATCTGGAGCTCCACTGCACCCAGGCTGTCCACTTCCTACAGAGGTCCAGTCTACTAGACAATTGAGGTTGGGACTAGGGTCGTCTGGTGTTGGTGGTTGGTCAGGTATCTTTTCCAGCCAGATGTCCAGAGGTTTCTTAAACGTGTCAGGGGACATTCTCCTTATATTTCTTATTGCGGTTGGAATACAGTTGAATGTTTTTGTACTTTTTTATTTTACTTTTGTTAGTTTGAAGAGATCAAGGGGCTCCTTCCTAGGGCTAACACTTGATTCTATTACAGTTTAAATTTATATCCAAGGGTTCTTTTAAGAATAGACACTGTTCCCTTTATGGCTGCTGTCTGTATTTCTTTACAGCTTGGTTTTCCAGGGATTGTTTCTAAGTATTTCTGAAGAGTCTTTTTTATTAATCCAGTTGCTCCTATCACAACCGGTATCATGTTTATTTCTTTCAGAGACCATGTCGTTTTTAGAGCATTTTTTAGGTCCTGATATTTTGTTATCTTTTCTCGTTCGGCTCTATTAAGACCAAAGTCATTTGGAACTGTGACGTCGATAATGAGTGCAGTCTTTTCGGGCTTGTTCCATATTACTATATCTGGCTTGATGGCCTTGTCTTTCATGTATCTGCCTTCCTGTATGTCTTTGTCGTAGAACACTGTCACTTTTCTGTTTGATGTTATTGGTGGTGGTTCATGTTCCCAGATGTTCGACGACCTAACTAGTTGCATCTCTCCACAGATCTTCCAGTGTAAATATCTACATACTTTGTTGTGGCTGGCAGTGTAATGACCATCGGCTAGAAGGATCTTGCATCCAGACATTAGGTGGCTTGGACTTTCAACAGCCGTGTACCACTGTAGGTGAAGTTGAGGTGGATGAGGGACTTTATCCTCTGTGTAGTCCCAGATGTGGTTTTTATATAGTACAGCCTTCCTCGTCGCTGATTGTTGGTTTGGGACCCTTTCTTCCAAGACTTTCCATTTGTGGAGAAAGATAGGTTTCAGGAAGCCCTACGCACAATTCATTTTATTTATTTATTTTTGTGCATGCTTGCAAAGTCTCAAAAATCGAGGAGGGGGGTGCATATATAATATATCGTTCTTTTCTGCATTAAAAATTAAAAATAAACTAAGATGAATGTACAAAATGTATAACGTTTTTTTTTTTCATTTTTGACCCCTTAAAAACAATTTTAACCGGGTAAAGACCTATAAAAGAATGTCCCGTAAAAAATCCAATCATTTGAGGCCCTTAGCACTGCTCTGCGACTTTCAGTTTTGGGGGAGATAGAGTTTGAAAATATGGAGACAGACAGACATATAGCCATTTATATATTAGATTTTATTCAATTTAGGTAAACAAAACTATCATAAGTCGCTACGATAAGTCTGTTTCAGTCTAAAAAGACATAGTGAGGTGGCAATAAATTCCCAGTTTTACTAAAGGCCAGTCATTTAAAGGGATTAAATGACTGGCCTCGAGTATGAGTGGGCGGAGAGGAGGGGGATATTGTCGCCTGACAAAGTCATTTTAGACAGAAATAGTAGATTTATCGTAGCGACTTATGGTAATTTCCTCAACCTAACTTGAATAAAATAATCTGCTCTTTATTGTGCACTATCAACAACCTTGTTAAACTCAATGGGTTTTTGTTTTAGATATTTTTAACCTGGAATATATGCCTGGGACCTATAACAATTTTTTTTTTTATATATTAGGTTGGTGCAAAAATAATGTCTTTTCTTGGCGTTCAATTTATAAAAACATTTTTGCACCAACCTAATACTTTATTTATATTTTTTAATTGCAATTCATTATTGAGATGAGTTTTATTGATTTATTTATTAATTTATTGCGGACTATTATCCTCATCTTTTTTAGTTGTTTCACAATGTTTCGGCCAACTATTCCTCTGGCCTTCGTGACAGATAGGAACTCTGAATCTCCTAACTGCATTCTCAGCAATTACTGCCTTCCATAGTTGTTGTCGTCTCACCACGTTTTTGGCCAAGTTAGCCTCTGGCCGGCTTTGGGTAGGATTGAAACTACTATCTTCAGAAAAGAGAGAGTGACAGAAAGAGAGAGAGAGTGACAGAAAGAGAGAGAGAGTGACAGAAAGAGAGAGAGAGTGACAGAAAGAGAGAGAGAGTGACAGAAAGAGAGAGAGAGTGACAGAAAGAGAGAGAGAGTGACAGAAAGAGAGAGAGAGTGACAGAGAGAGAGAGAGAGTGACAGAGAGAGAGAGAGAGTGACAGAGAGAGAGAGAGAGTGACAGAGAGAGAGAGAGAGTGACAGAGAGAGAGAGAGTGACAGAGAGAGAGAGAGTGACAGAGAGAGAGAGAGTGACAGAGCCTGAGAGAGAGAGAGTGACAGAGAGACAGAACCTTACATAGAGGTAGAGAGAGTGAGTGAGTGCACGTGTGTGTATGAATGTGTGTGTTTGTGTGACAGAGTGATATTTTTCATTTGTTCATACATTTTTTAAAACTTGTACAGAAAAAGAAATAAAATTTTATTTGTATGGCGAACAATTACAATTATATTCTTCAAATTAAAATGCGAGTTATCCAACTTACTGATTTTGTTTTTTTTTTTAATATCATTAAAAAAATGTTTCATATTAACACTTGTCTGGGCCAAACTCTTTTTTTTTTTAAATTCAATTGCAACAAAGTACATTATATTGCTAATAGAGATTTTAAACAGAATCCTTAAAGTAACATAGTGCATAACGTACCAAGTAAAATTCAGTTATAAGTGACACCCTTCTATACATCTTTCGATTTAATCTTCATCAATTTAATTGCAATTCATTATTGAGATGAGTTTTATTTATTAATTTATTTATTGCAAACTATTATCCTCATCTTTCTTAGATGTTGATTCACGACGTTTCGACCAACTATTCCTCTGACCTTCGTCAGGTAGTAACCGCGACGGGATAGGAACTCCGAATCTCCTAACTGCATTCTCAGCAATTACTGCCTTCCATAGTTGTTGTCGTCTCAATACAATTTGGCCAAGTACTCTCTGGCCGGCTTTGGGTAGGATTGAAACTATTATCTCCAGAAAATTCTCACCCGGAACCGTAGAGATTCAACGTCTATCCACTGTACCATGGGCTCCGAAAGGCGATCAAGACTGAGTGTTTTGGTCTTATAAATCCACGTTTATTTATTATTTGATCTTCCATGGTCGGGTCCGTACCAAATGGTATATATATATTATTTTTAATTGCAATTCATTATTGAGATGAGTATCATTTATTAATTTTTTTTATTGCAAACTATTATCCTCATCTTTTTTAGTTGTTTCATGATGTTTCAGCCAACTATTCCTCTGGCTTTCGTTTTTTTTTATTTACTGACGTTGGCTTAGTAACTAAATGATTTATTGATAATTTTGTAACCCTTAAACGCATGCCGGAAGATTTAAATTGGTTCATTATTGTTGTAATGAAAAAAAAAAAGTTTCATTCAACACAAAACCAAAAACACATATTAATGATAAATGATTTATTATTCTATTCATTGAAATTTACTAATTTTTAAATTAAAAATTAAAAAAAAAAAGTTAATAAAAAAACGTAGTTGCTTATGTGCGCATAAAAAACTTGTTTTTTTGTTTTTGTTTTTTAGATTAGGTCCACCTTATAGTCACCCCCCCCCCTCAACATCCTCATCTTAAGAACAGCTTCCGGAATAAACACCACTTTTGGAGGGGGGGGGCTATTTGCAAAATTTAACTGATATTTGTTGTTTATTATTTGATATTTTCACTTTTTCTTGTTAAAATTATTGATATAAGCTTGAATGTCCAAAACACATTTCGGACGGTTGTGTACGTTCTCATCAGATTATTTTGTGGAGAAAGATAGCCATACTCACAATTCATTTTGTATTATTTGGATTCATCGGACTACTGTTCTCATCTTGAGTGTGATTTTCACAACGTTTTGGTCGATGTAACCTCCGACCTTCTCCAGGTGTATCTTCTCGTTCGTGCGATTTAATCCCATTAGATTATTTTCTTTTGGCGATATATAAAGTCACATGTCTAGGCTGATAAACCAGACACAATAGATAACTTGGAAGACAACATTCTTCGGTGCCTGTTGAACGTTTATGAAGCCCATCCAATTGATGTCAACAGTTAGGAGATGACGTTTCAGAATTTTTGAGATGAGGATTGGTTATTCGTATTATTTGGATTCATCGGACTACTGCTCTCATCTTGTATGTGATTTTCACAACGTTTTGGTCGATGTAACCTCCAACCTTCTTCAGGAGTATTTGTCCAACTCGAAAATGTTTCTGTCGGGAATTTGGACGGAATTTCTAGCGGAACCTTTTATTTACTTCATCACAGGGAGTAGCGTGCTCTTGTTTTGTCAGCCATGACGGAACAAGATCTTGGACCTCTATCCAGTCATGCCTGATGGAACAAGAGCATGCTATCCCTGCAAGGTAAATAAAGGATTCCGCTCGAAATTCCATCCAAATTCCCGAGTTCGACGGAGACATTTCCGAGTTAGACAAAATACACCTGAAGAAGATCGGAGATTACATCGACGGAAACGTTGTGAAAATGACACTCAAGATGAGAACAGTAGTCCGATGAATCCAAATAATACGAAGAACCAATCCTCATCTCAAAAATTCAGATACGTAGATGTATTCTTGTCCTTTTGTATTTAATTTTTTGTTTATCTGCGTCTTTTTTGGGACGCATAGTTTGTTTTTTTATTAATTAAATATTTAAGTAGTTATTAAAAATAGTTTTAACTATTGGTTTTATTTTGCTGCATTTTAATTTTCTGATAACTTTGTGCATGTAAAAATATTTAATAAAATCATTCATTTACTGTTCTCATCCTGAATTTGATTTTCACAACATTTCAGCCGATGTAACCTCCGACCTTCTTCAGGTTTATCTTGTCAAACTCGGGAATAACGTTTCTGTCAAACTCAGGAGTTTGGATGGAATTTCGAGCAGAACCCTTTATTTTTCATCATGGGTGTAGCGTGCTCTTGTTCCATCAGCCATAACTGGATAGAGGTCCTAAATAATTAACAACTGCATTTTTTTCGGTCACCCACACTGAGCATTGAACTTTCCACCTTCAGGAGGAGGTCACTTTTACAACTGATTTTTCCAAGCACTCTAACCATGATGAAAATAAAGGGTTCCGCTCGAAATTCTATCCGAATTCCAGAGTTTGACAGAAACATTTCAGAGTTCGACAAGATACACCTGAATCTATCTCCCACCATACTTCCTGACTGGTTTCCTAACTTAAAATGTCCCAAACATTAATGCTGTAAACCTTTTTCTCTCTCCCATTGTAAAACTCATTCATGTTCTGCAGGGCAGGGAACAAAAAATGATAAAATACACTATAAAACAACGAAACCAAACCCTACAAACTAGCGATTGAAGATACAAAGAGTTTGAAGAATAAAAACTTTCCACAAAATAACTGGATGCAACATGAATACTATTTCAAAAATAAATGAATTCGACATTAAATAACCTGAAAAGGGGCTGATATGCCGTAAAACAAAACAACCAAGCCAAACTCTACAAATAAATATTTCAAGATATAAAGAACTTGATGCATAAAAACTGTTTCCAAAATAACTGGATTCGACATTAAATAACCTGAAAAAGGGTTGATATGCCATAAAACAACCAAACCAAACTCTACAAATAAATATTTCCTTGCATGTTTTCATTGACCTTCCCTTTCCAATTATATACGACAATATCATGTTGACACACCAGTTCCCATTAAATCACCAAAGTTAAGCAATGTTGAGCCTGGTCATTGCTAAAATGGGTGACCATTTGGTAATGCTCTCAGAGTTTGTTTCCAAAATAACTTGATTCGGCATGAAATAACCTGAAAAGAGTTGATATGCCGTAAAACAAAACAATGAAACCTTGTACAGAGAGATGAAAGACATTCAAGGATGAGATTTAGTGTGTGTGTGTGTGTGTGTGTGTGTGTGTGTGTGTGTGTGTGTGTGTGTGTGTGTGTGTGTTTTGCTATTCTTCATTTTTGCTACATCTTACAACATGGAACAGTTTTCTAAAAATACGAAAATGAATTTTTTTTGAGTCTTGCCTTAACTATTAATCAGCAAATATTACTTCTCCGTTTAAATTAAGTGTATGGATTTTTACCATTTTCTTTTTTTTTTTTTTTTTTTTTTACTATCTCTTTTGTGAATCTTAAACAATAACATTAAATATCTAGCTCGGAGGTTCTTTTAAAAAACGTTTCGAAATTGAATAACTCGAGGTTTATGCAACCATAAAAGAAACCAGTAATGGAGTGGCCTTGATTTCTACATAGATAAAAAAAAAATAAGATAAACGTGGGGTGTGTCACATCTAAAAAGAGTTGTCAGTCTTAGCTTTTTATATATATATATATATATATATATATATATATATACTAGCATTTCAACCCGGCGTTGCCCGGGTGTTTGGAGGTATATGTTGAGCACAGAAAAAAGCGGTCCATTATTTTAACTTTGACCCCTATTATGACCCCTTAAAATTTATTGTTTTGGGCTCAAATCAAGTTATTAAGTTAGATCCATGTCCAAGGAACCGATATCTAAAATTTCAAGTGTTTAGACACAAAATTGTCGGAGGAGTTTGGTAGAGTTCTCAAAGGTCAAATCGTTGAACGTTGACTCCTTAACAGCCAAATTTCTGACCGAAAACGGATTACAAAGATTTTTCCAAATCTCAGTACCATGTATATCAAATTTCGAGTCTGTAGACTTAAAATTGACAGAGTTATTGTGTAGGGAAATGTACACAGACACGTTCACTTATCTCTTGTAGAAATATGATTTTTTTTTTCCCAATTATATTTCACTTTTTATATACTTATCCTTAATTTATGGAGCTCAATGTAATTACAGAGCATATAACAAATAAATGACAAAAGTCTGTATTTCAAATTCCATGATGTTGACCATCTTACAATTTATTCCTTTAATTCAGTTGACATTCACAATTCTTGGCAGTATCTGTTTCGTAGCGCAAAATCAATTATTATATCAATCAATGAATCTATTTTGCCCTTAACTCATCAGAAGAAATAGCAACAATCAATCCATTAAAAGAAAAGAAAATGCACTTGGGCATGATTAAAAACTCCCAAAATTGAAAGAGAAGTTGCAATTACCTTTTATTTTTATTTTATCCCGTCATATATAGATATACTAGTGAGAGAGGTGTGTGTGGGGGGGGGCACTCGACTTTGCCCGGGCGTAAAATACGCTTAAATAGATTTTAATTTGTCCAAATTTCGTATACATTATTATAGAGTTGTGATTCCCAAAAGTAAAAAAAAAAAAAAAAAAAAAAAAAAAAAAAAAAGTATTTGGGTACCATCAGCTAGAATCGAAACTGAAACTGTAACATTCAAAGCTGGTGACGTTACCACTGTATCAACGTGACATACATGTGAACTGGTTAAAAATAAATTAGGATGAATGTAGATGTTTTTCAATTTTGACCCCTTTTTGACCGCTTAAAAGAATGGTCTGTAAAAACCATGTGAGGCCCCTAACGCCACTCTACGAATTTTAGTTTCGGAGGAGATAGAGTTTGAAAATATGGAGACAGACAGAAATACAGCCTTTGATATATTAGATATATATATTACAATAGAAAAATGCGAGCATGAAAAGTAATATGGTTAAGCTTAAACATGGAAAAGTAAAGGACTAGTTGTTTAAACTGGAAAAGAAAAGGACAAGATATTCTAGTAAAAATATAATAAATTTATAACTTAAAATATCGCAGCATTAAGAATTGATTATATAATGTTATTACAATAGAAAAATGCGAGCATGAAAAGTAATATGGTTAAGCTTAAACATGGAAAAGTAAAGGACTAGTTGTTTAAACTGGAAAAGAAAAGGACAAGATATTCTAGTAAAAATATAATAAATTTATAACTTAAAATATCGCAGCATTAAGAATTGATTATATAATGTTATTACAATAGAAAAATGCGAGCATGAAAAGTAATATGGCTAAGCTTAAACATGGAAAAGTAAAGGACTAGTTGTTAAAACTGGAAAAGAAAAGGACAAGTTATTCTAGTAAAAATATAATAAATTCATAACTTAAAATATTGCAGCATTAAGAATTGATATATGTTATAAATTGAATTTAAAATACATTCTATATGTTGCAATATTTTAAGTTATAATTTTATTATTTTGTTACTAGACTATCTTGTCCTTTTCTTTTCCAGTTTTAACTAGTTCTTTACTTTTCCATGTTTAAGCTTAACCATATTACTTTTCATGCTCGCATTTTTCTATTGTAATCCATGATTTTTCCAGGATTCCAGTAAATTCACTTGTTCTTCGTATAATTTCAGTCTTATTTTTTGCCCCCATAAACATAACATACACATATGTAATAACAATGTACGGCACTTGTTTGTTTTCAATAACACCCCCCCCAATTATCTCCCTTTCATTCTTTGTTTCACTTATTAATTCTCTTTTCACGAGAGCGGTGAATTGGTAGCAACAGTAGTCGCTGAAGCGACGTGGTTGCTATGGAAATCACTCATAAAAAACGTTGCTCACTTCCTTACGTTTTTATTTTACGGTTTTGAACACCAGTAAATTCATCAAAACTTCTGTTTTACTGAACGAAAATTTAAAGATTTTTTTTTTTTCTTTTACAATATAGCTGAGAAGGTGATCTATAAACTGTAATAATTGTTTGAAATTTGGTCGAAAAATGAGTGAGCGGTGAAGCTTTAAAGCAGTTCTAAATGACTAAAACTGCCACTTAACCATATATATATATATATATATATATATATGTCTACAAAATAGCCTAAGGGAAAGATCCCTCTCCTCTACACAGATCGATAATCTATATATCTCTATTATAGAAAAGGAACTTTGTATGTGTTCATTCCCTATAGACTCGAAAACGGCTGCGTCAATTTTTATGAAATTCAACACCAAGGTACTTTATGTGCCTGGCAGTGTTCTTAGATAGGTTTTCTATTGGAATATCTTCAATAAGTATCCGTAATCGATAATCGAAAAAATCCAATGAAAGAAGGAATAGGCGATTTTGACCAAAGTTAACATCTTACACAGCCTAACATCACAAGTGCATTTGAAAAGTTTTATTACCACACAAGCTGAAAGGCCCAGTATATGAAATCAACAGTAGGTTTGTTGATGTGACAGAGGTGCGTTCGGAATGAAGGTTTCTGTTTAGAGCACAATTGAAGCATGATACTTGACTTTTGCATTTTAAACTTTAATTCGAGTCATACATGAAAAATAAATTTATAAAATTAACAGTAGGTTCTCTACAGTGCAATTTAGACTGCAGGGAGGTATATGAAGCTTCCTTCCGGTGCACCATGGTGAGTCTCCAACTAGAGTAGGCAATCAATTGATTTAATTGAAGAAGAAAAAAAAAAAAAAAAAAAAAAAAAAAAAATGGACGCTTTCACCGATTTCGATGACGATAAAAATATGGGGGTGTAAAATTATCGTTGATCATCATTCAATCCTGGGTAACGTCGGGTTTCCCCGCTAGTAGATAATATTCATTGTTATTTTGATAGCCTGAATAAGTCATATGGATGTAATGAAACACAAGCGTTTCGGTGTAGCTTACTCATCTTTCGGACCAGGATCAAAGTGTAGTATCTGTTCTGCAGATGCTGCCCATGTTAATTGGTCCTTGGTCAATGTAGGGGAAACCCTTCATACTAAGACAATTACTATTTTTTGGATACTGCCAGAGTTCCCCCCTTTTTACCCTTGTTTTAGGGGAGCTGGTTTAACCCCACATTAAAAACGACCTTGTGTCACATTTGCTTTCGTCGGGAAGCAAATAAATACATAAGCTCATAGACTGTCACTAAATCTCCCGAAACAATGGACACCCTCTGTACTGGTACTTACGTGAGAAATCTATCTATCTCTCTATATATACATAAAAGGCACTTTGTGCAAATGCAAGTTCGTTCCCTATGGACTCCAAAACAGTTGGGTCAATTATTTTGAAACTTCATACAAATTTACTTTATGTGTCTGGGAGTGTAGTTAGATAGGTTTTGTATCGATATGCATCCGATGAAAATCGATAATCGAAAAAAAAAAAAAAATCAGATTAAAGAAGGAACAGTCCAATTTTGACCATAATTAACATCCTTATATAGTATAACATCGCATGTGCATTTTTAATTAGTTTTATCACCGCACAAGCAGAAGGGTCGGGCATATAAAATCAAGAGTAAGTTCTCTGCAGTGCAATTTAGACTATGAACCCAGTAACGATAAGCAGAGAAAGAGGGAGGGGAGGCATTTTCGAAGGTTTCCTTCTGTTAGACTTACTGCTCGACCAAGGATTAACAGTCTAGTCTACCCTACTATTTAATCCATAGCTGGAGGTGGGGGGAGATTTATGGATTAATACCTATCCCAAGGATGTTAGTGAAAATCATATTAACCTCAACAAAACTGAAACAGATACACTCAGGGCATTGCCAAGACTGCTACAAAGAAGGCGGGCTCTCTCTACCATGCTAGAAAGTTATTTACGCCTGAGAGTATTCTCTACCTCACCAAGGCCACTATTCGCCCATGTGTGAAGTACCGTTGTCACATTTGGGCTGGTGCATCTGCTAATAGTCTCGTCATCTTTGACAGGGTTCCAAAGAGAGTCGCCAACCTAATAAGCCCCGCACTATCAGCTAGGCTTCAACCACTGTCCCATCGACGAAATGTTACATCCCTCTGCCTGTTCTACAACTATTTTAATGGTAGGTGCTCCGACGAACTACAAGCCATCGTACTCCCTTGATGTAAGAAAACCTACTTTAATAAGTTTCTTTCCTAGGACTACAAGGCTCTGGAATTCCCTTCCGGGTTCCTGCTTCCGTGACTGTACTGATATACATAAGTTCAGGCGTAACGAAAACAGACATCTTGCTGCTCAACTCCCTACATAGTACCTTTTTTAGTGATCACCACTTATCAAGGCCCGGAAGCCACTCAGGGATAAGGGTTATTGCAAGTACATTACCTTAGTGTGGAGATTTGATGAAGTGTTTACTTAAGGGGGCGGTTCATTAGGAATTTGTTAACGTTGGACTTGAAGACATCCAAGTTGTAGTCCGGTGGGAAGCAGGCAGACGGAACAGAGTTCCACAGGCGTGCACTTCTAAGAAAGAAGCTTTGTTCATGGAATCCGCGTTTTGATTTAGGCACAGATAAAGAGTGGGGGAAACTTTTGACAGTGGATTCAGCTAGACGGGTGTTTTTCGTGAAAGATTGGCGAGGGGGGGACCAGAGATTAGAGTTCAGACGAGCACCTGCCATGGAAATAACGATAAAACAAGGATAGGCTCGCAACGTCTCTTCTGTGGGAGAGAGGTTGCAGGGTAGAGAAAAGGGCATCCCCCACTAAGCCACGAAGTCTATTTCTCTGCAAATTATATCTCAGATAGTAGACCCCCCCCCCCCACATCAAAGTGGCACTGTGCCTTGTTTGGGGAGAAAATACAATAAATAAATAAATAAATAAACAAATAAAGAAATAAACTAAAAAAAATGTTCAAACCCAGCATGCTTGAACGTCATTACACCACGTCACTTTCATAAAAATGTTAGTGCTGTTTCTGATTAGACATCCTAGATTTACACGCATTACGTCGGCATGAGGCAAGCAGTTTAGACTACGAACAGAGAAAGCCGAATGAAATACACGTGACGTACAGTTAACAACCCCCTCCCCATGTTAAGAATGGCTTTCTAAATAGCGTCATTATTTCAACACGGTCCGTAAACTGCAAAAAATAAATAAATGGCGGACGTTGTCGAGAGTACACCCCCCCCCTCTAAATTCTACAATTTTCACTATTTTTTTTTTTTTGGTATTATTATACAAACACCGTGACAGCGTTAGGGTTAGGGTTAGGATTAGGGTTAGGGTTAGGGTTAGGGTTAGGGTTTAGGGTTAGGGGTTAGGGGTTAGGGTTAGGGTTAGGGTTAGGTTTAGGGTTAGGGTTAGGGCTAGGGTTGGGGTTAGGGTTAGTGTTAGGGTTAGGGTTAATTCGCTGTCACGGTGTTTGTATAGTTTTACCTTTTTTTTTGCTTTTTAATATGTTAATATCAGCGATCGCTTCTTGGTCTTTGGGCTAAGATCAAAGTGTAGTATCATTCAGATGCTGCATTTCCATTTCTTGTTCTCTTTCAGTGGAGTAGCAATCCTTCACGACTGAGACAATGTTTAATCTTTGTACCTTTCTCCACGTTAAAAAACGACCCTGGTGTCTAACTGTCCTCGTGGGGAGGCATTGTAAATAGGTACTTAATATCATCATATGTTAACATGATCGATTACAGACTTAAGTTTCAGATTATATTAAAAAAAAATTTTTTAATTTTACAACTTTTCACGTGGGGGTTCAGTTTTCAATTATAACGTTGTACTAAATTGAACACTAAATTTGTGACCACGATGAAAAAAAAAACCGGCAACTCTTTGTGGTGTGACCGGAAGGTAGGGGTTAGAATGTTTAGAGGTTAAAAAAAAAAATTTAAAAAAGGAAAATTTCTTTATCCCCCCCCTTCCCCTCTAATCTATGTGTCTACCTTCTCTCATCTATGTATCTATCTATCTATCTATTTATTCCTCGTGGTCACAAATTTCGTGTTCAATTTAGCACAACGTTATAATTAAAAAGTGAATTTTTTATTTCATAACTTTTCACGTAGGGGTTCAGTGAACCCGGGGTTCACTGAACACCTACGTGAAAAGTTATGAAATAAAATTTTTTTTTTTTTTCAATTTCTTTTTTATAATCTGAAACTTAAGTCTGTAATCGATAATACTAACAGAAAAAAAGTAAATCAGAAAAAAAAAAGTCTAAATTGTGGAATTTAGAGAGGGGGGGCACTCTCGTCAACGTCCGCCAAATATATAAATAAGAAAACTTCGTACATTTAGACCGTTCGGCAAAACTCGTGACCGTTCGGCAGTCTCGGAAGTGTTCGGTGAAACTCACCGTTGATGACGTAATTACTTGGTATCCATTAATCAATTGTACCAAAATATTTATCATTATAAATTTAAGTTCACACAAAAGTTTATGTAGTAGCTCAATAGTGCAGACTATACTAGAGTTCATAATACATTACATCATAATGTAAGCTCGTAAAATACTATATACAAGCGACGAAAATATATTTATCGCAACTCAGCTACACGGGCTTTGTTTTTGTTTTAAGCCTGACGATTAGCTATGGGGATGAAACGCGGACGCCTATGTGTAGCTGAATCACCATATATTTTTTCACAAATTACTACTTAGCTCTAATCACGAATTGAGCACTGCTGAAGCAAGTACGAAAATTGACACATAATATATAAGTATTATAAGAAAGAGATTTAGTGCATATAATTATGAATAAAATTAAAAAAATTAAATAAACTCTGCTTTTTCTTATAAAATTATTTATTTTTATTTTTTCATTCGAAGCATTTTATTATTACTAATCCGGTTGTTAAATTATCAATTAAACGAAACAGTTATAAAATTATGACTAAGTCTAGTCAATTTTTACTTTCTTTCCGCCTTAGCATTCTTCAAAATTACGACTTTTATAGGTTTTCGAGTATGCTGAAAACGAATATCACATTTAAATTTGGCGCAGACAAGTAGTTTTCTGGAGATGAAGACATTTTTCCAAGGTATTACTAAAGTGTCAATGGCGTTCGCCATTCTTAACATGGGAGGAGGGAGTGTTTTGTGACGCATGCGCATTAATACTTTTTCAGTTAAGAACATGACCACCAGTAAAAAAAAAAACAATGGATTACATTGGGTAATAAAGGTCTTAATATCTAGAAAACTACCTGTCTGCAGAAAATTTAAATGTGATATTCGTTTTCAGCATACTCGAAAACCTGTACAAGTGGTCCATTTACAAGCGGATGCTGAGGTGAAAAGAAAGAAAGAAAAAAAAAAAAATAGGTAATGTTTTAATCGCTATTTATATAAAAAAAAAATATTGGATGTCCAAAGCCCATTTTTTTTTTTTTTCTGTTCTCGGTCAGTGGAGGAGAATTCCTTCTAGACCGGGGCCATTTTTTTTTCTTCCCAATCCAGGTAGGTGGGGGATGATCTAGATTTCCCTCCCACATTAAAAACTGAGCATCGCGTCTAACCCTATCCTCGTAGAATGGAGGAGAGGGGGGCGCAAATAGATCATATGATTCAGTTTAAATGCTTTCAAATTCCTTTCAAATCTAGAAGAGTCGCAAAGTAACTATTTCACCTTTCAAAAGATTTAAAATGACCGACTTGTTTAAGAAACCGAAATGCACTATGGTGGATATTGGTTCTTGATTTTTAGAATGCAACCTAATTTTTTTTAAAGATACCGAAAAATATTTATGATGTACGTACCCGACACAGAACGAAATCGCCACGTTCCAAAAATCACGTAGGTAGTTTTATTTTTAATTAAGAAAATCAAATTTTATGAGTAAGTAGGGAACTCCAAGAGCAGATAAATCCGCAATAATTCAAACGCGAGATCACCCTTGTAATGCTACCTATTTCACATTAAATCGCTTTCAATTGTTTAAAAACGATTTTCTTCACAAAAATAAAACTACTTAATCAATTAGTATTTGAATTTTCTGAAAACTAAATCTTACGCAAATTTAGCAAAACTAAATTTTCGCTGTCTTCGAAAATTGCTTTCATTAATAATTAATTTTCTGCCCAATTTTCGTAATTTCTGGATATCGGTATTTTTTTTTTTTTTTTTTTACGACCTGCCCCAGCGTAGTATAAACACCCCCCAACCACATCATGTTAAGAACGGCTTTCGGAATAAACATCCCCCAACCTCCCCGTGCTAAGAACGGCTTTCAAGGTTGGGGGGGGGTATTCCCAAAGCCGATGGGGAGTTTGGGGTGTTTATAATACGCTGGGGCCCGTCGTAAAAAATTACGCGGATATTTTCAATATTTGTGACATGACAAATAGATACTAACTATTGGTTTTAAAGTTTTAGTACTTATGCACTTATGTTACCGTGCTGAAATAACGTTATTTAGAAAGCCATTCTTTAACATGGGAATGGGAAGGTGTTTTGTAATCATCCTGTACTTTCACCTAACAATTTAATAATTAAAAAAAATGCCGTAAAGCTTGAACTTAACTTAAATACTATTTTTACAATATAAAAATCTCGTAATTTCTCTGTTAAAAGTGGGTTATTTATTTTCTTTATGGATTATACTTCCAAAATAAACTATTAAAGTTGTTTTGAAAGTAATTGAAATATTTTTTTTATTTTTTTTAAAAACAGTAATGAATTTTCCGAACTCAATATTTTTCAATTTTTAAACTTTAAAAATCCATCAAAATTTTTCTATTGATTCTATTTTTACGATATCTTCAGGGTCAATGTGAAATTTTATGCTCTTTCCAATAAACCGAATATAATATTTTAGACAAACGTTTTTTTTTAAATTCACGCCCCCCCCCCCCCAAGTGTCACCCATTTTCAACTTTCTCTTAAAAAGTAAATAATTAATTTATGTCGGAGAGTTTTATATATCACAAATTGAAGAGAAAAGGTCAATAAATAATATATTCAAATTTAAAACAAAAAAAAATATCCCTTTTTTAGAAATTTACCTGTAAAGTCCGAAGTTTAAAACCTTATTTTATAAGAACACATTGTTTTTTTTTTGTCTTTTTTTTTTTAATGAAACCTTGGTCCTTGCTCCTTTAATTGAAAAAATAATTAGGGCTTGAATTACATTTTTCGAGGAGTTATAAGCTTGGAAAGACAGGGGGGTCGAATAATTCACGCCTCTCATTTTGAAATGTCTATTAAAAAGTAAATAATTAATTTATGTCGGGGAGTTTTATATATCACAAATTGAAGAGAAAAGGTCAATAAATAATATATTCAAATTTAAAACAAAAAAAAAATCGCTTTTTTAGAAATTTACCTGTAAAGTCCCAAGTTTAAAACCTTTTTTTAAAAAAAAAAACACATTGTTTTTTTTTTTTGTTTTTTGTTTTTTTTATGAAATACTTAGTCCTTGCTCCTTTAATTGAAAAAAAAAAAAATTAGGGCTTGAATTACATTTTTCGAGGAGTTATAAGCTTGGAAAGATGGGGTGGAATTATTCACTATTTTCACGAAATTTCTGACACTGCTAAACCAGCACAGTGTCTTGGTTTTAATTGAAATTGAATATTTCGATTTTCGAATTCCGCTGTAATAATCAGAACCCTTCTTATAAGACTTACATTTTTTTTTTTTTAATACTTTGTCGTTTAAATAAATTTTGGTACTTCTACAGTTTATCGCCGAAAATCGAGACGACATTTTTTTTCGGGCACTTGTTAAAATTAGAGGGAGAAATCAGCGTTTTAAACTATGACCGAAGTATGAAATAAAAAAAAAAAATTACAAAATTGTTTTAATGAAATTATATTTTCTTACGCAAACTTTTCAATAAATGTTGTTTTTTTTTTTATATACATTTTTATACAATGTTTTGGTTTTCTAGTGGGGTTCGCCCAGTTTAAACAATAATAATATTTCATTTTCTGTTTTAAATAAATAAATAAAATAAATATATATATATATATATATATATATATATATATATATATATATATATACACACGTTTCATGAAAAACTTTCCCGTTTTCATTATTTCCAATTAAACAATTACGGATATATGTCTTCTTTACTTTTTTTTTTTCATAGTTCTTTCCGGAAGTAATTAATATCTAGTTTTATTTTATTTTTTATTTATTTATTTTTTTTATTATTATTTATTTCATACTTTGGTTATAAAATACTGATTCCTCCCTCTGATTCTATTGACAGGTGCCCGAAAAAAAAAAATGGCGTCTCCATTTTCGGCGATAAATTGTAGAAGTACCTAAACTTTTATGTAAAACAAGTGAAGCATGATGGTCCCCCGTGAGTGCACAGTGAACGAGGCATAAGTTCAGCATCCCCCTCCCCCATTTAGCCCCAAAAGTCCCCAGGGGACGTCAAATCCTGATGAAAATGAACAAACGGTGCAGTTTTAGGCCTTAACATATGTAAATTTGAGTTCTGCACCATGCAAAAAAGAAATGACCAAGTCCATCATTTGCCACCACCACCCCCATTTAGCCCCAAAAGTCCCCAAGGCCTTAACATATTTAAATTTGAGTTCAGCAGCACCATGCAAAACTGCTAAATAGACATACACAGAAAATTTTGGACAAATATGGTAAAATAGTCCCCAAAATACATTGTTTTTATTAGCACTAAAAGAGTCCCTGGGGCACACCCAAGAGTTATCGCAAAGTATAGACAAACAAAATTATATAAAAATCAGTTTTATAAAACTTTTCAGAAAGTTTTATAAAAATCCAAGACATCAATTTTTTTTTTTTTTTTTTTTTTTTTAAATAAGCACAAAAGTGTCAATTTTAGTCATTTTAACCCGAAAGGCACTCGGGGGGGGGGGGGTAACCGGAGTTTTCCCGGAAAATGCGTTCTGTTACTTTTTTACTCATATCATGTTTAATGTTTGTCGGGGAACCAAAAATTATATTTTTATAAATATATTTGCATTTATTGCTTTACGAAAACTAATTTTCATCAAAGTGCAGTGGCCAGTGCTGCAGCACTGCAGTATCTTTCCACCCTAAAAAAAAAAAAAAAAAAATTCTTTAAAATTACCACTGTTGAAGGTTTTTGAGGTCGCTGAAAACGAAAATAACGTTGAAAATTCCATGAATTCCCAAGATACGAAGAAATTATAGTTTCAAAAAGTGGGGGATCACTTTTCTATATCAATTTAATGTCACCCACTTTATGGCCATCTTTTTTATGGATGTTCTGGTAAGTTTTTTGGTAGGGGGTGCTCATTTGGTAATTGTGGCCTAGTAAAACACAAAACCTACCGGGTGTACCAAAAACGAGCATGGCATTTAAATTTTCCGCAAGTAGTTTTCTGGATATTACGGAATGTAATTCTTTACGTTATAAGTAGTGGCCATTGTTGTACGCGCAAGTGCGCATATTTTTGCCCATTAAGTTAATTAATGTAGAAAAGTGACCTCCACTTTTTGAAACTAGATTGTTTTCATATCTTGGAAACTACTTGTTTCCTGAAATTTTAAACATTTTCGTTTTCAGCACCCCCCGAAAACCTATTAAAAAATTTAAATGCGATATTCGTTTTCAGCACACCCAAAAACCTTTGAAAATGAGTTTTTAAGAAAGGTTTTGTGTTGGTCTACCAGGCCACAATTATCAAATAGCACCCTAAAATAAAATTGCCCCCCCCCTCAAAAAAAAAAAAAGATGGCCATAAAGTGGGTGACCATTTTACACAAAATTAATATACAAAAGTGATCCCCCACTTTTTAAACTAATTTCTTCATATCTTGGAAACTTGTTTCCTAGAATTTTAAATGTTATTTTCGTTTTCAGCATCCCGGAAACTTAGTGGTTATTTTAAACGATTTTTTTTGAGTGGAAAGAAACTGCACCTTTATCTTATTTTTCTTTTAAATGATAATAATCACTTTTTTATCGCAAAATCTGAATCAACATCAGATATAGAGCTGAACTGATCCCCCATAAAATGGGGGGGGGGGTTAGTTCATCTATTTAGATTACTAAAATAAATCACCCACTTCTTGTCCATTTTGAAAAGAATAGAAAATGCTCCCTAAATGACATTAAAATAAAATATTTTAGTTTTTTTTTTATTTTATATTCTTCAAAGAAAATTGAAACGTCTAAAAAAATTTAAAAAAAAAAAAAAATTAATCTCTTTAATTTATTTCGTAACGAGAAAAAAATATCGGTCGCACTTTTTTATAGAAAATATTAAAATACGATTAAAAAAAGATCGAAATAAAAAAATAAGTTTAATAATTATCAAATAAAATATAGGTATTTTTTTTTTTTTAAATTAGGTCCACCTCCACAATTTTCTTTTCAATGACACCTTTTAAAGGTTTTCGACTATGCTGGATACGAATATTTCTAATTTCACATCAAAAGTATGCGTGACTAACATGTGTTTATAAAATGGGGGTACAATCCGAAACTGTTTCATGCATGTAAATCGATCACTCATTTTTGGGCCATTTTTTACGAAAATAGACGAGGGGGAAAGAAATTTCAAATTTAGATTAAAAGGATTGGTTTCGAATTTTTGGGTTATCTTGAACTTTTCAGCTTTAAGATGGCTGTCAATGAAATAATATTATCTTAACGAAATTAGTTCGTCTTTTGCTATTTAAAAAAAAAAAAATTATTTTGATAATTCGTATTCGGAATTCTTATCTACACCTTAGCTGACATGCTAATATTATTCACATGGTTTCGGCCGATGCACCCTCCGACCGTCACCAGCCGAAATAATAATCAAATAATTCGATTTAAAAATAAATAAAATTACAAACAAAAATAAGGGGTGGGGTCCGGATCGATACAGAAATCGGTCAACCAACTACTATCTCAATCATTTACGAATACGAACTGGAAATTAAAATATCGGTAATACAGAAGAATAAGTGACTCGAAGTCTGCAACAAACAGTGTCAGATAGAAAATATTTTGGCGGCTCTGAAAGAGAATCAGCCGCCCTCCCCCCAGAATTTTTACAGTATGTAGCTTTGTTTTCGAGAAAGCCGTTCTTAACATGGGGAGGTTGGGAGGGGGAGGGTTATTCCGAACGCTGTTCTTAACATGGAGAGGTTGCTGGGGAGGATGGCTGGATGGGGTTATTCCGAAAGCTATTCTCAACATAGGGAGGTTGGAGAGGGGGGGATTCCGAAAGCCGTTCTTAACATGGGGAGATTACTGGGAGGAGGAGGGTATTCCGAAAGCTATTCTTAACATAGGGAGGGGGTTATTCCAAAAGCCGTTCTTAACATGGGGAGGGTTATTCCGAAAGCCATTTTTAAAGTGGGAATGTTGTTGGGGGGGGGGGTACTCCAGAAACCGTTCTTAACATGGAGAGGTCGGGAAGGTGTTTATTCCGAAATCCCTTCTTAACTTGGGGAGGGTGGGGGTGATTATACTACGCTGGGTTAGGTCGTAAAAAAAAAAAAAAAAAAAAATACCAATTAAAATTATAGGGGGTGGGGAACGATTCTCATTCTGGTCTGCCAATATCTTATTTTTCTATAAAAATCAAAACATTTTATTTATTATTATGGTAAATTTTTTGCAAAAGATAAAACGAATTCATTATCTGACATTGTTTGCTGCCGACTTCTAATCACCTATTCATCTGCATCACCAAAATGTCTGTTCTACTTCAGAGAGATATAATTAAAAATTAAAATGAGTGTTTATAAAGTGGGGGATCGACATGTAACAGCTTTATAGTTATAAATTGGTCCTCCACTTTTCGGCCACCTTAATATTATTGACGTCTCGGCCGATGTAACCTCCTTGAGAAGGTCGGAGTCTTAGCCCTTACGCTAGGATCACAGTGTAGTATCTGTTCTGATACTGCACTTCATCTTTTCTGTTCTCGGTCAGTGGATGAAGAATCCTTCATGACCGAGACAATTTTAATTTTTGTTCCTTTTCAGAGTGCCCCTATTTGGGGGGGGGGCTGGATTTTTTCCCTACATTATAAACCGACCTTGTGTCTAACTCTGCCCTTGTGGGGAGGTAAGTAAGGAAGATTGAAGGTTAGATCGTTCGAAATGTGAATAGCAACAACCAAGATGTAAGGGTTTGGTTTAACGATTTTGACACTTGTGTATTTCGGCATTTTCGGGATGATTGATCATTTTCACCTTAGGAGAGTTCCGTCCGCGCAAGGGAAGGGTTAAAGCTCACCCACCTCCTATTAAGAATGGCTGTCTAAATCCATCGGGATGTTAAAATGCACAAGTGTTGAATAACAGTTTTTAAGATGGCAGGCAATAGAGCAACATTGTAAGCAAATTAATTCTAGTTCGATTAAAATAATTTAATGACCAAACAATATCGTTAGGATGCTTGATTGATTCAATGATTAGAGATGCTGATGAGGTGCTTGATTAACGCGCTATTTTTTTTTTTTTTTTTTTTAAACAGATTCAAATTTTACGTTATTTTTGTTAAGGT
>NC_136527.1:104521196-104613696 GCF_053919585.1 Euprymna scolopes | reverse complement strand
TCATGGAATCCACGTTTTGATTTAGGCACAGATATAGAGTGGGGGAAATTTTTCACAGTGGATTCAGCTAGACGGGTGTTTTTCGTGAAAGATTGGGCGAGGGGGGACCAGAGATTGGAGTTCAGATGAGCACCTGCCATGGAAATAACGATAAAACAAGGATAGGCTCGCAACGTCTCTTCTGTGGGAGAGAGGTTGCAGGGTAGAGAAAAGGGCATCCCCCACTAAGCCACGAAGTCTATTTTGTACTCTGTCAAGGCAGGATAGGCTGTTTTTAGCAGCTCCTGCCCAGATATGGCAACAGTATTCCATCCTTGGACGTACTTAGCTTTTATATAGATAGAGAATTGCATCAGTAGTGAGATATATATATATATATATATATATATATATATATATATATATATATATATTTATATATATTATGGTTGTAGAGCCCTCACACCAGTATTCCATCCTTGGACGTACTTGGCTTTTATATAGATAGAGAATTGCATCAGTAGTGATATATATATATATATATATATATATATATATATATATATATATATATATATATATATATATATATATATTTATATATATTATGGTTGTAGAGTCCTCACACCAGGGTCGGAAAAGTGGTATTTAGAAGTCAACTCCCCCTCCTCCCCCGAAGAGGGGCACTCTGACCTACAAAAAGTGCATGGGCAACCTCGTCGGTATTCCCCTGTGAGGCCGTCTCAGGCGATTATCAATAAACTAACCCCCTTCTCAGAGAGAGTGGACCTCCTATAATTGCACAGAACTAAACTCCCACTGCAGAATCAAAAAGGACCAGAATGGTCTAATCTTTGTGGATTTTTGGGAACCTAGGATAAAAATCCCTAGCCGATATATAATGGTTGTATAGTTCGTCTTCGTAGATGTAGATCCACTGAAACCCGTGTGATTATTAAAGAGTGCTTAACGTTGGACAGAGCAGGTATATAGTCTGTTTATTGTCTGTATAATGAACAGACTATATATAAAGAATGTCCAAAAAGTCACTGAAGGGTTGAAAATCTTTGTCATTTCACCATTAATTGGAAATTAATTATGGACAAGTATAGCATTGAACAACGTACGAAAGTTGTGAAATTGTTTTAACAAAATCAGGGGTCAATTTGGCGACAACATTATCTCTCGCTATGGCAATGCCGAATGGCCACGACGTTCCCCTGACTTGACTAGTCCCAACTTTATCTTGTGGGGATATCTTCAAGAGGGAGTCTGTGTTAGCAATCCTCAAACCCTGCAAGAATTGAAGGAAAACATCAGGAATGAAATAAGGGAGTTAAATTGCAATCCAGAGATTCTGCAATCCGTCATGAATAATGCTTTGAAATAGCACAAATATGGAAAGCTGAAAAGATTTAAAAGACATTTTTTTTAAGAAATAAAGATTATTTGGATTTTGCGTTGAGAAAAAAAAAAAAAATTCAGTATTTTTTTTACGACCTGCCCCAGCGTAGTATAAACACCCTCCCAACCACTCTATGTTAAGAACGGCTTTCGGAATAAACACTCCCCCCAACCTCCCCATGTTAAAAACGGCTTTCGAGGGGGGGTGGAGTGGGGGTTATTTCGAAAGCCGTTCTTTACATGGGGAGGTTGAGGTGTTTATAATACGCTGGTGTACCTCGTAAAAATTTACCAAAATTTCCTAATGTCTTACTCAGATTGTGTTAGAATTACAGAAAGATATCATCAAAAATAGGGAATTTATTTAAGTTCAAAACCCTTCAGTGACGTTTTGAACACCTTGTGGGTGTGTGTGTACACACACACACACACACAAGGTGTCCACACACACACACACACATGTATATATATAAGAGAGTTGCCAATCTGATAGGCCCTGAACTGGCATCTAAGCTTCAGCCTCTGTCCCATTGACGAAACGTTGCATCTCTCTGCCTGTTCTACAAGTATTTTAAGTGCCTTGTTTGGGGTGAAAATGTAATTAAAAAAAAATTATATACTAGCAAAAGTACCCGTCTTCGTTCGCGCCTGACCTCCATAGAATGGAAATGGCACAAACTTTAATAAAAACTTTTCATATCTATCTGCGTAAGTATACTTTGATAATTCTGTTTCAGCTTGAAGAAATATGGTATAATAAAATTATGGGGTGTTCGTTCGCGCCTGACCTCCATAGAATGGAAATATATCACAAAGTTTAACAAGGTCTTTTAATATAGATCCACAGAATATTGTGCTTAGTGTTTCAGTGTGAACAGGTATGGTATAATAAATTATGGGGTTTATCTATTTCATTTTTACTTTCATCATATTTTGCTTTGGTTTTGATACCCCCAAATTCGAAGCTATCTCTTTACAACCCTTCCTTTTCATCACCTATCATGCTTTCATAAATCAGAGTCCATTTTTTTTCTGTAGGCTGTTTTTGAACCCAGTCAATGACGAGTACTTTTGCTAGTATATATATATACAATAGCGTGTGTATTGTTTTGTGTGTCACGCTTACATCTTTTTTCTTCTTTCTGTCGTTTAATTGTTATGACCTTTCATTTCTTGTAATAAATAATTTTACCAAGAATTCTTGACAAGTTTTAGTTTCGGTTTCGATTATAGCTGAAGGAACTCAAGTTATTAGTGGCCTAGCAAGGCTACAAGGAATACAACCAAGCAAAAAAAAAAAAAAAAGCATAAGCAAAATTCGTCACAAAGCAGCAAAACTGAAGTTGGCTTGCCAGGACACTATATATACAAGTGTAGGCAATTTTGAGTATATATCATTGATTTGAAAATATATCTCCTTTTTAAAGGATACCTTTATATTTTTCCATTACGCCATATTGAAGGTATCTGCAGCTTCTCTTCCAATTTACGAAGTTTTACCATGTCAAATCACTCTTCATTTTCTTTTGACGGATTGATTGTTGCTATTTCTTCTGATGAGTTAAGGGCAAAATAGATCCATTGATCGATATAATAATTATGTGATTGATTTTGCGCTACGAAACAGATACTCTCAAGAATTGTATAAGTCAGCTGAATTAAAGGAATAAATTATAAGATGGTCAACATCATGAATTTGGGAATATAATTCTGTCATTTATTCTCTCTCTCTCTCTCTCTCTCTCTATATATATATATATATATATATATATATATATATATATATATATATATAATACTAGCAAAAGTACCTGTCGTTGACTGGGTTCAAAAACGGCCTACAGAAAATGGACTCTGATTTATGAAAGCATGATAGGTTATGAAAAGGAAGGGTTGTAAAGAGATAGCTTCGAATTTGGGGGTATCAAAACCAAAGCAAAATATGATGAAAGTAAATATAAAATAGATAAACCCCATAATTTATTATACCATACCTGTTCACACTGAAACACTTATCACAATATTCTGTGGATCTATATTAAAAGACCTTGTTAAACTTTGTGACATATTTCCATTCTATGGAGGTCAGGTGCGAACGAACACCCCATAATTTTATTATACCATATTTCTTCAAACTGAAACATAATTATCAAAGTATACTTATGCAGATAGATATGAAAAGTCTTTATTAAAGTTTGTGCCTATTTCCATTCTATGGAGGCCAGGCGAGAACGCAGACCCCACAATTTTATCATACCATCCCTATTTAAGTTAAAACATACTTATCAAAGTATTCTTATGTACATCTATATCAAAAACACTTGTAAACGTTTTTTTTTAATTTTAAATACTTTGTGGACCAGGCGCGTACGTAGACCCCACAATTTTAATGAATCATCATTATGCCAGATCAAACATACCCATTTCCGTGTCTCGATACATCTTCTATCATTATATGTGATCAGTTTTCTATAATAGTCAACCATATAGAAGCCTATTCGTGACCAGACACACACACAGACGTTCAGCTTTATATTATATATATATATATATATAACATACCCCTGACCTAAGTCTCTTATGAATGAGGTAGGAGGGCTAAGCTTTCAGCAGCGCTCTAGGGGAGTTATCATAGTTTTATTTGTTTTATCTGTTGTTTAAAATATAAAAATGGTCACTTGTGCAGTTTAACATCCCCAACCAAATTGTTTTCATTTTAGGAGAGTTCCGTCCTTGCATGGAAAGAAAGAGGTAACAAAATTCCCACTCCATATTAAGAATGGCTTTCTAAATTTTAGTTCTACCGGCGAATGACAACAAGGCTGCTCAGGCACGTTTTTGCAGGTCAGAGTGCCCCTCCTCTGGGGAGCTGACTTCTCAATCCCATTTCTCGACCCTGGTGTCTAAGTTCTTGCAGTGGGAGAGAACTAAATATTTTTTAGTATTAACGTACTTGGAGGGGGCGGTTATTCTTCAGCAGCTCTCGAGGGGAAGGAGACACCATAGTTTGATTTGTGCTATCCGTTATTTAAAATATATTTTTTTAAGTTGAAAATGTGCCGGCCAGTAGAAGCATCTTGAAATAAATGGAAAATATAGAATAAACAGACAAAACTGTTTTAAAACACATCTTTTTTTTTTTTTTTTACACAGGAATCACCACTTATCAAGGTCCGAAAGCCACTCGAGGATAAAGGTTAATGTGTATACATTAGTCAATGTGATTATATCGTAGTAAACATAAGTAGTGGGAATTTTGTAAATCGGATTACTTAGGGGGACGGTTCATCAAGAACTTGTTTACATTGGACTTGAAGACAATCAGATTGTAGTCAGCTAGAAAGCAGGCAAGCGGAAGAGAGTTCCACAGGCGTGCAGTTCTAAGAAAAAAAGCTTTGTTCATGGAATCTGCATTTAGGTTTAGGTACAGATATGCAAATAAAATATAATTTTATTTTCTTTCAATTTTTAAGTTGAAATATTAAGGAGGATGGACGTTTTACTTCCAAGAAAAAAAAGATAAATAAAACAAAATAACTTTTTCTTTGACGGGGGGGGGGGTTAAAATCCGAAATTAATTGATATTTCAACTTTAAAAAAAGAAAGAAAAGATGTTTTTATTATTTTACATCTAAAAGTGTTTAAGGAGTAATATGTTGCTACACAGTCATGAGCATGTTTCAGTCAGCTGGTTTTTAGTAAGCAGAGACCTCTTTAGGCGATAAAGCTTATATGAAAGCAAAGTTTGCAATTTATTTTTTTTCCCCCAATTTAAAAAAAAATAAGAAAATTATTTTTTTTTTCCAATTTAAAAAAAAAAGAAATTTATTTTTCCAATTTAAAAAAAAAGAAAAATTTTTTTTCCACCTTAAAAAAAACAAAATTTTTTTTTCCCCCAATTTAAAAAAAATAAGAAAATTATTTTTTTTTTCCAATTTTAAAAAAAAAAGAAATTTATCTTTCCAATTTAAAAAAAATAAGAAAATTATTTTTTTTATCCAACTTAAAAAAAACAAAATTTTTTTTTCCAATTTAAAAAAAATAAGAATATTATTTTTTTTTTCCAATTTAAAAAAAAAGAAATTTATTTTTCCAATTTAAAAAAAAAGGAAAAATTTTTTATCCAACTTAAAAAAAAACAAACATTTTTTTCCAATTTAAAAAACAAAGAAAATTATTATTTTTTTTTTTTTTGCATCTTTGCGTGTTTTAAAACAGTTCGTCTATTTATATATTATTTTTTATTTTTCAGAATCCTTTGAGATGAAGTTTCATAATTAGAGTACTCATTTTTCTTCTTTTTTTTCCAGAACAACAACAACTATGAGGATAACAGTCTGCAAAAAAAAAAAAGATCAAAAAAACAAATGAATACACAAAGTTTGTCCGGTTTTTTTTTGTTTTTTTTTTATACAGTGATCACCACTTATCAAGGCCCGGAAGCCACTCAGGGATAAGGGTTATTGCAAGTACATTACGTTAGTGTGGAGATTTGATGAAGTGTTTACTTAAGGGGGCGGTTCATTAGGAATTTGTTAACATTGGACTTGAAGACATCCAAGTTGTAGTCCGGTGGGAAGCAGGCAGACGGAACAGAGTTCCACAGGCGTGCAGTTCTAAGAAAGAAGCTTTGTTCATGGAATCCGCGTTTTGATTTAGGCACAGATATAGAGTGGGGGAAATTTTTCACAGTTGATTCAGCTAGACGGGTGTTTTTCGTGAAAGATTGGCGAGGGGGGACCAGAGATTGGAGTTCAGACGAGCCATGGAAATAACGATAAAACGTTTATTTCCAGATTCTTTCATTGATATTTTTTTTAATTATATAAAGCCGCCTTTAGTTAGTAATAGTGCCTGAACTAAGCTTGTTAGGCAATGGGGGTAGGAGGAGGTAAGCCTCGGCAATACTCTAGGGTCAACGATAGTTTTATTTCTTATCCCTTTTTTTTAAATATCAGAAAAAAGGTCCGCTTTTAATTTGGGGAAAATGCAGCCGCCCAACAAGAAATAGGAATTGCCTCAATCTCCAACAGGAGTCGGCAACCTTTTGGGGAGTGAGGGCCAAAAAGTTGCGCTGGTATAGGAAAGAGACAAACAGGGCCAACAAACAACTAAAATTAAAATAACTTAAAGCATACGGCATAATGATGTTAAAGCACCAGTTCTCGACAGATATCAAAGTTAAGCAATGATAAGCTTGGCCAATACTAGATAGATGACCATTTGAGAATACTAGGCGCTGTATGAGGTGGCAAAATACCACTAATGTCAAAGGAAGAGTAAGGTGGCCCCTTCCCTCCACTATGGGAGACTCTTGGACAAGGTTGAGAACTTATTTCTAAATAAGCAGCGTTCGGTTTGTATTACAATCCACAGACGTTCATAAAAGTGGTCTAAAATTTAAAACATGTAACAAATAAATGTTACCAAAGGCAAGCTAAGTTACTCTTCTACCTACATGGAAAAATTTTTAGTGGTTCTACTCACTTTAAAGCGTTTAATCGGTTCGAAAATCATACATTATTTAAGATTAACTGCAAACAAATGTATAATTTTTTTAGTTTTAACTCATTTTTCCAATCTTCACGTATTTAACAGATAGTTCGCCGCCATTTTACTTGTTCGGATTTATGAAAAAAATTGCTGAAAAGTGAAAAAGTAAATTATTTTGTCTATTAGTCTTTACATTCAATGAATGATGTGTTTTTTTTTAACAAAGGGGAGTCGCTTCCCTCCACTATGCGAGGTCATGGAAACAATGCTGAGATAAGCGGAGATCGCATACAGCACCTGAAAGTCCTAAATGGTCAGTCATATAGTATTGACCAGATTTAATATGTGATTATTTGATATAGATTTAAATAAAATATGTGTAAATAGCACTAACAGGAATTCGGTTGTGCCAGGATTAAAGAAAAGATTTTAATATTTATATACGGTGTTTAAAAGCGACTAAAATTGTCATAACGAGGGGGGAAACACGAGGGGAAAAAAGGGGTCAAAATTACCCCAAAAGAATGATTTTTTTTCTTAATTCGTAGCACATCCGAATTTCCCCTAGTGGCTCTTAAATTTCGCCAATAATAATGTCTTGCTTACAATCAATATTTTCCTGAAAAGATGATAGCCGAAAGAGCTCTCGATGAATTTCCGCATATTTTATTTAAAACTATATATAAGTTTTGTACCTCCAAACACTTTTACACACCCACCCACCCACATATATATATATATATATATATATATATATATATATATATATACGGAAGTAATCTATATACATAAATGGTAAAATGTGTGTGTGTGTGTGTTTGTATATCTTGCAAAAACTTCCAACAGAGGCGTCGGAACGTGACGAAACTGGTATCGTTTTCAACCTCGATCTTTTGGACGACAAATGTCGAAAAATTGGCTAAAAACATTAATTCCTTCACCCTCAACTGGGCAATTTTATACAAGGAGGGGTCGCTTTTTTCGCCAACATTTTAGCAAGTTATCGTCACCGTTGCGTTGACTACACTTAATTTCGACGTTCGCGACTTCCGGTTTTGCCATGGGCGCATCGGCAAAGACGTCATGTTTTTTGGGGGTTTTTTCACTTTCTTTTCCTCCTTCGCATTATGGGTTGCTTGCCTACTTACTACAACTTTTTTTTTATTTTTTTTAACCGCTCTTCACCTAAACTGCCTACTGTTGTTTTGATCCCCCATCCCCGACTTTTTTATTCCCCCTCCCCCGCACCTTCCAGGGTTCCTTACTAAACCTCCACACACCCGGGCAACACTGGGTACCCACGCTAGTTCAAACTGTTGCATCCCTCTGCCTGTTCTACAAGTATTTTAATGATGGATGCTCTGACGAACTACTAGCCCTTGTACCACCTCGACGTAAATATCCCCGTCAAACCTGACAAGCAGCAAAGTCCCACCCCTACACAGTAGAGATCTCCAGTTGTAAGAAAATCTTCTACTCAAATAGTTCCTTCCCAGAACTGCTAGAATTTGGAATTCCCTTCCGGGTTCCTGTTTCCCTGACTGTACTGACATGCAGAAGTTCAATTGTAATGTAAACAGACATCTTGCTGCTCATCTCCCTACATAGTATCCTTACAATTATGCCCTAGATAGTAGCCACCTACATCAAAGTGGCACTGTGCTTTGCTTGGGATGAAAATGATAGGTCCTGAACTGTCATCTTAACTACAACCTCTGTCCCATCGACGAAATGCTGAATGCCTCTGCCTGTTCTACAAGTAGTTTAATGGTGAATGCCCTGACGAACTACAAGCCCTTGTACCCCCCCCCAGCATAAAGACTCGACAAGCGGCAAAGTCCCACCCCTACACAGTAGAGATCCCTAGATGCAAGAAAGCTTTCTACTCTAATAATTTCTTCCCCAGAACTGCTAGACTTTGGAATTCCCTTCCCAGTTCCTGTTTCCCTGACTGTACTGACATGCAGAAGTTCAATTGTAATGTAAACAGACATCTTGCTGCTCAACTCCCTACATAGTATCCTGACAATTAGGTCCCAGATAGTAGCCCCCGACACCAAAGTTGCACTGTGCCTTGTTTGGGGTGAAAATGCAATAAAGAAAAATAGCATCATCAAAGTTAAGCAACAATGAGCTAGGCCAGTACTAGATAGATGAGCATTTGGGGATACTAGGTGCCGTATGAGGTGACAGGATAGAACTACTGTCAAAAGAAGAGTAAGGCGCCTCCTTCCGTCCACTAGTTTATGGGAGACCCTTCGGCAAAGTCGAGAACTCATTTCAGCTCCTACCCCTACCCTGATCATGGAAAGCAGGTGATATAATACGGAAGTAATCAGGAATAATTCTGTTCATAGTTTCGTATTTTGTTGCGCTGAGCAGAAGAGTCTTTCAATACAATGGTCACGACAATCGTCCAGTATGGGCTTTGTCGGACAGGAAGAAACGACAACCTACTGCGTGTAGAACTGTAAAGAAAGCTCTGGCAATACACCAAACACTTTTGAGTAACATCGTGTATGGGGTTCTGAATGGTAAGCAACAATGAATTCATAAATGCCTCAAGAAAGAGAGAGTTACATGGCAGAAACACTAGAGGAAGACCTCCAATCCATAGTAGAATGGGGACAAAAATTTATGGTCTCACATTCAACGCTGCCAACAATGAGCTTGTTTCCTTCAATAATTACAAGAAACCTTCTCAACCACCAATAGCTGTGGCTAAAGATAAATTATATGAAAGTACTTTCAAACTCCTTGGCTTTACATTCACGAGTGTTTTTCATGAAAGATTGGCGAGGGGGGACCAGAGATTGGATTTCAGACGAGCACCTGCCATGGAAATAACGATAAAACAAGGATAGGCTCGCAACGTCTCTTCTGTGGGAGAGAGGTTGCAGGGTAGAGAAAAGGGCATCCCCCACTAAGCCACAAAGTCTATTTTGTGCACTGTCAAAGCAGGATAGGCTATTTTTAGCAGCTCCTGCCCAGATATGGCAGCAGTATTCCATCCTTGGACGTACTTGGCTTTTATATAGATAGAGAATTGCATCAGTAGTGAGATATCTTCTGGAGCGGTAGAAGGATCCCACCATCTTTCCAGCGACCTTGGCAACAGACTTGATGTACGTGTTCCATTTCAGATCAGGAGTAAAGGTCAAAACCCAGAAGCTTGTCAAAACACAGGGCCTCACCCAGACGAGAGCCATCCATCACAATTGATGCCAGATGGGGATCAGAGCGTTGATGATGTAAGGATAGGAGTTTGGTTTTGGATGCATTAAAGGTAACCAGCCACGTCTTCCCCCACTGAACCACGCGCTCGAGATCAGAGGAGAGAGAATCAGAGAGAACTTTGTCATTTACAGCCTTTGATGTGTTGCCATAGATGGTAGTGTCATCAGCATAGATGTCAACGAATGATTTAAGTATGTGTTTAGGGAGGTCATTGATGTAGATCAGGAGGAGAGTTGGGCCCAGGATTGACCCCTGAGGGATTCCAGCATTAATACTGCAGGCCTCTGATTTTTGTCCATAAACCACTACTCTTATGAGCCTATCGGAGAGAAATGATTTAATGATTAAGAAAACATTTCCAGTTATACCATAGCTGGAAATCTTGTGAAGTAGACCCTTATGCCATACCTTATCGAAGGTCTTTGATATGTCAAGAGCAATTGCCCTAGAAATGAAGCCTTTGTTAAGAGATTCACTAATCCTTTGAGATATAACCGTCAGCACATCTGTTGTAGATCTTGCAGAACGGAAACCATATTGTGTGTCATTAAGAAGGTTGTTTCTGCTGAGGTGGTTGACTACTTCTCTATTTAATATGGATTCCAGCAACTTACTCATAACACACAGGAGACTTATTGGTCTGTACTGAGAAGGAGATGACTTATCACCTGAATTCTTAAATACAGGGCAAACTGATGAGGTCTTCCAGGGAGTCGGAAAGCACTTTTCCTTAAGGCAGTGGTTAAACAGTTTCGTAAGTATGGGAGCAAGTTCTGGTTGAAGCTATTTTAACACTATAATTGGAATGCCGTCAGGGCCAGTTGCTTTACTGGAATCAAGGTTCTTGATTAGCTTGGCGACCTCATGCACGGATATTTGTATGTTACCTAGCGTGTTCTGTGTTATAGGAGGAAATATGGGGAGTTGATGGCCTTCGTCGCATAGGGTAGAATTAGCTGCAAAGTTCTTTGCAAATAGTTTGGCCTTGTCTGATGCTGATGAGATGACCTCTGGTCCATTGATAATGGTTGGGATAGAACGCACACTTCTGTTCAGGATCCTATTTGTTATTTGCCAAAACTGGTGGGAACCAAGCCGCTGATCAGCTACCTTGGATTTAACAGACTGGGCATATAGCTCTCTTGCATTTTTTATTACTCTTTTACAGTGGTTGCTGGCAGTCCTCAAAGCAGCTTTAGTCTCAGTGTATCTATTACGTTTGTAGCTATGGAAAAAGTGATTTCTGTGCGCGATAGCAGCAACACATTCTGGGGAGAACCATGGCTGGCTGTTAGGTTTTTGTTGGAATTTTTTAGATGGTATGAATCGGTCTATACCTAAAATTAACCATTCGGTCAGATCTGATACTATAGAGGACACATCCTTTTTAAACATGGAGTGCAGAGGTAAATCAGATATGAATGTACGGAAGCTATCCCAGTCAGCTATAGAGTTTCGGTATACAGTATGCTGGAGGGATACGTCTGGGGACTTATTACATTTCGTTTTTATCTTAACTGATACGACGGAGTGGTCGGAGGACCCTAGAGGAGAATGAACGGAACATGAACATAGCTCAGGGGAAGTTGAGAGAAAAAGCTTGCATATTGACGGGGTGTATCGGGCACACGGGTGGGTTCGCGAACAATCTGAGTGAGGTCATAAGCAATGGCAAAATCATGACAAAACCTCCCCTCATCATCTGTCTTATTTGAATGGGTCAGCCATTCCACGTTATGAACGTTGAAGTCACCACAGATGTGGATGTTAGCCAAGGGATGTGCAGACAGGATGTGGTCTATTTTCTCAGATATACTCTTTAAGATAGTAACTCCGCTGTTGTGGGCCGATAGAGGGCAAATATAAATGCAGTGGTGTTAACAAGTGCAACCCGGAAGCACATATAGGGTAAATTAGGATCTTCTCTAGAGATATCCCTGCCACACGGGAAGCCATCTTTAATGTAGGCACATATTCCATGCCCATGGCGATCTTGGGGGTCAGATTTAGCTGTTAAGTTAGAGTATCCTTTAATTATGAACTCATCTAGGGAAGTGGTCGGCCCTATTCCAGTTTCGCTTAGAAATAATATTTCGGTTTCATCTCCTGTAATTGGGTTTCAACTTCTGATAGGTTGGAACATAGACCCCTGATGTTGAAGAAGGAGACCTGGTAGTAGGGGTCTATGTCGGAAGATGGGGTTCTAGGTTTATTCAAGTTTTTTTCTGGAGATATTTCATGTTGAGGTTTTGGGATTTGTGGAACAGATCGGCATACTTGGTTAGAGCAGTACAGAGAGGGAAAGTAAGAGAGAAAAAGACAGGAATTTTTTTTTTTTTTTTTTGTAGCACATAATAAGGTAAAGCCGTAACAATTATCCACTAGTATGGCATCGAGAAGCCCCACCAGAGACGCTGCATGGTCCAGATCCACTCACCAAATGGCAATACAGCAGTCCCAGTACTTTGCGCCTGCTGATAGGACAGCCTCCTTAGTGGTTAATCCAATGTTCGGGTCCCTGACTATCAGGCAGATAATGTCAGCCCAGACAAGCGTTTACCTCCAGCACCCTTACTAGTGACATGGCCACAAGGACAGACATAGAGACAGAAAAATTTCCGACATCTCAGACTACTGTTCACCAATAACTACCGACCTTTAAGCAGCTTTTTCTTCATCCGTTGTCAGAAAGATCACTCGTTTGAATGAGGACTAAGGGGCAAAAAAGGAGAAGCGAGAGTTACTGGAGCTGCCGATAACACATCCACTGTATTATCTACTCTCCATTTAAGAAAAAAAAGAAAAAAAAAAGAGAAACGGGGAATGGGTATAAGTGACTTATTTATGTCTAAGTAGTAAGTCCGGTGCTAAGTTATCAATTCAGGACACTTTTGATGATAATCTCCCCTCACATATTAATGGGTGGAAGTTTGTCGTTATCTATCTTTGAATCATTGAAGCTGTACCTTATAATTATAATCCAATAATTAACTTTTATCAATTTGTAAAGTCGGCTTAATATTAATTTACATTCGAGCTTAGATAATTATTCAAGGTTTTAATTTAGGAGGTTCGTTTTCATAGGTGACTTTTTTCTTTGCTAATGTCACTGTATTATATTTCGAATATAATTGAAAATAAGACTAACTATATTAGATAACTTGATTGGCTAGCCAGGAAGCAAGCATTTTCAATATAGGCAAGCTTGCAGTAATGTTATATATTAAGTATATTACTTAAATAAAGTCCTAACTTTATCTACTGTAATAGAGAAAATAATTCCTGGTATTTTTTTTTTATCGCTAGTTTACTTTGTAGCATGGCTAACCAGTGTTTTGTCTGTTTCAATAGTCGCGAGGGGGGGTGGTTGACAAATAAGACAGGAAAGTAGAGACAAATAAATACATAAATAAAACAAGATAAACAAGTTTAAACAAGGTAAACATGAAAAACATTTAGGATGAATTTTAAAAATATTTAACGTCTGTTTGCTATAATGGTTCGGCGTCTTTTTGCCAACTGGAATATTGTCGTGTCTTTCTAGAGCGTAAGAAGATTTTTATTTCCGGATAGCTTGTGCACGTGTGCCTATCTATTTATAGAATAAAAGTTGTTACATTCAGATGTGTAAATATTAAATTTACATTTTTTTTTTTTCATGAGTTGGAACAGATATATTGAGAACATTGCCAAGGCTGCTGTGAAGAAGGTGGGCTCTCTCTGCCATGCTAGAAAGTTACTTACGCCTGAAAGTATCCTGATAGGTCCTGAACCGTCATCTAAGCTTCAGTCTCTGTCCCATCAACGAAATGTTGCATCCCTCTTCCTGTTCTACAAGTATTTTAATGGTGAATGCTCTGACGAACTGCAAGCACTTGTACCCTCTCAACGTAAATACCCCCAATAAACTGCGACAGATACATTGAGAGCATTGCCAAGGCTGCTACGAAGAAGGTGGGCTCTCTCTACCATGCTGGAAAGTTACTTACGCCTGAAAGTATCCTGTACCTCTACAAGGCCACCATTCGCCAATGTATGGAGTATTGCTGTCACATTTGGGCTGGTGCATCTGCTGCTTGTCTCTCACTCCTGGAGAGGGTTCAAAAGAGAGTCGCTGACCTAATTGGTCCTGAACTGTCATCTAGGCTTCAGCCTCTGTCCCATCAACGAAATGTTGAATCCCTCTGCCTGTTCTACAAATACTTTAATGGTGAATGCTCTGACGAACTACAAGCATTTCTAAGTTCGGAAGAGAGTCGGCAACTTGACAGGTCCTGGACTGTCATCTAACACTTTTGAGGAACAGTGTGAATGGGGTTTTGGATGGTGATCATCATCATCATCATCATCATCAGCATCAGCATCATCATCATCATCATCAGCAGCAGCATCATCATCATCATCATCATCAGCATCATCATCATCATCATCATCATCATCATGCAGCCTCAGTGCTTTATCCTTCGGCACAGGACTTTCCACCTTGGCTCCAAACTCGCTTGTGCAGTTTAGGTGCAGTATCTGTCGTGCATCAGATAAACACCCTCTGAACCTCCAATGCTTATGTCCAGTGGAGCGGACCCATGATGATTGGCAGCAGAGGAGGACGCAGCTTCTGGCTTAAAGTAATCTTAGTTATTTATTTTATTGTTGTCAAAAAATGAATTTACAATATCAAATTATAAAAGCAAAAAATAACACACAACAAAATTAGGCACAAGGCAAAGTAATCTTAGTGAGGTAGACAGTCGCCCTATCGTGTCTGCTAGTATGCCTTTTCTTTCTGGATGAGATTCCATAGCCTTTTGCTGTGATAAGGACCACAAGGCAGTGGTGTTTGATTTTGGGGTTTCTTCCTCTAGTCTTCGCCCAACCAAGGGCACCCACAAGACAGTGGGGTAGAGGTTGGTAGTGTGCCAGGTGTGTCCACACATCGGTGGGCCATAACGCACTACCTCTGGGGTCCCGTACTACTCTGAGATCTCCTACAAGTTTAGCCTGGGACCGCAAGGCATCCAGTTACCATGTGTGGCCAACATGGAGACATTGTAGGAGTCTTGATGATGGAGAGGCTATGTACTGGCAGGAAGACATGTATAGCTGCTCCCTTTTCACAATGAGGTTAAGCAGCAGTGTTAGCTGGAAGCGAGAAGGTATGCAAGCATGAACTTATACCTAACACACTAGATGCATCACATCCCCCCTGCCGGATTAAGAATGTTGAGCAACAATGAATTCATGAATGCCTTGAGGAAGAGAGATGGATGGAGAGTCATACCTGTCAATGCCTGTATCAAGTAGGACACCGCTTGACTGAATAAAAGTTGAAGAATAATTTGACCTCTTATAATTACAAACACATTCACACACAAACTCAACACACACAAAAAAATAAAAAAAAGAAATTTTTATTTAGGTTTAAATTTGGAGAAATAAAAATCGATGCTTGTTAAGCTGTAGTCAACAAATCGACTTTTTAAGCAAAAACAGTATTATGTACTTAATTGTTATGTCGAAAATAGTAATATATCCAAAAATTACTGAAATTCATCGAGTAGAAAGTTTATTATAGTTAAAAATAATTTTAACGGAAAATTGGGTAAAATCGCTTTTTTTTTTAGATAATATAAAGTAGACGATGAAGAGTTCATACACAGGGGGCATGATTCTGAACACAAATTTTAGATTAAATTCTAATGACGATCAACATTTTAACCTCATAGCAAAAGATTTGTTTTTATCAAAAACACGATAGTAGTTGTTCTACTTGATAAATTTTCGCAATTTTTGAATATATTACTATTTTCGACATAACAATTACTTACAAATAAAACAATAGATCTGTCGACCCTATCATAACAAGCACCTTAAATCATTTCTCTCTGATAGGTCCGTAAGATTAGTAGTTGATGGGCAAAAATCAGAAGCTCACAGTATTATTGCTGGAGTACCTCAGGGGTTAATCCTGGACCCAACTCTCTTCCTGATCTACATTAATGATCTTCCAAATCACATCCTTACATCACTTGTAGACATTTATGCTGATGACACTACCATCTTTGGTAGCACATCTAAGACCGTAAACGACCAAGTTCTCTCCGATTCTCTCTCCTCTGATCTTGAGCACGTGGTACAATGGGCAAAGGAGTGGCTGGTTACTTTTAATGCATCTAAAACCAAGCTTCTATCTTTACATCATCAACACTCTGATCCCCATCTGGCATCAATTGAAATGAATGGCTCTCGTCTTGGGGAGGCTTCATGTTTTGACAAGCTTCTAGGCTTGACCTTTACTCCTGATCTGAAATGGAACACGTATATCAAATCTGTTGCCAAATCCGCTGGAAAAATGGTGAGATCCTTCTATCGATCCAGTATATATCTCACTGCTGATGCAATTCTCTATCTGTATAAGAGCCAAGTGCATCCAAGGATGGAGTACTGTTGCCACCTCTGGGCAGGAGCTGCTAGAAAGGACTTGTCCTGCCTTGATAGAGTTCAAAATAGACTTCGTAGCCTCGTAGGAGATGTCTTTTTCTCTTCCCTGCAACCTCTGTCTCACAGAAGAGATGTTGCGAGCTTGTCTCTGCTGTATCGTTATTTTCATAGAAAGTGTTCGACTGAGCTTCAATCTATGGTCTCCCCTCGCCAAACTTTCACAAGCTGAAAACACTATCAATAATTTCCCCCACTCTTTATCTGTGCCTACACCTAAACATAAATTCCATGAAAAAAGTTCTGTGGAACTGTCTTCCGTTTTCCTGCTTTCCAGCTGACTACAATAGGCTTGTCTTCAAGTCCAATGTAAACAAGTTCTTGATAAGCCGTCTTCCTTAACAAATTTACTGAATTTCCATTACTGACAATTACGATATTGTCCAATTGATTACTGTACACTCTTTAACCTTTATCCTCGAGTGGTCCCTGGGCCTTGATAAGTGGTGATGCCTATGTAAAAAAAAAAAAAAAAACTAAAATACGCCCTCAGGAAAATTTAAATAAGAATTTAAATTTTCACAATGTACTCAGTCTTTTAACTGTCATTTTGGTTTCAGGACCTGTGGAAATTCCACAGGGGACTCATTCATATGTAATATATTAATGTTAGCATTTATTTATCTAAGCTAGCACGAATGCCCGGCACAGCTCGGTCGTAAAGTATGCTTAAATATGATATTTTAATTCTTGCAGATTTCGTATATATTATTATAGAGTTAATGTTCTATCGATTTTTATATATTATAAAGTTGCGATTTCAAAAATAAAAAAATACATCTCTATGACTTGGGTGCATCAGCTTGAATCGAAACCGAAACCAAAACTTATGAATATATATATATATATATAAAAGTGAACGTGTCTGCGTGTCTGCGTGTCTGCGTGTGTGTGTGTGTGCGTGTGTGTGTGTGTGTCTGTGTACAGTTTCCTACGCAATAACTTTATCAATTTTTAGTCTACAGACTCAAAATTTGATATACAGGGTACTGAGATTTAGGAAAATCGATGTGATCGGTTTTCGCCCAGAAATTTGGCGATTAAGGGGTCAAAGTTCAACGATTTGACCTTTGAGAAATCTACCAAACTCCTCCCACAATTTTGGGTCTACGCACTTGAAATTTTAGATATAGGTTCCTTGAACATGGATCTAACTTAATAACTCAATTTGAGCCCAAAACAATAAATTTTAAGGGGTCATAATAGCGGTCAAAGTTAAAAGAAATTGACCTCTGCGGTGTCTCTTCCAAATTACTCAGACAATTTCTGGTCTAAATATTTGAAATTTTACATAAAGGGTATTTAGAGATAGGGAAAGTTTTTTCATCAGTTTGGGTCGAAAATTTTTAGTTACCAATATATAAATGTATGTATGTCTGTTTGCATGTCTGCCTTAAACTTTCAATAGAGGCGACGGATTTTACCAAGATCAGTATCGTTTTAAAGTTCGACCTTTCATACAACAAATATCGAAAAATTGGCTAAAAACATTAATATCTTCCTCTTCAACTAGGCACTTTTCTACAGGGGGGGGGGTCACTTTTTTCGCCGAAATTTTTTAAAGTTATCCTCTCCTTTAGAGTGTCTAGCCTTAATTTTAAAAAATGTCGCTTCCAGTTTGGCGGTGGTCGTAACAGGATAAATGTTATATTTTACCCCGTTCTTTTCCTCCTTTGCGGTACGGGTTCGAGCCTGCCTTCCTACTACCACTTTTTTTTTTTGCTCAACATACACATCCAAACACCCGGGCAACGCCGGGCTGAAATGATAGTATATTTATAAAAGTGAAAGTGTGTGTGTGTGTGTGTGTGTGTGTGTGTGTGTGTGTGTGTGTGTGTGTGTGCATTTCCCTACACAATAACTTTGTGAATTTTTAGTCTACAGACTCAAAATTTGATATACAGGGTACTGAGATTTGGGAAAATCAATGTGATCGGTTTTCGCCCAGAAATTTGGCGATTAAGGGGTCAAAGTTCAACGATTTGACCTTTGAGAAATCTACCAAACTCCTCCTACAATTTTGGGTCTACACACTTGAAATTTTAGATATAGGTTCCTTCGACATGGATCTAACTTAATAACTTGATTTGAGCCCAAAACAATAAATTTAAAGGGGTCATAATAGGGATCCAATTTTAAAAAATAAAACTTTTTTTTTTTTTTTTTTTTTTTTTGCACAGCATACACCTCTAAACACCCGGGCAACGCCAGGCACCCATGCTAATATATATATATATATATATATATATATATATAACTTGAGTTTCTTCTGTTCGAATCGCAACCAAAATCCAAACTTATGAAGAATTCTTAGTAAAATTATTTATTACAAGCAAAGGAAGGTCATATAACAATTAAACGGCAGTCACTTGGATGTAAGCGCTATACATAAAATAAATAATAAGAAAACAGATAAAGTGTCATTTCAGAACAGATACTACACTTTGAATTATTTATTCTCTATTGAATTAGAATATGAAAAATTAGACTGGAGGCCATTTAAAGTCTGGGGGAAATTTGGTGACATTTGTAATCTTTGCTTTAAAGCAGAAGTCTCCAAACTGCGGGCCAGATCTGGCCCGCTAAAGACTTTAGCGGGCCAGATTTGGCCCGTTAAAGTCTTTAGTCGGGCCTGTGGAGCTCTTATGATAAAGGTGAAAATGTTCAGAAAAAATGTGTTTAAAATAGTGCGGTAGATTTTCTTTTTGTTCAGAAAATGATTAAAAGAAACGAGGTCTGGGAGAACCAATTTCACCGAAAGCAAGACTAATAAGTAACGCAGTATAAAACACTGTTGCGGTTTTCCACCAGAAGAAACCTCTCACCACAAAAAGGATCCAAATTCAAAAACGTAAAAACCACAACCCACAACCCCTCAACAAATACTTTGACGTAAATAATTATCCCGTGGAACTCTGAATAATACAATTCCCGCTAGAATAATATTCACAACTTTCCCAGCTTCAATTTGATATGACACACGAATATAAACCTCAAACAGATGACTCCCCACAGCATTTTAAAGACACAAAAAACAAACACAAATCAAGAATGAAAAACAACGACCAGCACTGCAAAGCCACAGTGTCTACAACTACGTCCGCCGGACAAGTATAAATACAGCGGTTTTTTTTTCAACAAGCGGTCAATTGCAGCTAGATCGACGCACTGTGAGGTTGGGCCCGTCAGCGGCCTGACCCAACTCAGCAGCAGTCATGCCCACTCAGAACCTTCTACACTATTGGGACGAAATTTTGTAATCGATAAATGGAGTTTTCAAATAAAAAAACAATGGTTTCAACTGATTTATTTTTTGTCAGTTCTAATAAGTTACAATAATAGCTTCCAAGTACAGTAGAATTACCTGAATATTTCTAAATTATTAAAAAAAAAACAACTTTAACTGTGTTAGCAGGTGAAAAAATGCGGCCACCTTATTTAAATCGAAACGGAAAATTACCTCCCTTTTCAACTCTCCTGTGTCTTACAAATGCAAATACGATCGTTTTTATCAAATTATATTTTCTATAATGAATAATTTCCAATACATCGGTAAACACTGTATGTTTTTCGAGCTGAATAAACATGTTACATTAAATAAAAAAACACTAAAAAAATATCCAGTTAATTAGAAAGTAACTAATCTTGCCTTTGATAACATTTATTTGTTATATATTTATTTTTTGACAACTTTTCGAATCTATGTGTACAGTAATACAACCCCATCCCAAAAAAACACACAAAAAAAACAACTTTAATCGTGTTAGCAGGTAAAAAATTGCAGCTATCTTGTTTAAATCGAAACGGAAAATTACCTCACTGTTGAACTCTCCTGTGTCTTACGGTCGTTTTCATCAAAGTCTATTGTTTATTTTCTGTGTGCTAGTGCACTTACTGATCTGCGCTATTTTTTAAATCGTATTTTCAAGTTTAATTAAAGTTCTATGATATGTTTTTTTTTTTTTTTCAGTTGTAAGGTTAAAGTACAGAATGGGTACAAAATACCCTCCCCCTCCCCATGGTAAGAATGGCTTTTTAAATAATAACGTTATTATTTCAACACTCTCTGCATGAGTACCATTTTCTACCTTATCGATTTTCGTAATTTTTGGATATAATCATTTTAAAAATACGAGGAATACGTAGATGCCATTGTTTCCATGTGAAATTCAGTTTTATAATTTCCGAAATTTCGTCCCCAATAGTGTAGAAGCGGCCAAATTTGTTTTGTTGTTTCACTATATATGTTTTTTTGTTTTTTTCCGGTGAGCTTAAAAAAAAAAATCTATATATTTTGTTCTCCATCAATAATCAATAAAATAATAAATTTTCACGTAAAATAAAAAAAAAAAAACGTCACAATTTCTTAATTTAACGGTTCAATATTTGCATGCTATTTTTTTTTTCATTGTATTTTCATTTTAATTTCAAGTTTAATTTATTTGTTTTTTTTTTCATTTCCTGAGACCTCCAGCCACCATTCGGTTTCTTTAACAAAAAAAAAAAAAAAAAAAAAAAACTGAACGGATCTATATTCGTTCACGACGGTACTACTGCGTGTGTCATCTCTTCTTTGCCATTGTTGTTTTCCGTCTTTTACTTGCCTGTGTCATCTTTTAGTTGTAGGGTCAATTGCCACTGACATTCGGCCCCGTAACCACACGTTCAGATCATTTTTATTTTGGCCACCGTAACTCTAAAAACTCAGCAATATGGACCCTGCAGTTCAGAAACTTTGGAGACACCTGGTCTAAAGTAAACAAAACTGATAATTCTACTCTTTGCTAGAATCGCTGCCGTCACCAGAATACCACATTTACTCTAGGGAGCATACAGAAAATATCTCCAAATTCATTTACAATTTATAAAAGTATTAATAATGAACACATTCATTGGACAACAAAAGCAGAAAAAAAAAAAACCCAGTAAGGAAGACCTTTCCAACCCTATTATTTATAAGAGGCAGTACACTGTTTTCCGGTCTGTTCAGAACCAAAAACAAGTACATCAATGTTAAATTGAGAGTGGGACTTTAATCTAATATACAAACGGCTGTCTGTCAGTCTGTCTGTCTGTCTCCATATTTTCAAACTCTATCTCCTTAAAAACTAAAAATCGCAGAGTGGCGCTAGGTGCCCCAAGTTTCATTCAATAATTACAAGAAACCCTCTCTACCACCTATAGCAATGGCCAACGACTCTTTATCTGAGAGTACATCTTTCAAACTCCTTGGCCTAACATTCACAGGAAACATGAGTTGGAACAATTACATTGAAGGCATTGCCAGGGTCGCTGCAAGAAAGGTGGGCTCTCTCTACCGTGCTAGAAAACTACTAACACCCAAAAGTATCCTGTACCTCTATAAGGCCACCATTCGCCCATGTATGGAGTATTGCTGTCACATCTGGGCTGGTGCATCTGCTACTAGTCTCTCGCTCCTTGACAAGGTTCAAAAGAGAGTCGCAAACCTGATAGGCCCTGAACTGGCATCTAAGCTTCAGTCTCTGTCCCATCGACGAAATGTTGCATCCCTCTGCCTGTTCTACAAGTATTTTAGTGGTGAATGCTCTGACGAACTGCAATCACTTGTGCCCCCACGACGTGAGCACCCTCGACAAACCCGACAGGCTGCTAAATCCCACCCCCACACTGTAGAGATCCCTAGATGTAAAAGATCTTTTTACTCCTATAGTTTCTTCCCCAGAACCGCTAGACTCTGGAATTCCATTCCAGGTCTCTGCTTCCCCAACAGTATTGACGTGCAGAAGTTCAAGTGCTGCCCAAATCCCTACATAGTACCCCAGTAGTTGTTGCCCCTGATAGTAGCCCCCTACACCAAAGTGGCAATTTGCCTTGTTTGGGGTGAAAATGTAATAAAAAAAAAAATAAAAAAAAATGATTGGATTTTTTGTGGGCCGTTCTTTTAGGGGGCATTTTGGTTAAAATTGGTTTTAAGGACCCAAGAATGGGTCAACATTAAAAAAAATCGTTAAACGTTTTTTTTTTTTTTGTCGTTCATCTGAGGAACAATTCCAAGTTAAAATCTATTTAGTATTATGCTTGTAATATTAAAGAAAAACACGATTGAAATGTGTACATATGCTGAAATAATCAACAACTTATAATGCTCTCTCCCACAGAAGAGACGTTGCAAGCCTATCCTTGTTTTATCGTTATTTCCATGGCAGTTGCTCGTCTGAACTCCAATCTCTGGTTCCCCCCTCGCCAATCTTTCACGAAAAACACCCGTCTAGCTGAATCCACTGTGAAAAATTTCCCCCACTCTTTATCTGTGCCTAAATCAAAACGTGGATTCCATGAACAAAGCTTCTTTCTTAGAACTGCACGCCTGTGGAACTCTGTTCTGTCTGCCTGCTTCCCACCTGACTACAACTTGGATGTGTTCAAGTCCAACGTTAACAAATTCCTAATGAACCGCCCCCTTAAGTAAACACTTCATCAAATCTCCACACTAACGTACTGTACATACAATAACCCTTATCCCTGAGTGGCTTCCGGGCCTTGATAAGTGGTGACCACCGTGTAAAAAAAAAAAAAATGCCGAATGTTCAGTGAGGCAGCCCCAAGTATCATTTAAGTTTTTGGTGTGACTTAATCAAGGATTGAACCTTGGTCTCTCAGCCCATTAGCAAACACTTTTACCATTCGGCTAACTGGAAGTATTTCAGAAAAGACCAAAGCTATAGTAAAACAGTCAGCAGGTAGAGAGTTGAGATTGTCGGACTGATTTCCTCATCTTGGTTGTTATAGTCACAACGTTTCGGCCGTTTTGCCCTCCGGCCTTCGTCAGGTGTTTTGTATCGAACTGGGGAACCGTTTGTTAGGAGTCTCGAACCCAACCCTTTATTATTATTATTACGGGGGTACCGTGTTCGGACTCCAGCTAGGTTTTGGGACATAGTTGCTGATTCTCTGTTTTTAATGTTACTTTTTCACTGCCTTCGTTCAGGATTGAACTCAGCACCTTTTGGGTAACTGTAAACTTTGATACAACGTCTAGGACCACTCAGCAATATGGACCCTGCAGTTCTTGGAAAAATTTTTTATTTTTAATTGGTTTATATGTGTATCATGTTCGTACAGTGGTAACATCGCCAGCTTTATGCTACAGTTTCGGTTTCGATTCCAGTTGGTGGCACCCAAGTCTTTTATTTATTTTTTTTTTTTTACTTATGAAATCACAACTTTATATTAATTACAATCACTGATTCCAGCTATGTCTGTGTTCTTTAAATGGAAAAACGCGACGAACCAAAATTTATAAGTATTAACGAATGGCCCTTTCTTCGCGGAAATTGGTGCTGGGTCTATAGATTCATATGTCGATTTAGCTGACTTATCTGTTTTAGCTTTTAGCAAAATAGTCAATTGCATTGGTTTATTGAAATATTCCGACAACACTAATCAGTAGCTTGAATGCCTTCTTTCTCTTCTTGTATCAAATTGAGTCATAGCTACACTCACATCCAAAGTGGGGAGGCATAGTAAATAGCTACACTCACATCCAATCTAAAGTTACATAAGAGAGTGACTAAATATATACGGAATCTGGACAAATTAAGATATCATATTTAAGCGTGTTTTACGCGCCCCCCCCCCCGCCGCGCTAGTATCGTAGAAACTATTTGTCAACGATAATTTTGAATGTGACACTCATTCAAAACAGACCCAAATACTCCTTAAAATTACATTTTGGAAGACGAGTGATTAGTTGGTACTCATCTCCATTTTAAGCCGATCCCCTCCCCTGATATGTAATCTATCCCGGGTTACGCCAGCATGTTGAAAAATTAAAAAAATTTTTTTATTCGGTTTTCACCCCCAAAACAAGCCACAGTGCCTCCTTGAAGTGGGGGGGGGGCTACTATCAGGGAAATAATTTGCATTGATATTATGAAGGAAGATGAGCAGCAATATGTTTGTTCATATTACACTTGAACTTCTGCATGTCAGTACAGTTGTGAAAGCAGAATCCCGGAAGAGAGTCCCAAAGTCTAGCAGTTCTAGGGAAGAAACTATTGGAATATAAGGCTTTCTTACATCTAGGGATCTCTACTGTGAAGGGGTGGGATTTAGCTGCTTGTCAGGTTTGTCGGGGTAGTCACGTCGAGGAGGTACAAGTGCTTGTAGTTCGTCAGAGCATTCACCATTAAAGTATTTGTAGAACAGGCAGAGAGATGAAACATTTCGTTGATGGGACAGAGGCTGAAGCTTAGATGACAGTTCAGGACCTATCAGGTTGGCGACTCTCTTTTGAACCTTGTCTAGGAGTGAGAGACTAGAAGCAGATACACCAGCCCAAATGTGACAACAGTACTCCATACAGTTGGGGAAGCAGGGACCTGGAAGGGAATTCCAAAGACTAGCGGTTCTGGAGAAGATACTCTGGAGTAGAAGGCGTTCTTACACTTAGGGATCTTTACTGTGTAGGGATGGGGTTTAACTGCTTGTCAGGTTTGTTGGAAGTATTTACGTCAAGGGGGTATAAGTGCTTGTAGTTCGTCAGAGTATTTGTAGAACAGGGATGCAACATTTCGTCGATTGGACAGAGGTCGAAGTTTCGATGACAAGTTCATCAGGTTGGCGACTCTCTTCTGAACCCTGTCCAGGAGTGAGAGACTAGTAGCAGATGCACCAGCCCAAATATGACAACAGTACTCTATACATGGGCAAATGGTGGCCTTGTAGAGGTACAGGATACTTTAAGGCGTAAGTAATTTTCTAGCATGGTAGAGAGAGTCCACCTTCTTTGCAGCAGCCTTGGCAATACTCTCAATGTATCTATCTATTTACGTTGAGAGGGTACAAGTGCTTGCAGTTCGTAAGAGCATTCAGCATTAAAATACTTGTAGAACAGACAGAGGGATGCAACATTTCGTTGATGGGACAGAGGCTGAAGCTTAGATGGCAGTTCAGAGAGAGTCGTTAACCTGATAGGTCAGGTTAGCGACTCTCTTTTGAAGTAAGTAAGTAATTTTCTAGCACGGTAGAGGGAGTCCACCTTCTTCACAGCAGTCTGCCCCTCCTCCTTTCGCAGGGGAACCTTTGTGGCCTTCAGGACAAGATCAATGTGTTGTATCTGTTCCGGCAAATGCTGCAATCAAAGACCATTGCATTTGTGGCAATCTTTTAGTCCATGTAGGGGCAAACCTATATAGCAAATGGCCTTCACTATCCAGCTCCCATTTACCATCTCTCGGGAGCTGGTCCCCTTTTCCCTTTCCCCTCTCTCCACATTAAAAAACGGCCTTGTGCCTAATTTGCTCAGTGGGGAAGTAAATAAATACAGTTCACCTTCTTCACAGCAGCCTTGGCCATGCTCTCAATATATCTGTTCCAACTCATGTTCCCTCAACTCGGGTTCGAGTGTACCTGCCTACTATAGCTTTTTTTTTTTTTCTCAGCAGACACCTACAAACACCCGGGCAAGTCCGGGCACTCACGCTACATGGGTGAATGGTGGCCTTATAGAGATGTGCTTTTTCTGTGCAGGTTGGTTAGTGCACAGTGCAAAATGAGTTCAAAGGGTTAAGCTGTTGACGTGCGTCAAACGCTATAGCTAGGGTCAGCGGTGACGCCTTAAATAGGTCATTCACTTCGTGCGGAAGAAAACGTGGAAAGAGAGAGAGAAAAAGAGAGAGAGAGGGAGAGAGAGAGAGAGAGCATGAAAGAAAGAGATATCTTTTCTCTCACATGAGATTTACTTTTTCTCTTTCATTTTCTTTCTCTTCTCTTTAATTTTTCTCTTCTCTTCCTTTCTTTCCCTCCCTCTCTCCTACTGTTTTTCTCTCTTCCCTCTCTCCCTTTCTCTCTCTTTTCCTCCTCTCCCTTTCTCTCTCCTTCCCCCCTCTCCCTTTTTCTCTCTTTACACATTTACGATTTTGTGCTGATATACGGCACGATCATGTTGGCACACCGATTCTCGGCAGATCACCGAAGGTAAGCAACGTCGAGTCTGGCCAGTACCAGATGGGTGACCATTTGGGAATGCAAGGCATTGTATCTACTGGGAGAGATACGCCACTAATCTTAGTTAAGACATGCAGAAGGGAAGGTAACTCTGATGACGTGGACAGCAGGACGTTGAATGGCCATGGAGCAGGATGAATCACGTTGACACACTGGTTCTCGTTAAATCACCAAGGATAAACAATGTCAAGCCTGGCCAGTACCAGATGGGTGACCATTTGGGAAGGTGAGGCGCTGTATGTCCCGTGAGATAAAATACTACAGGAGAGATGTTGCGAGCCTGTCTTTGTTTTATCATTACTACCATGGCAGGTGCTCGTCTGAACTCCAATCTCTGGTCCCCTTCGCCAATCTTTCACGATAAACACCCGTCTAGTTGAAACCACTGTAAAAAATTTTCCTACTCTTTATCTGTGCCACAATCAAAACGTAGATTCCATAAACAAGGCTTCTTTCTTAGAAGTGCACACCTGTGGAACTCTGTTCCGGTTGCCTGTTTCCCACCTGACTAAAACCTGGATGTCTTTAAGTCCAATGTTAACAAATTCCTGATGAACCGTTCCCTTAAGTAAGACACTTTATCAAATCTCCAACACTAACGTACTGTACACACAATAACCCTTATCCCCGAGTGGCTTCCAGACCTTGATAAGTGGTGACTACTTTGCAAAAAACAAAAAAAATGTTGAGAAACTAGTGCTGTCTATCCTCCTCTCGAGGGTAGATAGGCCTCTCTTAAGCCGTGGTAGGCAGCCCATCTAGTGATGGCATCACAATAAAAATACCCTTGATAGTCCTGGTGAAGCATCAAGTATTCAGCTACGGACAAGATTTGAATTACACTACAAAGTCGTGTAGTGAGTTCAATCTCGGCTATGGCTGCACTGGATGGATGGATGGATTGCTAGAAGTGCGTTGTTTCTTAGAGAACACGGATACAACCTAAAGATGTCTTCATTTTACGCTGCCTTGTCTCGCCAGTCAACACTTGAACGTTTTTGAGGTTTTACGTCTAGGTATCACATTAGATACGGGTGGGCTAACAAGGTTTTACGTCTAGGTATCACGGGTGGGCCAACCAGGTTTTACGTTTAGGTATCACGGGTGGGCCAACAAGGTTAACAAATACCAACTTTGAGGAGAATTTTATCATAATTTACACCTATATATCCTCACCCCAGTTTCTCTGGTGCTACCACATCAGGCTGTCTGAAGATATTGGCTTTCTGAGACGAAATGCACCTAACAGTGATGCTTTTTGCTTTTCTAAGATATTGGCTTCCTGAGATGAAATGCACCTAATATGTAGATGCTTGGGGATTTGAATGGAACTTCAAATCGAACCCTTTATTTACTTCATAGGGTGTAACATGTCCTCGTTGCATTAGTCATGACTGGACAGAAGTCCTAAGTAATGCACAATTTGTATTTTTTCGGTCGCCCACACTGAGAATAAAACCTTTACTGCGCTACGGGTCTGCAATTCCGTCCAAATTCCTGCTGATGCTACCTGATTAGGCTGTCTGAAGATATTGGCTTTCTAAGACGAAATGCACCTAACATTGATGCTTTTTGTTTTTCTACAAATTTACAAAGTCATGTAGTGAGTTCAATCTCAGCTTCGACCGCATGTTATGTTACGTTTTGTGCTAAACAGACATGTCAGGTTGGATGCAAAAATATGTCCAAAAAAGAAACGCAAAGAAGTTTGAGTCAATAATGTGATGGCTTTCCTCAGTTTACTTGTAGACATAATAAAATAATCCATGCCAGAAAATCGGCGTCATGATTTTTGTCTTAGATTGGATCGTCTACTCCAAGCAGATCTTCTCCTTCAACCACTTAAACTGCTTATCAAATAGACATTTATGCTGATGACACTACCATCTATGAGCCATTACTATTATGAACGATAACTATCTAAGACCGTAAACGACCAAGTTCTCTCCGATTCTCTCTCCTCTGATCTTGAGCACGTGGTACAATGGGGAAAGGAGTGGCTGGTTACTTTTAATGCACCTAAAACCAAGCTTCTATCTTTACATCATCAACACTCTGATCCCATCTGGCATCAATTGAAATGAATGGCTCTCTTCTTGGGGAGGCCTCATGTTTTGACAAGCTTCTGGGCTTGATCTTTACTCTTGATCTGAAATGGAACACATACATCAAATCCGTTGCCAAGAGCACTGGAAAAATGGTGGGACTTTCTACTAATCCAGTAGATATCTCACTGCTGATGCAATTCTCTATCTATATAAGAACCAGGTACGTCCAAGGATGGAGTACTATTGCCACATCTGGACAGGAGCTGCTAGAAAGGACTTATCCTGCCTTGATAGAGTTCAAAGTATCAAAGTAGACTTCATAGCCTCGTAGGAGATGTCCTTTTCTCTTCCTTGCAACCTCTATCTCACAGAAGAGATGTTGTGAGTTTGTCTCTGATGTATCGTTATTTTCATGGAAAGTGTTCGACTAAGCTTCAATCTATGGTCCTCCCTCACCAAACTTTCACAAGAAACACTTGTCTAGTTGGAAACACTATCAATAATTTTCCCCACTCTTTATCTGTGCCTAAACCTAAACGTAGATTCCATGAACAAAGCTTCTTAGAACTGCACTCCTGTGGAATTGTCTTCCGTTTTCCCGCTTTCCAGCTCATTACAGTATGCTTGTCTTCAAGTCCAATGTAAACAAGTTCTTGATAAGCCGTTCCACTTAAGTTAACAAATTTACCGAATTTCAATTACTAACGATTACTATACTGTCCAATTGACTACTTTACACTCTTAACGCTTATCCTCGAGTGGCCTCTGGGCCTTGATAAGTGGTGATGCCTATGTAAAAAAAAAAAAGATCCAATGCTCATTAATCGTCTTTGCAGTTTCTTTCTAGAGGAGCGTAAAAGGTCACTAGATCGAAGAAATTTTTTGAATGCAACTCAACAATTTTTGAAGAACTGCAATTTAACTGAAAATAAGACCAGGAAAGGTGCTCTTGAATTCCACACAGATTCCTCTGGTAGGCCAGTCTCTCTGCATCCTTAAGTCTCTTTCACAAGGACATTGCGTATCCTCTGGACATTGAATATAAACCTGACACTTTATTAATTTATTTATTAAGGACTATTATCCTCATCTTTTCTTAGTTGTTGTTTCACGGCGTTTCGGCCGACTATTCCTCTGGCCTTCATCAGATGGTAACCGCGACTCTGAATCTTCTAACTGCCTTCCATAGTTGTTGTCGTTTCACCACGTTTTGGCCGACTAAGCCTCTGGCCAGCTTTGGTTAGCATTGAAACCGCTATCTTCAAACACAATGCTCACCTGGAACTGTAGAGATTCAACATCTCTATCCACTGTGCCACAGGCCCGTAGGCTGATCAGGGATGAATTTTTTGGTCTTAAAAATCAACGTTTATTTATTTTCTAATCTTCCTGGTAAGCATTGTCTGAAGATAGCGGCTTCAACTCTTTATCTGTGCCTAATCCTAACCTCAACCCTCTCGAACACAACGACTCCAGCAAAAGTCTCTATTTTACAGCATTTTTTCTTTTTTCGGTATTTTTCTTTTTTTTACATCATTTTTCTTTTCTTACAGCCTTCATTCTTTTCTTTTTTTTACATTTTTTAAAAGTATTTTTCTTTTCTTTTTCCAGCATTTTTTTACAGTATTTTTCTTTTCTTTTTTCAGCATTTTTTTTACAGTATTTTTTTTCTTTTTACAGCATTTTTTTACAGTATTTTTCTTTTCTTTTTTCAGCATTTTTTTTACAGTATTTTTCTTTTCTTTTTTCAGCATTTTTTTTACAGTATTTTTTTTCTTTTTTCAGCATTTTTTTACCGTATTTTTCTTTTCTTTTTACAGCATTTTTTTTACAGTATTTTTCTTTTCTTTTTACAGCATTTTTTTACAGTATTTTTATTTTCTTTTTCCAGCATTTTTTTTACAGTATTTTTCTTTTCTTTTTACAGCATCTTTTTTACAGTATTTTTATTTTCTTTTTTCAGCATTTTTTTTTACAGTATTTTTCTTTTCTTTTTCAGCATTTTTTTTACAGTATTTTTCTTTTCTTTTTTCAGCATTTTTTTACCGTATTTTTATTTTCTTTTTAAAGCATTTATTTTACAGTATTTTTCTTTTCTTTTTTCAGCATTTTTTTTTACAGTATTTTTATTTTAATTTTTCAGCATTTTTTTTACAGTATTTTTATTTTCTTTTTCCAGCATTTTTTTACAGTATTTTTATTTTCTTTTTTCAGCATTCGTTTTACAGTATTTTTATTTTCTTTTTACAGCATTTTTTACAGTATTTTTATTTTCTTTTTACAGCATTTTTTTACAGTATTTTTATTTTCTTTTTACAGCATTTTTTTTACAGTATTTTTCTTTTCTTTTTCAGCATTTTTTTTACAGTATTTTTATTTTCTTTTTTCAGCATTTTTTTACCGTATTTTTATTTTCTTTTTAAAGCATTTATTTTACAGTATTTTTCTTTTCTTTTTTCAGCATTTTTTTTACAGTATTTTTATTTTAATTTTTCAGCATTTTTTTTACAGTATTTTTATTTTCTTTTTACAGCATTTTTTTACAGTATTCTTATTTTAATTTTTCAGCATTTTTTTACAGTATTTTTCTTTTCTTTTTTCAGCATTTTTTTACAGTATTTTTATTTTCTTTTTACAGCATTTTTTTACAGTATTTTTCTTTTCTTTTTACAGCATTTTTTTACAGTATTTTTATTTTCCTTTTACAGCATTTTTTACAGTATTTTTATTTTCTTTTTAAAGAATTTTTTTACATTATTTTTCTTTTCTTTTTTCAGCATTTTTTTACAGTATTTTTATTTTCTTTTTTCAGCATTTTTTTACAGTATTTTTATTTTCTTTTTACAGCATTTTTTTACAGTATTTTTACTTTCTTTTTCCAGCATTTTTTTACAGTATTTTTATTTTCTTTTTTCAGCATTTGTTTTACAGTATTTTTATTTTCTTTTTACAGCATTTTTTACAGTATTTTTATTTTCTTTTTAAAGCATTTTTTTACAGTATTTTTATTTTCTTTTTTCAGCATTTTTTTACAGTATTTTTATTTTCTTTTTACAACATTTTTTTACAGTATTTTTATTATCTTTTTACAGCATTTTTTTTACAGTATTTTTACTTTCTTTTTCCAGCATTTTTTTACAGTATTTTTATTTTCTTTTTTCAGCATTTTTTTACAGTATTTTTATTTTCTTTTTCCAGCATTTTTACAGTATTTTTCTATTCTTTTTACAGAATTTTTTTTACAGTATTTTTCTTTTCTTTTTACAGAATTCTTTTTTAAAGTATTTTTATTTTCTTTTTTCAGCATTTGTTTTTACAGTATTTTTATTTTCGTTTAAAAGCTTTGTTTTACAGTATTTTTCTTTTCTTTTTACAACATTTTTTTGCAGTATTTTTATTTTCTTTTTACAGCATTTTTTTTTCAGTATTTTTTTGTTCTTTGTCCTGCATTTTTTTACAGTATTTTTCTTTTCTTTTTTCAGCATTTTTTCTTTTTTACAGTATTTTGTTATTTTTCTAGCATTTTTTTACAGTTTTTTCGCAGAATTTGTTCTTTTTAACTGTATTTATCTTTTCTTTTTCCAGCATCTTTTCTTTTTTACAGTATTTTTCTTTTCTTTTTACAGCATTTTTTTTACAGTATTTTGTTTTCATTTTCGAGCATTTTTTAAAAAGTATATTTTGTTACAGTATATTTCTTTTTGGTTTTGCAGCATTTTTTTACAGTATTTTTCTTTTCTTTTTACAGCATTTTTTTTACAGTATTTTTCTTTTCTTTTTCAGCATTTTTTTTACAGTATTTTTCTTTTCTTTTTTCAGCATTTTTTTACCGTATTTTTATTTTCTTTTTAAAGCATTTATTTTACAGTATTTTTCTTTTCTTTTTTCAGCATTTTTTTTACAGTATTTTTATTTTCATTTTTCAGCATTTTTTTACAGTATTTTTATTTTCTTTTTACAGCATTTTTTTTACAGTATTCTTATTTTAATTTTTCAGCATTTTTTTACAGTATTTTTATTTTCTTTTTTCAGCATTTTTTACAGTATTTTTATTTTCTTTTTACAGCATTTTTTTACCGTATTTTTCTTTTCTTTTTACAGCATTTTTTTACAGTATTTTTATTTTCTTTTTCCAGCATTTTTTTACAGTATTTTTATTTTCTTTTTTCAGCATTTTTTTACAGTATTTTTATTTTCTTTTTACAGCATTTTTTACAGTATTTTTATTTTCTTTTTAAAGCATTTTTGTACAGTATTTTTATTTTCTTTTTTCAGCATTTTTTTTACAGTATTTTTATTTTCTTTTTACAACATTTTTTTACAGTATTTTTATTATCTTTTTACAGCATTTTTTTACAGTATTTTTACTTTCTTTTTCCAGCATTTTTTTACAGTATTTTTATTTTCTTTTTTCAGCATTTTTTTACAGTATTTTTATTTTCTTTTTCCAGCAATTTTTACAGTATTTTTCTATTCTTTTTACAGAATATTTTTTTACAGTATTTTTCTTTTCTTTTTACAGAATTTTTTTTTACAGTATTTTTATTTTCTTTTTTCAGCATTTGTTTTTACAGTATTTTTATTTTCGTTTAAAAGCTTTGTTTTACAGTATTTTTCTTTTCTTTTTACAACATTTTTTTGCAGTATTTTTATTTTCTTTTTACAGCATTTTTTTTTCAGTATTTTTTTGTTCTTTGTCCTGCATTTTTTTACAGTATTTTTCTTTTCTTTTTTCAGCATTTTTTCTTTTTTACAGTATTTTGTTATTTTTCTAGCATTTTTTTACAGTTTTTTCGCAGAATTTGTTCTTTTTAACTGTATTTATCTTTTCTTTTTCCAGCATCTTTTCTTTTTTACAGTATTTTTCTTTTCTTTTTACAGTATTCTTTTCTAGCATTTTTTTACAGCATTTTTTTACAGTAGTTTTATTTTCTTTTTACAGCATTTTTTTACAGTAGTTTTATTTTCTTTTTCCAGCATTTTTTTACAGTATTTTTATTTTCTTTTTTCAGCATTTTTTTACAGTATTTTTATTTTCTTTTTACAGCATTTTTTACAGTATTTTTATTTTCTTTTTAAAGCATTTTTGTACAGTATTTTTATTTTCTTTTTTCAGCATTTTTTTTACAGTATTTTTATTTTCTTTTTACAACATTTTTTTACAGTATTTTTATTATCTTTTTACAGCATTTTTTTTACAGTATTTTTACTTTCTTTTTCCAGCATTTTTTTACAGTATTTTTATTTTCTTTTTTCAGCATTTTTTTACAGTATTTTTATTTTCTTTTTCCAGCATTTTTTTACAGTATTTTTCTATTCTTTTTACAGAATTTTTTTACAGTATTTTTCTTTTCTTTTTACAGAATTCTTTTTTACAGTATTTTTATTTTCTTTTTTCAGCATTTGTTTTTACAGTATTTTTATTTTCGTTTAAAAGCTTTGTTTTACAGTATTTTTCTTTTCTTTTTACAACATTTTTTTGCAGTATTTTTATTTTCTTTTTACAGCATTTTTTTTCCAGTATTTTTTTGTTCTTTGTCCTGCATTTTTTTACAGTATTTTTCTTTTCTTTTTTCAGCATTTTTTCTTTTTTACAGTATTTTGTTATTTTTCTAGCATTTTTTTACAGTTTTTTCGCAGAATTTGTTCTTTTTAACTGTATTTATCTTTTCTTTTTCCAGCATCTTTTCTTTTTTACAGTATTTTTCTTTTCTTTTTACAGCATTTTTTTTACAGTATTTTGTTTTCATTTTCGAGCATTTTTTAAAAAGTATATTTTGTTACAGTATATTTCTTTTTGGTTTTGCAGCATTTTTTTACAGTATTTTTCTTTTCTTTTTACAGCATTTTTTTTACAGTATTTTTCTTTTCTTTTTCAGCATTTTTTTACAGTATTTTTCTTTTCTTTTTTCAGCATTTTTTTACCGTATTTTTATTTTCTTTTTAAAGCATTTATTTTACAGTATTTTTCTTTTCTTTTTTCAGCATTTTTTTTACAGTATTTTTATTTTCATTTTTCAGCATTTTTTTACAGTATTTTTATTTTCTTTTTACAGCATTTTTTTTACAGTATTCTTATTTTAATTTTTCAGCATTTTTTTACAGTATTTTTATTTTCTTTTTTCAGCATTTTTTACAGTATTTTTATTTTCTTTTTACAGCATTTTTTTACAGTATTTTTCTTTTCTTTTTACAGCATTTTTTTACAGTAGTTTTATTTTCTTTTTCCAGCATTTTTGTACAGTATTTTTATTTTCTTTTTTCAGCATTTTTTTACAGTATTTTTATTTTCTTTTTACAGCATTTTTTACAGTATTTTTATTTTCTTTTTAAAGCATTTTTGTACAGTATTTTTATTTTCTTTTTTCAGCATTTTTTTTACAGTATTTTTATTTTCTTTTTACAACATTTTTTTACAGTATTTTTATTATCTTTTTACAGCATTTTTTTTACAGTATTTTTACTTTCTTTTTCCAGCATTTTTTTACAGTATTTTTATTTTCTTTTTTCAGCATTTTTTTACAGTATTTTTATTTTCTTTTTCCAGCAATTTTTACAGTATTTTTCTATTCTTTTTACAGAATATTTTTTTACAGTATTTTTCTTTTCTTTTTACAGAATTTTTTTTTACAGTATTTTTATTTTCTTTTTTCAGCATTTGTTTTTACAGTATTTTTATTTTCGTTTAAAAGCTTTGTTTTACAGTATTTTTCTTTTCTTTTTACAACATTTTTTTGCAGTATTTTTATTTTCTTTTTACAGCATTTTTTTTTCAGTATTTTTTTGTTCTTTGTCCTGCATTTTTTTACAGTATTTTTCTTTTCTTTTTTCAGCATTTTTTCTTTTTTACAGTATTTTGTTATTTTTCTAGCATTTTTTTACAGTTTTTTTCGCAGAATTTGTTCTTTTTAACTGTATTTATCTTTTCTTTTTCCAGCATCTTTTCTTTTTTACAGTATTTTTCTTTTCTTTTTACAGCATTTTTTTTACAGTATTTTGTTTTCATTTTCGAGCATTTTTTAAAAAGTATATTTTGTTACAGTATATTTCTTTTTGGTTTTGCAGCATTTTTTTACAGTATTTTTCTTTTCTTTTTACAGCATTTTTTTTACAGTATTTTTCTTTTCTTTTTCAGCATTTTTTTTACAGTATTTTTCTTTTCTTTTTTCAGCATTTTTTTACCGTATTTTTATTTTCTTTTTAAAGCATTTATTTTACAGTATTTTTCTTTTCTTTTTTCAGCATTTTTTTTACAGTATTTTTATTTTCATTTTTCAGCATTTTTTTACAGTATTTTTATTTTCTTTTTACAGCATTTTTTTTACAGTATTCTTATTTTAATTTTTCAGCATTTTTTTACAGTATTTTTATTTTCTTTTTTCAGCATTTTTTACAGTATTTTTATTTTCTTTTTACAGCATTTTTTTACAGTATTTTTCTTTTCTTTTTACAGCATTTTTTTACAGTAGTTTTATTTTCTTTTTCCAGCATTTTTTTACAGTATTTTTATTTTCTTTTTTCAGCATTTTTTTACAGTATTTTTATTTTCTTTTTACAGCATTTTTTACAGTATTTTTATTTTCTTTTTAAAGCATTTTTGTACAGTATTTTTATTTTCTTTTTTCAGCATTTTTTTTACAGTATTTTTATTTTCTTTTTACAACATTTTTTTACAGTATTTTTATTATCTTTTTACAGCATTTTTTTTACAGTATTTTTACTTTCTTTTTCCAGCATCTTTTTACAGTATTTTTATTTTCTTTTTTCAGCATTTTTTTACAGTATTTTTATTTTCTTTTTCCAGCAATTTTTACAGTATTTTTCTATTCTTTTTACAGAATATTTTTTTACAGTATTTTTCTTTTCTTTTTACAGAATTTTTTTTTACAGTATTTTTATTTTCTTTTTTCAGCATTTGTTTTTACAGTATTTTTATTTTCGTTTAAAAGCTTTGTTTTACAGTATTTTTCTTTTCTTTTTACAACATTTTTTTGCAGTATTTTTATTTTCTTTTTACAGCATTTTTTTTTCAGTATTTTTTTGTTCTTTGTCCTGCATTTTTTTACAGTATTTTTCTTTTCTTTTTTCAGCATTTTTTCTTTTTTACAGTATTTTGTTATTTTTCTAGCATTTTTTTACAGTTTTTTCGCAGAATTTGTTTTTTTTAACTGTATTTATCTTTTCTTTTTCCAGCATCTTTTCTTTTTTACAGTATTTTTCTTTTCTTTTTACAGCATTTTTTTTACAGTATTTTGTTTTCATTTTCGAGCATTTTTTAAAAAGTATATTTTGTTACAGTATATTTCTTTTTGGTTTTGCAGCATTTTTTTACAGTATTTTTCTTTTCTTTTTACAGCATTTTTTTTACAGTATTTTTCTTTTCTTTTTCAGCATTTTTTTACAGTATTTTTCTTTTCTTTTTTCAGCATTTTTTTACCGTATTTTTATTTTCTTTTTAAAGCATTTATTTTACAGTATTTTTCTTTTCTTTTTTCAGCATTTTTTTTACAGTATTTTTATTTTCATTTTTCAGCATTTTTTTACAGTATTTTTATTTTCTTTTTACAGCATTTTTTTACAGTATTTTCTTTTCTTTTTACAGCATTTTTTTACAGTATTTTTATTTTCTTTTTACAGCATTTTTTACAGTATTTTTATTTTCTTTTTACAGCATTTTTTTACAGTATTTTCTTTTCTTTTTACAGCATTTTTTTACAGTAGTTTTATTTTCTTTTTCCAGCATTTTTTTACAGTATTTTTATTTTCTTTTTTCAGCATTTTTTTACAGTATTTTTATTTTCTTTTTACAGCATTTTTTACAGTATTTTTATTTTCTTTTTAAAGCATTTTTTAACAGTATTTTTATTTTCTTTTTTCAGCATTTTTTTTACAGTATTTTTATTTTCTTTTTACAACATTTTTTTACAGTATTTTTATTATCTTTTTACAGCATTTTTTTTACAGTATTTTTACTTTCTTTTTCCAGCATTTTTTTACAGTATTTTTATTTTCTTTTTCCAGCATTTGTTTTACAGTATTTTTATTTTCTTTTTACAGCATTTTTTTTACAGTATTTTTATTTTCTTTTTACAACATTTTTTTACAGTATTTTTATTATCTTTTTACAGAATTCTTTTTTACAGTATTTTTATTTTCTTTTTTCAGCATTTGTTTTTACAGTATTTTTATTTTCTTTTTCCAGCATTTTTTTACAGTATTTTTATTTTCTTTTTCCAGCATTTTTTTACAGTATTTTTATTTTCTTTTTCCAGCATCTTTTACAGTATTTTTCTTTTCTTTTTCCAGCATTTGTTTTACAGTATTTTTATTTTCTTTTTACAGCATTTTTTTACAGTATTTTTCTATTCTTTTTACAGAATTTTTTTTACAGTATTTTTCTTTTCTTTTTACAGAATTCTTTTTTACAGTATTTTTATTTTCTTTTTTCAGCATTTGTTTTTACAGTATTTTTATTTTCGTTTAAAAGCTTTGTTTTACAGTATTTTTCTTTTCTTTTTACAACATTTTTTTGCAGTATTTTTATTTTCTTTTTACAGCATTTTTTTTTCAGTATTTTTTTGTTCTTTGTCCTGCATTTTTTTACAGTATTTTTCTTTTCTTTTTTCAGCATTTTTTCTTTTTTACAGTATTTTGTTATTTTTCTAGCATTTTTTTACAGTTTTTTCGCAGAATTTGTTCTTTTTAACTGTATTTATCTTTTCTTTTTCCAGCATCTTTTCTTTTTTACAGTATTTTTCTTTTCTTTTTACAGCATTTTTTTTACAGTATTTTGTTTTCATTTTCGAGCATTTTTTAAAAAGTATATTTTGTTACAGTATATTTCTTTTTGGTTTTGCAGCATTTTTTTACAGTATTTTTCTTTTCTTTTTACAGCATTTTTTTTACAGTATTTTTCTTTTCTTTTTCAGCATTTTTTTTACAGTATTTTTCTTTTCTTTTTTCAGCATTTTTTTACCGTATTTTTATTTTCTTTTTAAAGCATTTATTTTACAGTATTTTTCTTTTCTTTTTTCAGCATTTTTTTTACAGTATTTTTATTTTCATTTTTCAGCATTTTTTTACAGTATTTTTATTTTCTTTTTACAGCATTTTTCTTTTCTTTTTACACCTTTTTTTACAGCATTCTGTCTTTTAATAGCTTTTTATTTTGGTATCCAACATTTTTTCTTTTCTTACAGTATTTTTCTTTTCTTTTTCGAGCAATTTTTTACAGTATTTTTCTTTTCTTTTCGAGCAATTTTTTACAGTATTTTTCTTTTCTTTTCCCAGCATTTTTTTTACAGTATTTTTCTTTTCTTTTCCCAGCAATTTTTTACAGTATTTTTCTTTTCTTTTCCCAGCAATTTTTAAAGTATTTTTCTTTTCTTTTCCCAGCAATTTTTTTACAGTATTTTTCTTTTCTTTTCCCAGCAATTTTTAAAGTTTTTTTCTTTTCTTATCCCAGCAATTTTTAAAGTTTTTTTCTTTTCTTTTACCAGCAATTTTTAAAGTATTTTTCTTTTGTTTTCCCAGCAATTTTTAAAGTTTTTTTCTTTTCTTATCCCAGCAATTTTTAAAGTTTTTTTCTTTTCTTTTACCAGCAATTTTTAAAGTATATTTCTTTTGTTTTCCCAGCAATTTTTAAAGTATTTTTCTTTTGTTTTCCCAGCAATTTTTAAAGTATTTTTCTTTTCTTATCCCAGCAATTTTTAAAGTATTTTTCTTTTCTTATCCCAGCAATTTTTAAAGTTTTTTCTTTTCTTTTCCCAGCAATTTTTAAAGTTTTTTTCTTTTCTTTTACCAGCAATTTTTAAAGTATATTTCTTTTGTTTTCCCAGCAATTTTTAAAGTTTTTTCTTTTCTTTTCCCAGCAATTTTTAAAGTTTTTTCTTTTCTTTTCCCAGCAATTTTTAAAGTATTTTTCTTTTGTTTTCCCAGCAATTTTTAAAGTATTTTTCTTTTCTTATCCCAGCAATTTTTAAAGTATTTTTCTTTTCTTATCCCAGCAATTTTTAAAGTTTTTTTCTTTTCTTATCCCAGCAATTTTTAAAGTTTTTTTCTTTTCTTTTACCAGCAATTTTTAAAGTATTTTTCTTTTCTTTTCCCAGCAATTTTTAAAGTATGTTTCTTTTGTTTTCCCAGCAAATTTTAAAGTATTTTTCTTTTCTTTTCCCAGCAATTTTTAAAGTATTTTTCTTTTCTTTTCCCAGCAATTTTTAAAGTATTTTTCTTTTCTTTTCCCAGCAATTTTTAAAGTATTTTTCTTTTGTTTTCCCAGCAATTTTTAAAGTATTTTCTTTTCTTTTTCCAGCATTGTTTTACATTATTTTTCTTTTCTTTTGACAGCAGTTTTTAATAGTATTGTTCTCAGACAAAACAAAATCGGAAGTAATATACAATGTAACAAAATATAAATTCATATAAAATAAAACCTGAAGTAATGTATCACGTAACAAAACATAAATTTATACCAAATAAAATGTGAAGTAATGAACTACGCAAAAAAAATAAAAATTTATACAAAATAAAATCTGAAGTAATGAACCACGTAACAAAATATAAATTTATACAAAATAATATGTAAAGTAATAAATCACGTAACAAAATATAAAGCGAAAAAATAATATCTGAAGTAATGAATCACGTAACAAAATATATATACATACAAATTAAAATCTGAAGTAATGAATCCCGTAACTAAATATAAATTGATACGAAAGAAAATCTGAAGTAATGAACCACGTAACAAAATATAAATTTATACCAAATAAAATCTGACGTAATGAATCACGAAAAAATATAAATTTATGCAAAAAAACATCTGATGTAATGAACCACGCAACAAAATATAAATTTATATAAAATAAAATCTGAAGTAATGAATCATGTAACAAAATAAAAATTTATATAAAATAAAATCTGAAGTAACGAACCACGTAACAAAAAATATAAATTTATACAAAATCAAATCTGAGGTAATACACCATGTAAAAAAATATAAATTTATACAAAATAAAATGAGAAGTAATGAACCACGTAACAAAATATGCATTTATACAATATAAAATCTGAAGTAATGAACCACGTAACAAAATATAAATTTATACAATATAAAATCTGAAGTAATGAACCACATAACAAAATAAAAATTTATATAACATAAAATCTGAAGTAATGAACCACATAACAAAATATAAATTTATACAAAATAAAATCTGAAGTAATGAACCACGTAACAAAATATAAATTTATACAAAATAAAATCTGAAGTAATGAACCACATAACAAAATATAAATTTATACAAAATAAAATCTGAAGTAATGAACCACGTAACAAAATATAAATTTATATACAATATAAAATCTGAAGTAATGAACCACGTAACAAAATATAAATTTATACAATATAAAATCTGAAGTAATGAACCACGTAACAAAATATAAATTTATACAAAATAAAATCTGAAGTAATGAACCACGTAACAAAATATAAATTTATACAAAATAAAATCTGAAGTAATGAACCACGTAACAAAATATAAATTTATATAAAATAAAATCTGAAGTAATGAATCACGTAACAAAATATAAATTTATACAAAATAAAATCTGAAGTAATGAACCACGTAACAAAATATAAATTTATATAAAATAAAATCTGAAGTAATGAACCACGTAACAAAATATAAATTTATACAAAATAACATCTGAAGTAACGAACCATGTAACAAAATATAAATTAACACAAAATAAAATCTGAAGTAATGAACCATGTAACAAAATATAAATTTATACAAAATAAAATCTGAAGTAATGAACCACGTAAAAAAATATAAATTTATATAACATAAAATGTGAAGTAAGGAACCACATAACAAAATATAAATTTATACAAAATAAAATCTTAAATAATGAACCACGTAACAAAATATAAATTTATACAAAATAAAATCTTAGATAATGAACCACGTATTAAAATATAAATTTATACAATATAAAATCTGAAGTAATTGACCATGTAACAAAATATAAATTTATATAAAATAAATCTAAAGTAATAAACCATGTAACAAAATACAAATTTATACAAAATAAAATCTGAAGTAATGAACCACATAACAAAATATAAATTTATATAAAATAAAATCTGAAGTAATGAACCGCGTAACAAAATATAAATTTATATAAAATAAAATCTGAAGTAATGAACCACGTAACAAAATATAAATTTATATGAAATAAAATCTGAAGTAATGAACCATGTAACAAAATATAAATTTATACAAAATAAAATCTGAAGTAATGAACCACATAACAAAATATAAATTGATACAAAATAAAATCTGAAGTAATGAACCACGTAACAAAATATAAATTTATATAAAATAAAATCTGAAGTAATGAACAACGTAACAAAATATAAATTTATACAAAATAAAATCTAAAGTCATGAACCATGTTCCAAAATATACATTTATACAAAATAAAATCTGAAGTAATGAACCATGTAACAAAATATAAATTTATACAAAATAAAATCTGAAGTAATGAACCACGTAACAAAATATAAATTTATATGAAATAAAATCTGAAGTCATGAACCATGTAACAAAATATAAATTTATATGAAATAAAATCTTAAGTAATGAACCACATAACAAAATATAAATTTATACAATATAAAATCTGAAGTAATGAACCACGTAACAAAATATAAATTTATACAAAACAAAATCTGAAGTAATGAACCATGTAACAAAATATAAATTTATACAAAATAAAATCTGAAGTCATGAACCATGTAACAAAATATAAATTTATACAAAATAAAATCTGAAGTCATGAACCATGTAACAAAATATAAATTTATACAAAATAAACTCTGAAGTAATGAACCACATAACAAAATAAAAATTTATATAACATAAAATCTGAAGTAATGAACCACATAACAAAATATAAATTTATACAAAATAAAATCCGAAGTAATGAACCACGTAACAAAATATAAATTTATACAAAATAAAATCTGAAGTAATGAACCACATAACAAAATATAAATTTATACAAAATAAAATCTGAAGTAATGAACCACGTAACAAAATATAAATTTATACAAAATACAATCTGAAGTAATGAACCACGTAACAAAATATAAATTTATACAATATAAAATCTGAAGTAATGAACCACGTAACAAAATATAAATTTATACAATATAAAATCTGAAGTAATGAACCACGTAACAAAATATAAATTTATACAAAATAAAATCTAAAGTCATGAACCATGTTCCAAAATATAAATTTATACAAAATAAAATCTGAAGTAATGAACCATGTAACAATATAAATTTATACAAAATAAAATCTGAAGTAATGAACCACGTAACAAAATATAAATTTATATAACATAAAATCTGAAGTCATGAACCATGTAACAAAATATAAATTTATATAAAATAAAATCTGAAGTAATGAACCACATAACAAAATATAAATTTATACAAAATAAAATCTGAAGTAATGAACCATGTAACAAAATATAAATTTATACAAAACAAAATCTGAAGTCATGAACCATGTAACAAAATATAAATTTATACAAAATAACATCTGAAGTAACGAACCATGTACCAAATTATTAATTAACACAAAATAAAATCTGAAGTAATGAACCATGTAACAAAATATAAATTTATATAAAATAAAATCTGAAGTAATGAACCACGTAAAAAAATATAAATTTATATAAAATAAAATGTGAAGTAATGAACCACATAACAAAATATAAATTTATACAAAATAAAATCTTAAATAATGAACCACGTAACAAAATATAAATTTATACAAAATAAAATCTTAGATATAGAACCACGTAATAAAATATAAATTTATACAATATAAAATCTGAAGTAATTGACCATGTAACAAAATATAAATTTATACAAAATAAATCTGAAGTAATAAACCAAGTAACAAAATACAAATTTATACAAAATAAAATCTGAAGTAATGAACCACATAACAAAATATAAATTTTTATAAAATAAAATCTGAAGTAATGAACCACGTAACAAAATATAAATTTATATGAAATAAAATCTGAAGTAATGAACCACGTAACAAAATATAAATTTATATGAAATAAAATCTGAAGTAATGAACCATGTAACAAAATATAAATTTATACAAAATAAAATCTGAAGTCATGAACCATATAACAAAATATAAATTTATACAAAATAAAATCTGAAGTAATGAACCATATAACAAAATATAAATTTATACAAAATAAAATCTGAAGTAATGAACCATGTAACAAAATATAAATTTATACAAAATAAAATTTGAAGTCATGAACCATGTAACAAAATATAAATGTATACAAAATAAAATCTGAAGTAATGAACCACATAACAAAATATAATTTTATACAAAATAAAATCTGAAGTAATGAACCATGTAACAAAATATAAATTTATACAAAATAAAATCTGAAGTCATGAACCATATAACAAAATATAAATTTATACAAAATAAAATCTGAAGTCATGAATCACATAAAAAAATATAAATTTATACAAAATAAAATCTGAAGTAATGAACCATGTAACAAAATATAAATTTATACAAAATAAAATCTGAAGTAATGAACCATTTAACAAAATATAAATTTATACAAAATAAAATCTGAAGTAATGAATCACGTAACAAAATATAAATTTATACAAAATAAAATCTGAAGTCATGAACCATATAACAAAATATAAATTTATACAAAATAAAATCTGAAGTCATGAATCACATAACAAAATATAAATTTATACAAAATAAAATCTGAAGTAATGAACCATGTAACAAAATATAAATTTATACGAAATAAAATCTGAAGTCATGAACCATGTAACAAAATATAAATTTATACAAAATAAAATCTGAAGTAATGAACCATGTAACAAAATATAAATTTATACAAAATAAAATCTGAAGTAATGAATCACGTAACAAAATATAAATTTATACAAAATAAAATCTGAAGTCATGAACTATATAACAAAATATAAATTTATACAAAATAAAATCTGAAGTCATGAATCACATAACAAAATATAAATTTATACAAAATAAAATCTGAAGTAATGAACCATGTAACAAAATATAAATTTATACAAAATAAAATCTGAAGTTATGAACCATTTAACAAAATATAAATTTATACAAAATAAAATCTGAAGTAATAAATCACGTAACAAAATATAAATTTATACAAAATAAAATCTGAAGTCATGAACCATATAACAAAATATAAATTTATACAAAATAAAATCTGAAGTCATGAATCACATAACAAAATATAAATTTATACAAAATAAAATCTGAAGTAATAAACCATGTAACAAAATATAAATTTATACAAAATAAAATCTGAAGTCATGAATCACATAACAAAATATAAATTTATACAAAATAAAATCTGAAGTTATGAACCATGTAACAAAATATAAATTTATACAAAATAAAATCTGAAGTAATGAATCACGTAACAAAATATAAATTTATACAAAATAAAATCTGAAGTCATGAACCATATAACAAAATATAAATTTATACAAAATAAAATCTTAGATATAGAACCACGTAATAAAATATAAATTTATACAATATAAAATCTGAAGTAATTGACCATGTAACAAAATATAAATTTATACAAAATAAATCTGAAGTAATAAACCAAGTAACAAAATACAAATTTATACAAAATAAAATCTGAAGTAATGAACCACATAACAAAATATAAATTTATATAAAATAAAATCTGAAGTAATGAACCACGTAACAAAATATAAATTTATATGAAATAAAATCTGAAGTAATGAACCACGTAACAAAATATAAATTTATATGAAATAAAATCTGAAGTAATGAACCATGTAACAAAATATAAATTTATACAAAATAAAATTTGAAGTCATGAACCATGTAACAAAATATAAATGTATACAAAATAAAATCTGAAGTAATGAACCACATAACAAAATATAATTTTATACAAAATAAAATCTGAAGTAATGAACCATGTAACAAAATATAAATTTATACAAAATAAAATCTGAAGTCATGAACCATATAACAAAATATAAATTTATACAAAATAAAATCTGAAGTCATGAATCACATAAAAAATATAAATTTATACAAAATAAAATCTGAAGTAATGAACCATGTAACAAAATATAAATTTATACAAAATAAAATCTGAAGTAATGAACCATTTAACAAAATATAAATTTATACAAAATAAAATCTGAAGTAATGAATCACGTAACAAAATATAAATTTATACAAAATAAAATCTGAAGTCATGAACCATATAACAAAATATAAATTTATACAAAATAAAATCTAAAGTCATGAATCACATAACAAAATATAAATTTATACAAAATAAAATCTGAAGTAATGAACCATGTAACAAAATATAAATTTATACGAAATAAAATCTGAAGTCATGAATCACATAACAAAATATAAATTTATACAAAATAAAATCTGAAGTAATGAACCATGTAACAAAATATAAATTTATACAAAATAAAATCTGAAGTCATGAATCACATAACAAAATATAAATTTATACATAATAAAATCTGAAGTTATGAACCATGTAACAAAATATAAATTTATACAAAATAAAATCTGAAGTAATGAATCACGTAACAAAATATAAATTTATACAAAATAAAATCTGAAGTCATGAACAATATAACAAAATATAAATTTATACAAAATAAAATCTGAAGTCATGAACCACATAACAAAATATAAATTTATACAAAATAAAATCTGAAGTCATGAACCATATAACAAAATATAAATTTATACAAAATAAAATCTGAAGTCATGAACCATGTAACAAAATATAAATTTATACAAAATAAAATCTGAAGTCATGAACCATGTAACAAAATATAAATTTATACAAAATAAAATCTGAAGTAATGAACCACATAACAAAATATAATTTTATACAAAATAAAATCTGAAGTAATGAACCATGTAACAAAATATAAATTTATACAAAATAAAATCTGAAGTCATGAACTATATAACAAAATATAAATTTATACAAAATAAAATCTGAAGTCATGAATCACATAACAAAATATAAATTTATACAAAATAAAATCTGAAGTAATGAACCATGTAACAAAATATAAATTTATACAAAATAAAATCTGAAGTTATGAACATTTAACAAAATATAAATTTATACAAAATAAAATCTGAAGTAATAAATCACGTAACAAAATATAAATTTATACAAAATAAAATCTGAAGTCATGAACCATATAACAAAATATAAATTTATACAAAATAAAATCTGAAGTCATGAATCACATAACAAAATATAAATTTATACAAAATAAAATCTGAAGTAATGAATCACATAACAAAATATAAATTTATACAAAATAAAATCTGAAGTAATGAACCATGTAACAAAATATAAATTTATACAAAATAAAATCTGAAGTCATGAATCACATAACAAAATATAAATTTATGCAAAATAAAATCTGAAGTAATGAACCATGTAACAAAATATAAATTTATACAAAATAAAATCTGAAGTCATGAACCATATAACAAAATATAAATTAATACAAAATAAAATCTGAAGTAATGAACCATGTAACAAAATATAAATTAATACTAAATAAAATCTGAAGTAATGAACCACGTAACAAAATATGAATTTATACAAAATAAAATCTGAAGTCATGAACCACATAACAAAATATGAATTTATACAAAATAAAATCTGAAGTCATGAACCATGTAACAAAATATAAATTTATATGAAATAAAATCTTAAGTAATGAACCACATAACAAAATATAAATTTATATGAAATAAAATCTGAAGTAATGAACCACGTAACAAAATATAAATTTATACAAAATAAAATCTGAAGTAATGAACCATGTAACAAAATATAAATTTATACAAAATAAAATCTGAAGTCATGAACCATGTAACAAAATATAAATTTATACAAAATAAAATCTGAAGTCATGAACCATGTAACAAAATATAAATTTATACAAAATAAAATGTGAAGTAATGAACCACATAACAAAATATAAATTCATATAACATAAAATCTGAAGTAATGAACCACATAACAAAATATAAATTTATACAAAATAAAATCCGAAGTAATGAACCACGTAACAAAATATAAATTTATACAAAATAAAATCTGAAGTAATGAACCACATAACAAAATATAAATTTATACAAAATAAAATCTGAAGTAATGAACCACGTAACAAAATATAAATTTATACAAAATAAAATCTGAAGTAATGAACCACGTAACAAAATATAAATTTATACAATATAAAATCTGAAGTAATGAACCACGTAACAAAATATAAATTTATACAATATAAAATCTGAAGTAATGAACCACGTAACAAAATATAAATTTATACAAAATAAAATCTAAAGTCATGAACCATGTTCCAAAATATAAATTTATACAAAATAAAATCTGAAGTAATGAACCATGTAACAATATAAATTTATACAAAATAAAATCTGAAGTAATGAACCACGTAACAAAATATAAATTTATATAACATAAAATCTGAAGTCATGAACCATGTAACAAAATATAAATTTATATAAAATAAAATCTGAAGTAATGAACCACATAACAAAATATAAATTTATACAAAATAAAATCTGAAGTAATGAACCATGTAACAAAATATAAATTTATACAAAACAAAATCTGAAGTCATGAACCATGTAACAAAATATAAATTTATACAAAATAACATCTGAAGTAACGAACCATGTACCAAATTATTAATTAACACAAAATAAAATCTGAAGTAATGAACCATGTAACAAAATATAAATTTATATAAAATAAAATCTGAAGTAATGAACCACGTAAAAAAATATAAATTTATATACAATAAAATGTGAAGTAATGAACCACATAACAAAATATAAATTTATACAAAATAAAATCTTAAATAATGAACCACGTAACAAAATATAAATTTATACAAAATAAAATCTTAGATATAGAACCACGTAATAAAATATAAATTTATACAATATAAAATCTGAAGTAATTGACCATGTAACAAAATATAAATTTATACAAAATAAATCTGAAGTAATAAACCAGGTAACAAAATACAAATTTATACAAAATAAAATCTGAAGTAATGAACTACATAACAAAATATAAATTTATATAAAATAAAATCTGAAGTAATGAACCACGTAACAAAATATAAATTTATATGAAATAAAATCTGAAGTAATGAACCACGTAACAAAATATAAATTTATATGAAATAAAATCTGAAGTAATGAACCATGTAACAAAATATAAATTTATACAAAATAAAATGTGAAGTAATGAACCACATAACAAAATATAAATTGATACAAAATAAAATCTGAAGTAATGAACCACGTAACAAAATATAAATTTATACAAAATAAAATCTGAAGTAATGAACCACGTAACAAAATATAAATTTATATGAAATAAAATCTGAAGTAATGAACCACGTAACAAAATATAAATTTATACAAAATAAAATCTGAAGTCATGAACCACATAACAAAATATAAATTTATACAAAATAAAATCTGAAGTAATGAACCATGTAACAAAATATAAATTTATACAAAATAAAATCTGAAGTCATGAACCACATAACAAAATATAAATTTATACAAAATAAAATCTGAAGTAATGAACCATGTAACAAAATATAAATTTATACAAAATAAAATCTGAAGTCATGAACCATATAACAAAATATAAATTTATACAAAATAAAATCTGAAGTAATGAACCATATAACAAAATATAAATTTATACAAAATAAAATCTGAAGTAATGAACCATGTAACAAAATATAAATTTATACAAAATAAAATTTGAAGTCATGAACCATGTAACAAAATATAAATGTATACAAAATAAAATCTGAAGTAATGAACCACATAACAAAATATAATTTTATACAAAATAAAATCTGAAGTAATGAACCATGTAACAAAATATAAATTTATACAAAATAAAATCTGAAGTCATGAACCATATAACAAAATATAAATTTATACAAAATAAAATCTGAAGTCATGAATCACATAACAAAATATAAATTTATACAAAATAAAATCTGAAGTAATGAACCATGTAACAAAATATAAATTTATACAAAATAAAATCTGAAGTAATGAACCATGTAACAAAATATAAATTTATACAAAATAAAATCTGAAGTAATGAATCACGTAACAAAATATAAATTTATACAAAATAAAATCTGAAGTCATGAACCATATAACAAAATATAAATTTATACAAAATAAAATCTGAAGTAATGAATCACATAACAAAATATAAATTTATACAAAATAAAATCTGAAGTAATGAACCATGTAACAAAATATAAATTTATACAAAATAAAATCTGAAGTCATGAATCACATAACAAAATATAAATTTATACAAAATAAAATCTGAAGTTATGAACCATGTAACAAAATATAAATTTATACAAAATAAAATCTGAAGTCATGAACCATATAACAAAATATAAATTTATACAAAATAAAATCTGAAGTCATGAATCACATAACAAAATATAAATTTATACAAAATAAAATCTGAAGTAATGAACCATGTAACAAAATATAAATTTATACAAAATAAAATCTGAAGTAATGAACCATTTAACAAAATATAAATTTATACAAAATAAAATCTGAAGTAATGAATCACGTAACAAAATATAAATTTATACAAAATAAAATCTGAAGTCATGAACCATATAACAAAATATAAATTTATACAAAATAAAATCTGAAGTAATGAATCACATAACAAAATATAAATTTATACAAAATAAAATCTGAAGTAATGAACCATGTAACAAAATATAAATTTATACAAAATAAAATCTGAAGTCATGAATCACATAACAAAATATAAATTTATACAAAATAAAATCTGAAGTTATGAACCATGTAACAAAATATAAATTTATACAAAATAAAATCTGAAGTAATGAATCACGTAACAAAATATAAATTTATACAAAATAAAATCTGAAGTCATGAACCACATAACAAAATATAAATTTATACAAAATAAAATCTGAAGTAATGAACCATGTAACAAAATATAAATTTATACAAAATAAAATCTGAAGTCATGAACCATATAACAAAATATAAATTTATACAAAATAAAATCTGAAGTAATGAACCATATAACAAAAGATAAATTTATACAAAATAAAATCTGAAGTCATGAACCATGTAACAAAATATAAATTTATACAAAATAAAATCTGAAGTCATGAACCATGTAACAAAATATAAATTTATACAAAATAAAATCTGAAGTAATGAACCACGTAACAAAATATAAATTTATACAAAATAAAATCTGAAGTAATGAACCACATAACAAAATATAATTTTATACAAAATAAAATCTGAAGTAATGAACCATGTAACAAAATATAAATTTATACAAAATAAAATCTGAAGTCATGAACTATATAACAAAATATAAATTTATACAAAATAAAATCTGAAGTCATGAATCACATAACAAAATATAAATTTATACAAAATAAAATCTGAAGTAATGAACCATGTAACAAAATATAAATTTATACAAAATAAAATCTGAAGTTATGAACCATTTAACAAAATATAAATTTATACAAAATAAAATCTGAAGTAATAAATCACGTAACAAAATATAAATTTATACAAAATAAAATCTGAAGTCATGAACCATATAACAAAATATAAATTTATACAAAATAAAATCTGAAGTCATGAATCACATAACAAAATATAAATTTATACAAAATACAATCTGAAGTAATGAACCATGTAACAAAATATAAATTTATACAAAATAAAATCTGAAGTCATGAATCACATAACAAAATATAAATTTATACAAAATAAAATCTGAAGTTATGAACCATGTAACAAAATATAAATTTATACAAAATAAAATCTGAAGTAATGAATCACGTAACAAAATAAAAATTTATACAAAATAAAATCTGAAGTCATGAACCATATAACAAAATATAAATTTATACAAAATAAAATCTGAAGTCATGAATCACATAACAAAATATAAATTTATACAAAATAAAATCTGAAGTAATGAATCACATAACAAAATATAAATTTATACAAAATAAAATCTGAAGTAATGAACCATGTAACAAAATATAAATTCATACAAAATAAAATCTGAAGTCATGAATCACATAACAAAATATAAATTTATGCAAAATAAAATCTGAAGTAATGAATCACATAACAAAATATAAATTTATACAAAATAAAATCTGAAGTAATGAACCATGTAACAAAATATAAATTTATACAAAATAAAATCTGAAGTCATGAATCACATAACAAAATATAAATTTATGCAAAATAAAATCTGAAGTAATGAACCATGTAACAAAATATAAATTTATACAAAATAAAATCTGAAGTCATGAACCATATAACAAAATATAAATTAATACAAAATAAAATCTGAAGTCATGAACCATGTAACAAAATATAAATTAATACAAAATAAAATCTGAAGTAATGAACCACGTAACAAAATATGAATTTATACAAAATAAAATCTGAAGTCATGAACCACATAACAAAATATGAATTTATACAAAATAAAATCTGAAGTCATGAACCATGTAACAAAATATAAATTTATACAAAATAAAATCTGAAGTCATGAACCATGTAACAAAATATAAATTTATACAAAATAAAATCTGAAGTAATGAACCACGTAACAAAATATAAATTTATACAAAATAAAATCTGAAGTCATGAACCACATAACAAAATATAAATTTATACAAAATAAAATCTGAAGTCATGAACCATATAACAAAATATAAATTTATACAAAATAAAATCTGAAGTAATGAACCATGTAACAAAATATAAATTTATACAAAATAAAATCTGAAGTCATGAACCATGTAACAAAATATAAATTTATACAAAATAAAATCTGAAGTAATGAACCACATAACAAAATATAATTTTATACAAAATAAAATCTGAAGTAATGAACCATGTAACAAAATATAAATTTATACAAAATAAAATCTGAAGTCATGAACCATATAACAAAATATAAATTTATACAAAATAAAATCTGAAGTCATGAATCACATAACAAAATATAAATTTATACAAAATAAAATCTGAAGTAATGAACCATGTAACAAAATATAAATTTATACAAAATAAAATCTGAAGTTATGAACCATGTAACAAAATATAAATTTATACAAAATAAAATCTGAAGTAATGAATCACGTAACAAAATATAAATTTATACAAAATAAAATCTGAAGTCATGAACCATATAACAAAATATAAATTTATACAAAATAAAATCTGAAGTCATGAATCACATATCAAAATATAAATTTATACAAAATAAAATCTTAAGTAATGAACCATGTAACAAAATATAAATTTATACAAAATAAAATCTGAAGTCATGAATCACATAACAAAATATAAATTTATACAAAATAAAATCTGAAGTTATGAACCATGTAACAAAATATAAATTTATACAAAATAAAATCTGAAGTAATGAATCACGTAACAAAATATAAATTTATACAAAATAAAATCTGAAGTCATGAACCATATAACAAAATATAAATTTATACAAAATAAAATCTGAAGTCATGAATCACATAACAAAATATAAATTTATACAAAATAAAATCTGAAGTAATGAATCACATAACAAAATATAAATTTATACAAAATAAAATCTGAAGTAATGAACCATGTAACAAAATATAAATTTATACAAAATAAAATCTGAAGTAATGAATCACATAACAAAATATAAATTTATACAAAATAAAATCTGAAGTAATGAACCATGTAACAAAATATAAATTTATACAAAATAAAATCTGAAGTCATGAACCATATAACAAAATATAAATTAATACAAAATAAAATCTGAAGTAATGAACCATGTAACAAAATATAAATTAATACAAAATAAAATCTGAAGTAATGAACCATGTAACAAAATATAAATTTATACAAAATAAAATCTGAAGTCATGAATCACATAACAAAATATAAATTTATACAAAATAAAATCTGAAGTAATGAACCATGTAACAAAATATAAATTTATACAAAATAAAATCTGAAGTCATGAACCATGTAACAAAATATAAATTTATACAAAATAAAATCTGAAGTCATGAACCATGTAACAAAATATAAATTGATACAAAATAAAATCTGAAGTCATGAACCATATAACAAAATATAAATTTATACAAAATAAAATCTGAAGTAATGAACCATGTAACAAAATATAAATTTATACAAAATAAAATCTGAAGTAATGAATCATGTAACAAAATATAAATTTATACAAAATAAAATCTGAAGTAATGAACCATGTAACAAAATATAAATTTATATAAAATAAAATCTGAAGTAATGAACCACATAACAAAATATAAATTTATACAAAATAAAATCTGAAGTCATGAACCATATAACAAAATATAAATTTATACAAAATAAAATCTGAAGTCATGAACCATATAACAAAATATAAATTTATACAAAATAAAATCTTAAGTCATGAACCATGTAACAAAATATAAATTTATACAAAATAAAATCTGAAGTCATGAACCATGTAACAAAATATAAATTTATATGAAATAAAATCTGAAGTAATGAACCACATAACAAAATATAAATTTATACAAAATAAAATCTGAAGTCATGAACCATATAACAAAATATAAATTGATACAAAATAAAATCTGAAGTCATGAACCATGTAACAAAATATAAATTTATACAAAATAAAATCTGAAGTCATGAACCATGTAACAAAATATAAATTTATACAAAATAAAATCTGAAGTCATGAACCATGTAACAAAATATAAATTTATACAAAATAAAATCTGAAGTAATGAACCATGTAACAAAATATAAATTTATACAAAATAAAATCTGAAGTAATGAACCACGTAACAAAATATAAATTTATACAACATAAAATCTGAAGTCATGAACCACATAACAAAATATAAATTTATACAAAATAAAATCTGAAGTCATGAACCACATAACAAAATATAAATTTATACAAAATAAAATCTGAAGTCATGAACCATATAACAAAATATAAATTTATACAAAATAAAATCTGAAGTCATGAACCATGTAACAAAATATAAATTTATACAAAATAAAATCTGAAGTCATGAACCATGTAACAAAATATAAATTTATACACAATAAAATCTGAAGTCATGAACCATGTAATAAAATATAAATTTATACAAAATAAAATCTGAAGTAATGAACCACGTAACAAAATATAAATTTATACAAAATAAAATCTGAAGTCATGAACCATGTAACAAAATATAAATTTATACAAAATAAAATCTGAAGTCATGAACCATGTAATAAAATATAAATTTATACAAAATAAAATCTGAAGTCATGAACCATGTAACAAAATATAAATTTATACAAAATAAAATCTGAAGTCATGAACCATGTAATAAAATATAAATTTATACAAAATAAAATCTGAAGTAATGAACCACATAACAAAATATAATTTTATACAAAATAAAATCTGAAGTAATGAACCATGTAACAAAATATAAATTTATACAAAATAAAATCTGAAGTCATGAACCATATAACAAAATATAAATTTATACAAAATAAAATCTGAAGTCATGAACCATATAACAAAATATAAATTTATACAAAATAAAATCTGAAGTCATGAATCACATAACAAAATATAAATTTATACAAAATAAAATCTGAAGTAATGAACCATGTAACAAAATATAAATTTATACAAAATAAAATCTGAAGTTATGAACCATGTAACAAAATATAAATTTATACAAAATAAAATCTGAAGTAATGAATCACGTAACAAAATATAAATTTATACAAAATAAAATCTGAAGTCATGAACCATATAACAAAATATAAATTTATAAAAAATAAAATCTGAAGTCATGAATCACATAAAAAAATATAAATTTATACAAAATAAAATCTGAAGTAATGAACCATGTAACAAAATATAAATTTATACAAAATAAAATCTGAAGTCATGAATCACATAACAAAATATAAATTTATACAAAATAAAATCTGAAGTAATGAACCATGTAACAAAATATAAATTTATACAAAATAAAATCTGAAGTCATGAATCACATAACAAAATATAAATTTATACAAAATAAAATCTGAAGTAATGAACCATGTAACAAAATATAAATTTATACAAAATAAAATCTGAAGTCATGAATCACATAACAAAATATAAATTTATACAAAATAAAATCTGAAGTAATGAACCATGTAACAAAATATAAATTTATACAAAATAAAATCTGAAGTCATGAATCACATAACAAAATATAAATTTATACAAAATAAAATCTGAAGTAATGAACCATGTAACAAAATATAAATTTATACAAAATAAAATCTGAAGTCATGAATCACATAACAAAATATAAATTTATACAAAATAAAATCTGAAGTAATGAACCATGTAACAAAATATAAATTTATACAAAATAAAATCTGAAGTCATGAACCATGTAACTAAATATAAATTTATACAAAATAAAATCTGAAGTCATGAACCATATAACAAAATATAAATTAATACAAAATAAAATCTGAAGTAATGAACCATGTAACAAAATATAAATTTATACAAAATAAAATCTGAAGTCATGAACCATGTAACAAAATATAAATTTATACAAAATAAAATCTGAAGTCATGAACCATGTAACAAAATATAAATTTATACAAAATAAAATCTGAAGTCATGAACCATGTAACAAAATATAAATTTATACAAAATAAAATCTGAAGTAATGAACCATGTAACAAAATATAAATTTATACAAAATAAAATCTGAAGTAATGAACCACGTAACAAAATATAAATTTATACAACATAAAATCTGAAGTCATGAACCACATAACAAAATATAAATTTATACAAAATAAAATCTGAAGTCATGAACCACATAACAAAATATAAATTTATACAAAATAAAATCTGAAGTCATGAACCATATAACAAAATATAAATTTATACAAAATAAAATCTGAAGTCATGAACCATGTAACAAAATATAAATTTATACAAAATAAAATCTGAAGTCATGAACCATGTAACAAAATATAAATTTATACAAAATAAAATCTGAAGTCATGAACCATGTAATAAAATATAAATTTATACAAAATAAAATCTGAAGTAATGAACCACGTAACAAAATATAAATTTATACAAAATAAAATCTGAAGTCATGAACCATGTAACAAAATATAAATTTATACAAAATAAAATCTGAAGTCATGAACCATGTAATAAAATATAAATTTATACAAAATAAAATCTGAAGTCATGAACCATGTAACAAAATATAAATTTATACAAAATAAAATCTGAAGTCATGAACCATGTAATAAAATATAAATTTATACAAAATAAAATCTGAAGTAATGAACCACATAACAAAATATAATTTTATACAAAATAAAATCTGAAGTAATGAACCATGTAACAAAATATAAATTTATACAAAATAAAATCTGAAGTCATGAACCATATAACAAAATATAAATTTATACAAAATAAAATCTGAAGTCATGAACCATATAACAAAATATAAATTTATACAAAATAAAATCTGAAGTCATGAATCACATAACAAAATATAAATTTATACAAAATAAAATCTGAAGTAATGAACCATGTAACAAAATATAAATTTATACAAAATAAAATCTGAAGTTATGAACCATGTAACAAAATATAAATTTATACAAAATAAAATCTGAAGTAATGAATCACGTAACAAAATATAAATTTATACAAAATAAAATCTGAAGTCATGAACCATATAACAAAATATAAATTTATACAAAATAAAATCTGAAGTCATGAATCACATAAAAAAATATAAATTTATACAAAATAAAATCTGAAGTAATGAACCATGTAACAAAATATAAATTTATACAAAATAAAATCTGAAGTCATGAATCAAATAACAAAATATAAATTTATACAAAATAAAATCTGAAGTAATGAACCATGTAACAAAATATAAATTTATACAAAATAAAATCTGAAGTCATGAATCACATAACAAAATATAAATTTATACAAAATAAAATCTGAAGTAATGAACCATGTAACAAAATATAAATTTATACAAAATAAAATCTGAAGTCATGAATCACATAACAAAATATAAATTTATACAAAATAAAATCTGAAGTAATGAACCATGTAACAAAATATAAATTTATACAAAATAAAATCTGAAGTCATGAATCACATAACAAAATATAAATTTATACAAAATAAAATCTGAAGTAATGAACCATGTAACAAAATATAAATTTATACAAAATAAAATCTGAAGTCATGAATCACATAACAAAATATAAATTTATACAAAATAAAATCTGAAGTAATGAACCATGTAACAAAATATAAATTTATACAAAATAAAATCTGAAGTCATGAACCATGTAACTAAATATAAATTTATACAAAATAAAATCTGAAGTCATGAACCATATAACAAAATATAAATTAATACAAAATAAAATCTGAAGTAATGAACCATGTAACAAAATATAAATTAATACAAAATAAAATCTGAAGTAATGAACCATGTAACAAAATATAAATTTATACAAAATAAAATCTGAAGTAATGAATCACATAACAAAATATAAATTTATACAAAATAAAATCTGAAGTAATGAACCATGTAACAAAATATAAATTTATACAAAATAAAATCTGAAGTCATGAACCATGTAACAAAATATAAATTTATACAAAATAAAATCTGAAGTCATGAACCATGTAACAAAATATAAATTTATACAAAATAAAATCTGAAGTCATGAACCATATAACAAAATATAAATTTATACAAAATAAAATCTGAAGTAATGAACCATGTAACAAAATATAAATTTATACAAAATAAAATCTGAAGTCATGAACCATATAACAAAATATAAATTTATACAAAATAAAATCTGAAGTCATGAACCATGTAACAAAATATAAATTTATACAAAATAAAATCTGAAGTCATGAACCACGTAACAAAATATAAATTTATACAAAATAAAATCTGAAGTAATGAACCATGTAACAAAACATAAATTTATACAAAATAAAATCTGAAGTAATGAACCATGTAACAAAATATAAATTTATACAAAATAAAATCTGAAGTAATGAACCATGTAACAAAATATAAATTTATACAAAATAAAATCTGAAGTCATGAACCATGTAACAAAATATAAATTTATACAAAATAAAATCTGAAGTAATGAACCATGTAACAAAACATAAATTTATACAAAATAAAATCTGAAGTCATGAACCATGTAACAAAATATAAATTTATACAAAATAAAATCTGAAGTCATGAACCATGTAACAAAATATAAATTTATACAAAATAAAATCTGAAGTCATGAACCATGTAACAAAATATAAATTTATACAAAATAAAATCTGAAGTAATGAACCATGTAACAAAATATAAATTTATACAAAATAAAATCTGAAGTCATGAACCATGTAACAAAATATAAATTTATACAAAATAAAATCTGAAGTAATGAACCATGTAACAAAACATAAATTTATACAAAATAAAATCTGAAGTAATGAACCATGTAACAAAATATAAATTTATACAAAATAAAATCTGAAGTCATGAACCATGTAACAAAATATAAATTTATACAAAATAAAATCTGAAGTCATGAACCATGTAACAAAATATAAATTTATACAAAATAAAATCTGAAGTCATGAACCATGTAACAAAATATAAATTTATACAAAATAAAATCTGAAGTAATGAACCACGTAACAAAATATAAATTTATACAAAATAAAATCTGAAGTCATGAACCACATAACAAAATATAAATTTATACAAAATAAAATCTGAAGTCATGAACCATGTAACAAAATATAAATTTATACAAAATAAAATCTGAAGTCATGAACCATGTAACAAAATATAAATTTATACAAAATAAAATCTGAAGTAATGAACCACGTAACAAAATATAAATTTATACAAAATAAAATCTGAAGTCATGAACCACATAACAAAATATAAATTTATACAAAATAAAATCTGAAGTCATGAACCATGTAACAAAATATAAATTTATACAAAATAAAATCTGAAGTCATGAACCATGTAACAAAATATAAATTTATACAAAATAAAATCTGAAGTAATGAACCACGTAACAAAATATAAATTTATACAAAATAAAATCTGAAGTAATGAACCACGTAACAAAATATAAATTTATACAAAATAAAATCTGAAGTAATGAATCACATAACAAAATATAAATTTATACAAAATAAAATCTGAAGTAATGAACCATGTAACAAAATATAAATTTATACAAAATAAAATCTGAAGTCATGAACCATGTAACAAAATATAAATTTATACAAAATAAAATCTGAAGTCATGAACCATGTAACAAAATATAAATTTATACAAAATAAAATCTGAAGTCATGAACCATATAACAAAATATAAATTTATACAAAATAAAATCTGAAGTAATGAACCATGTAACAAAACATAAATTTATACAAAATAAAATCTGAAGTAATGAACCATGTAACAAAATATAAATTTATACAAAATAAAATCTGAAGTAATGAACCATGTAACAAAATATAAATTTATACAAAATAAAATCTGAAGTCATGAACCATGTAACAAAATATAAATTTATACAAAATAAAATCTGAAGTAATGAACCATGTAACAAAACATAAATTTATACAAAATAAAATCTGAAGTCATGAACCATGTAACAAAATATAAATTTATACAAAATAAAATCTGAAGTCATGAACCATGTAACAAAATATAAATTGATACAAAATAAAATCTGAAGTCATGAACCATGTAACAAAATATAAATTTATACAAAATAAAATCTGAAGTAATGAACCATGTAACAAAATATAAATTTATACAAAATAAAATCTGAAGTCATGAACCATGTAACAAAATATAAATTTATACAAAATAAAATCTGAAGTAATGAACCATGTAACAAAACATAAATTTATACAAAATAAAATCTGAAGTAATGAACCATGTAACAAAATATAAATTTATACAAAATAAAATCTGAAGTCATGAACCATGTAACAAAATATAAATTTATACAAAATAAAATCTGAAGTCATGAACCATGTAACAAAATATAAATTTATACAAAATAAAATCTGAAGTCATGAACCATGTAACAAAATATAAATTTATACAAAATAAAATCTGAAGTAATGAACCACGTAACAAAATCTAAATTTATACAAAATAAAATCTGAAGTCATGAACCACATAACAAAATATAAATTTATACAAAATAAAATCTGAAGTCATGAACCATGTAACAAAATATAAATTTATACAAAATAAAATCTGAAGTCATGAACCATGTAACAAAATATAAATTTATACAAAATAAAATCTGAAGTAATGAACCACGTAACAAAATATAAATTTATACAAAATAAAATCTGAAGTCATGAACCACATAACAAAATATAAATTTATACAAAATAAAATCTGAAGTAATGAACCATGTAACAAAATATAAATTTATACAAAATAAAATCTGAAGTCATGAACCACATAACAAAATATTAATTTATACAAAATAAAATCTGAAGTAATGAACCATGTAACAAAATATAAATTTATACAAAATAAAATCTGAAGTCATGAACCATATAACAAAATATAAATTTATACAAAATAAAATCTGAAGTAATGAACCATATAACAAAATATAAATTTATACAAAATAAAATCTGAAGTAATGAACCATGTAACAAAATATAAATTTATACAAAATAAAATCTGAAGTCATGAACCATGTAACAAAATATAAATTTATACAAAATAAAATCTGAAGTAATGAACCACATAACAAAATATAATTTTATACAAAATAAAATCTTAAGTAATGAACCATGTAACAAAATATAAATTTATACAAAATAAAATCTGAAGTCATGAACCATATAACAAAATATAAATTTATACAAAATAAAATCTGAAGTCATGAATCACATAACAAAATATAAATTTATACAAAATAAAATCTGAAGTAATGAACCATGTAACAAAATATAAATTTATACAAAATAAAATCTGAAGTTATGAACCATGTAACAAAATATAAATTTATACAAAATAAAATCTGAAGTAATGAATCACGTAACAAAATATAAATTTATACAAAACAAAATCTGAAGTCATGAACCATATAACAAAATATAAATTTATACAAAATAAAATCTGAAGTCATGAATCACATAACAAAATATAAATTTATACAAAATAAAATCTGAAGTAATGAACCATGTAACAAAATATAAATTTATACAAAATAAAATCTGAAGTCATGAATCACATAACAAAATATAAATTTATACAAAATAAAATCTGAAGTAATGAATCATGTAACAAAATATAAATTTATACAAAATAAAATCTGAAGTAATGAACCATGTAACAAAATATAAATTTATACAAAATAAAATCTGAAGTCATGAATCACATAACAAAATATAAATTTATACAAAATAAAATCTGAAGTAATGAACCATGTAACAAAATATAAATTTATACAAAATAAAATCTGAAGTCATGAACCATATAACAAAATATAAATTAATACAAAATAAAATCTGAAGTAATGAACCATGTAACAAAATATAAATTAATACAAAATAAAATCTGAAGTAATGAACCACGTAACAAAATATAAATTTATACAAAATAAAATCTGAAGTCATGAACCACATAACAAAATATAAATTTATACAAAATAAAATCTGAAGTCATGAACCATGTATCAAAATATAAATTTATACAAAATAAAATCTGAAGTCATGAACCATGTAACAAAATATAAATTTATACAAAATAAAATCTGAAGTAATGAACCACGTAACAAAATATAAATTTATACAAAATAAAATCTGAAGTCATGAACCACATAACAAAATATAAATTTATACAAAATAAAATCTGAAGTAATGAACCATGTAACAAAATATAAATTTATACAAAATAAAATCTGAAGTCATGAACCACATAACAAAATATAAATTTATACAAAATAAAATCTGAAGTAATGAACCATGTAACAAAATATAAATTTATACAAAATAAAATCTGAAGTCATGAACCATATAACAAAATATAAATTTATACAAAATAAAATCTGAAGTAATGAACCATATAACAAAATATAAATTTATACAAAATAAAATCTGAAGTCATGAACCATGTAACAAAATATAAATTTATACAAAATAAAATCTGAAGTAATGAACCACATAACAAAATATAATTTTATACAAAATAAAATCTGAAGTAATGAACCATGTAACAAAATATAAATTTATACAAAATAAAATCTGAAGTCATGAACCATATAACAAAATATAAATTTATACAAAATAAAATCTGAAGTCATGAATCACATAACAAAATATAAATTTATACAAAATAAAATCTGAAGTAATGAACCATGTAACAAAATATAAATTTATACAAAATAAAATCTGAAGTTATGAACCATGTAACAAAATAAAAATTTATACAAAATAAAATCTGAAGTAATGAATCACGTAACAAAATATAAATTTATACAAAATAAAATCTGAAGTCATCAACCATATAACAAAATATAAATTTATACAAAATAAAATCTGAAGTCATGAATCACATAACAAAATATAAATTTATACAAAATAAAATCTGAAGTAATGAACCATGTAACAAAATATAAATTTATACAAAATAAAATCTGAAGTCATGAATCACATAACAAAATATAAATTTATACAAAATAAAATCTGAAGTTATGAACCATGTAACAAAATATAAATTTATACAAAATAAAATCTGAAGTAATGAATCACGTAACAAAATATAAATTTATACAAAATAAAATCTGAAGTCATGAACCATATAACAAAATATAAATTTATACAAAATAAAATCTGAAGTCATGAATCACATAACAAAATATAAATTTATACAAAATAAAATCTGAAGTAATGAATCACATAACAAAATATAAATTTATACAAAATAAAATCTGAAGTAATGAACAATGTAACAAAATATAAATTTATACAAAATAACATCTGAAGTCATGAATCACATAACAAAATATAAATTTATACAAAATAAAATCTGAAGTAATGAACCATGTAACAAAATATAAATTGATACAAAATAAAATCTGAAGTCATGAACCATATAACAAAATATAAATTAATACAAAATAAAATCTGAAGTAATGAACCATGTAACAAAATATAAATTAATACAAAATAAAATCTGAAGTAATGAACCATGTAACAAAATATAAATTTATACAAAATAAAATCTGAAGTAATGAATCACATAACAAAATATAAATTTATACAAAATAAAATCTGAAGTAATGAACCATGTAACAAAATATAAATTTATACAAAATAAAATCTGAAGTCATGAACCATGTAACAAAATATAAATTTATACAAAATAAAATCTGAAGTCATGAACCATGTAACAAAATATAAATTTATACAAAATAAAATCTGAAGTCATGAACCATATAACAAAATATAAATTTATACAAAATAAAATCTGAAGTCATGAACCATGTAACAAAATATAAATTTATACAAAATAAAATCTGACGTAATGAACCACGTAACAAAATATAAATTTATACAAAATAAAATCTGAAGTCATGAACCATGTAACAAAATATAAATTTATACAAAATAAAATCTGAAGTAATGAACCACGTAACAAAATATAAATTTATACAAAATAAAATCTGAAGTCATGAACCATGTAACAAAATATAAATTTATACAAAATAAAATCTGACGTAATGAACCACGTAACAAAATATAAATTTATACAAAATAAAATCTGAAGTAATGAACCATGTAACAAAATATAAATTTATACAAAATAAAATCTGAAGTAATGAACCATGTAACAAAATATAAATTTATACAAAATAAAATCTGAAGTAATGAACCATGTAACAAAATATAAATTTATACAAAATAAAATCTGAAGTCATGAACCATATAACAAAATATAAATTTATACAAAATAAAATCTGAAGTCATGAACCATATAACAAAATATAAATTTATACAAAATAAAATCTGAAGTCATGAACCATGTAACAAAATATAAATTTATATAAAATAAAATCTGAAGTAATGAACCACATAACAAAATATAAATTTATACAAAATAAAATCTGAAGTCATGAACCATATAACAAAATATAAATTTATACAACATAAAATCTGAAGTCATGAACCATATAACAAAATATAAATTTATACAAAATAAAATCTGAAGTCATGAACCACATAACAAAATATAAATTTATACAAAATAAAATCTGAAGTAATGAACCATGTAACAAAATATAAATGTATACAAAATAAAATCTGAAGTCATGAACCATGTAACAAAATATAAATTTATACAAAATAAAATCTGAAGTCATGAACCATGTAACAAAATATAAATTTATATAAAATAAAATCTGAAGTCATGAACCATGTAACAAAATATAAATTTATACAAAATAAAATCTGAAGTCATTAACCATGTAACAAAATATAAATTTATACAAAATAAAATCTGAAGTAATGAACCATGTAACAAAATATAAATTTATACAAAATAAAATCTGAAGTAATGAACCATGTAACAAAATATAAATTTATACAAAATAAAATCTGAAGTCATGAACCATGTAACAAAATATAAATTTATACAAAATAAAATCTGAAGTCATTAACCATGTAACAAAATATAAATTTATATAAAATAAAATCTGAAGTAATGAACCATGTAACAAAATATAAATTTATACAAAATAAAATCTGAAGTCATTAACCATGTAACAAAATATAAATTTATACAAAATAAAATCTGAAGTAATGAACCATGTAACAAAATATAAATTTATACAAAATAAAATCTGAAGTCATGAACCATGTAACAAAATATAAATTTATACAAAATAAAATCTGAAGTCATGAACCATGTAACAAAATATAAATTTATATAAAATAAAATCTGAAGTCATGAACCATGTAACAAAATATAAATTTATACAAAATAAAATCTGAAGTAATGAACCATGTAACAAAATATAAATTTATACAAAATAAAATCTGAAGTCATGAACCATGTAACAAAATATAAATTTATACAAAATAAAATCTGAAGTCATGAACCATGTAACAAAATATAAATTTATACAAAATAAAATCTGAAGTCATTAACCATGTAACAAAATATAAATTTATATAAAATAAAATCTGAAGTAATGAACCACATAACAAAATATAAATTTATACAAAATAAAATCTGAAGTCATGTACCATATAACAAAATATACATTTATACAAAATAAAATCTGAAGTCATGAACCATGTAACAAAATATAAATTTATACAAAATAAAATCTGAAGTAATGAACCACGTAACAAAATATAAATTTATACAAAATAAAATCTGAAGTCATGAACCACATAACAAAATATAAATTTATACAAAATAAAATCTGAAGTCATGAACCATGTAACAAAATATAAATTTATACAAAATAAAATCTGAAGTCATGAACCATGTAACAAAATATAAATTTATACAAAATAAAATCTGAAGTCATTAACCATGTAACAAAATATAAATTTATACAAAATAAAATCTGAAGTAATGAACCATGTAACAAAATATAAATTTATACAAAATAAAATCTGAAGTCATGAACCATGTAACAAAATATAAATTTATACAAAATAAAATCTGAAGTCATGAACCATGTAACAAAATATAAATTTATACAAAATAAAATCTGAAGTCATGAACCATGTAACAAAATATAAATTTATACAAAATAAAATCTGAAGTCATTAACCATGTAACAAAATATAAATTTATACAAAATAAAATCTGAAGTAATGAACCATGTAACAAAATATAAATTTATACAAAATAAAATCTGAAGTCATGAACCATGTAACAAAATATAAATTTATACAAAATAAAATCTGAAGTCATGAACCATGTAACAAAATATAAATTTATATAAAATAAAATCTGAAGTCATGAACCATGTAACAAAATATAAATTTATACAAAATAAAATCTGAAGTAATGAACCATGTAACAAAATATAAATTTATACAAAATAAAATCTTAAGTAATGAACCACATAACAAAATATAAATTTATACAAAATAAAATCTGAAGTCATGAACCATGTAACAAAATATAAATTTATACAAAATAAAATCTGAAGTAATGAACCATGTAACAAAATATAAATTTATACAAAATAAAATCTGAAGTAATGAACCACGTAACAAAATATAAATTTATACAAAATAAAATCTGAAGTCATGAACCACATAACAAAATATAAATTTATACAAAATAAAATCTGAAGTCATGAACCATGTAACAAAATATAAATTTATACAAAATAAAATCTGAAGTCATGAACCATGTAACAAAATATAAATTTATACAAAATAAAATCTGAAGTAATGAACCACGTAACAAAATATAAATTTATACAAAATAAAATCTGAAGTCATGAACCACATAACAAAATATAAATTTATACAAAATAAAATCTGAAGTAATGAACCATGTAACAAAATATAAATTTATACAAAATAAAATCTGAAGTCATGAACCACATAACAAAATATAAATTTATACAAAATAAAATCTGAAGTAATGAACCATGTAACAAAATATAAATTTATACAAAATAAAATCTGAAGTCATGAACCATATAACAAAATATAAATTTATACAAAATAAAATCTGAAGTAATGAACCATATAACAAAATAGAAATTTATACAAAATAAAATCTGAAGTAATGAACCATGTAACAAAATATAAATTTATACAAAATAAAATCTGAAGTCATGAACCATGTAACAAAATATAAATTTATACAAAATAAAATCTGAAGTAATGAACCATATAACAAAATATAAATTTATACAAAATAAAATCTGAAGTAATGAATCACGTAACAAAATATAAATTTATACAAAATAAAATCTGAAGTAATGAACCACGTAACAAAATATAAATTTATACAAAATAAAATCTGAAGTAATGAACCACGTAACAAAATATAAATTTATACAAAATAAAATCTGAAGTAATGAACCACGTAACAAAATATAAATTTATACAAAATAAAATCTGAAGTAATGAACCACGTAACAAAATATAAATTTATACAAAATAAAATCTGAAGTAATGAACCACGTAACAAAATATAAATTTATACAAAATAAAATCTGAAGTAATGAACCACGTAACAAAATATAAATTTATACAAAATAAAATCTGAAGTAATGAACCACGTAACAAAATATAAATTTATACAAAATACAATCTGAAGTAATGAACCACGTAACAAAATATAAATTTATACAAAATAAAATCTGAAGTCATGAACCATATAACAAAATATAAATTTATACAAAATAAAATCTGAAGTAATGAATCACGTAACAAAATATAAATTTATATGAAATAAAATCTGAAGCAATGAACCATGTAACAAAATATAAATTTATACAAAATAAAATCTGAAGTAATGAACCATGTAACAAAATATAAATTTATACAAAATAAAATCTGAAGTAATGAATCACGTAACAAAATATAAATTTATACAATATAAAATCTGAAGTCATGAACCATGTAACAAAATATAAATTTATACAAAATAAAATCTGAAGTCATGAACCATATAACAAAATATAAATTTATACAAAATAAAATCTGAAGTAATGAATCACGTAACAAAATATAAATTTATATGAAATAAAATCTGAAGCAATGAACCATGTAACAAAATATAAATTTATACAAAATAAAATCTGAAGTAATGAACCATGTAACAAAATATAAATTTATACAAAATAAAATCTTAAGTCATGAACCATATAACAAAATATAAATTTATACAAAATAAAATCTGAAGTCATGAACCATATAACAAAATATAAATTTATACAAAATAAAATCTGAAGTAATGAACCATGTAACAAAATATAAATTTATACAAAATAAAATCTGAAGTCATGAACCATATAACAAAATATAAATTTATACAAAATAAAATCTGAAGTAATGAACCATGCAACAAAATATAAATTTATACAAAATAAAATCTGAAGTAATGAACCATGTAACAAAATATAAATTTATACAAAATAAAATCTGAAGTCATGAACCATATAACAAAATATAAATTTATACAAAATAAAATCTGAAGTCATGAACCATGTAACAAAATATAAATTTATACAAAATAAAATCTGAAGTCATGAACCATGTAACAATATATAAATTTATATAAAATAAAATCTGAAGTAATGAACCATGTAACAAAATATAAATTTATACAAAATAAAATCTGAAGTCATGAACCATATAACAAAATATAAATTTATACAAAATAACATCTGAAGTAACGAACCATCTAACAAAATATAAATTAACACAAAATAAAATCTGAAGTAATGAACCGCGTAACAAAATATAAATTTATATAAAATAAAATCTGAAGTAATGAACCACGTAAAAAGATATAAATTTATATAAAATAAAATGTGAAGTAATGAACCACATAACAAAATATAAATTTATACAAAATAAAATCTGAAGTCATGAACCATATAACAAAATATAAATTTATACAAAATAACATCTGAAGTAACGTACCATCTAACAAAATATAAATTAACACAAAATAAAATCTGAAGTAATGAACCGCGTAACAAAATATAAATTTATATAAAATAAAATCTGAAGTAATGAACCACGTAAAAAGATATAAATTTATATAAAATAAAATGTGAAGTAATGAACCACATAACAAAATATAAATTTATACAAAATAAAATCTTAAATAATGAACCACGTAACAAAATATAAATTTATACACAATAAAATCTTAGATAATGAACCACGTAATAAAATATAAATTTATACAATATAAAATCTGAAGTAATTGACCATGTAACAAAATATAAATTTATACAAAATAAATCTTAAGTAATAAACCATGTAACAAAATATAAATTTATATAAAATAAAATCTGAAGTAATGAACCACGTAACAAAATATAAATTTATATAAAATAAAATCTGAAGTAATGAACCACGTAACAAAATATAAATTTATACAAAACAAAATCTGAAGTAATGAACCATGTAACAAAATATAAATTTATACAAAATAAAATGTGATGTAATGAACCACATAACAAAATATAAATTGATACAAAATAAAATCTGAAGTAATGAACCACGTTACAAAATATAAATTTATACAAAATAAAATCTTAAGTCATGAACCATGTAAAAAAATATAAATTTATACAAAATAAAATCTGAAGTAATGAACCACATAACAAAATATAAATTTATATAAATAAAATCTTAAGTAATGAACCACATAACAAAATATAAATTTATACAAAATAAAATCTTAAGTAATGAACCACATAACAAAATATAAATTTATACAAAATAAAATCTTAAGTAATGAACCACATAACAAAATATAAATTTATACAAAATAAAATCTTAAGTAAGTAACCACATAACAAAATATAAATTTATACAAAAAAAAATCTGAAGTCATGAACCATATAACAAAATATAAATTTATACAAAATAAAATCTGAAGTAATGAACCACGTAACAAAATATAAATTTATATAAAATAAAATCTGAAGTTATGAACCATATACAAAATATAAATTTATACAAAATAAAATCTGAAGTAATGAACCACATAACAAAACATAAATTTATATAAAATAAAATCTGAAGTAATGAATCACGTAACAAAATATAAATTTATACAAAATAAAATCTGAAGTAATGAACCACGTAACAAAATATAAATTTATACAAAATAAAATCTGAAGTCATGAACCATATAACAAAATATAAATTTATACAAAATAAAATCTGAAGTAATGAACCACGTAACAAAATATAAATTGATACAAAATAAAATCTGAAGTAATGAATCACGTAACAAAATATAAATTTATACGAAATAAAATCTGAAGTAATGAACCACGTAACAAAATATAAATTTATACAAAATAAAATCTGAAGTCATGAACCATATAACAAAATATAAATTTATGCAATATAAAATCTGAAGTAATGAACCACGTAACAAAATATAAATTTATACAAAATAAAATCTGAAGTAATGAACCATGTAACAAAATATAAATTTATACAAAATAAAATCTGAAGTAACGAACCATGTAACAAAATATAAATTAATACAGAATAAAATCTGAAGTAATGAACCATGTAACAAAATATAAATTTATATAAAATAAAATCTGAAGTAATGAACCACGTAACAAAATATAAATTTATACAAAATAAAATCTGAAGTAATGAACCACATAACAATATAAAATTTATACAAAATAAAATGTGAAGTAATGAACCACATAACAAAATATAAATTTATATAAAATAAAATCTGAAGTAATAAACCACGTAACAAAATATAAATTTATACAAAATAAAATCTGAAGTAATGAACCACAAAACAAAATATAAATTTATACAAAATAAAATCTGAAGTAATGAACCACATAACAAAATATAAATTTATACAAAATAAAATCTGAAGTAATGAACCACGTAACAAAATATAAATTTATACAAAATAAAATCTGAAGTAATGAACCACGTAACAAAATATAAATTTATACAAAATAAAATCTGAAGTAATGAATCACGTAAAAAAATATAAATTTTTCAAAATAAAATCTGAAGTAATGAACCACATAGCAAAATATAAATTTATACAAAATAAAATCTGAAGTAATGAATCACGTAAAAAAATATAAATTCATACAAAATAAAATCTGAAGTAACGAACCACGTAACAAAAAATATAAATTTATACAAAATAAATCTGAAGTAATGAACCATGTAACAAAATATAAATTTATACAAAATAAAATCTGAAGTAATGAACCACATAACAAAATATAAATTTATATAAAATAAAATCTGAAGTAATGAACCACGTAACAAAATATAAATTTATATGAAATAAAATCTGAAGTAATGAACCACGTAACAAAATATAAATTTATATAAAATAAAATCTGAAGTAATGAACCACATAACAAAATATAAATTTATACAAAATAAAATCTGAAGTAATGAACCACATAACAAAATATAAATTTATACAAAATAACATCTTAAATAATGAACCACGTAACAAAATATAAATTTATACACAATAAAATCTTAGATAATGAACAACGTAATAAAATATAAATTTATACAATATAAAATCTGAAGTAATTGACCATATAACAAAATATAAATTTATACAAAATAAAATCTGAAGTAATGAACCACATAACAAAATATAAATTTATACAAAATAAAATCTTAAGTAATGAACCACGTAACAAAATATAAATTTATACAAAATAAAATCTGAAGTAATGAACCACGTAACAAAATATAAATTTATACAAAATAAAATCTGAAGTAATGAATCACGTAAAAAAATATAAATTTATACAAAATAAAATCTGAAGTAATGAACCACATAGCAAAATATAAATTTATACAAAATAAAATCTGAAGTAATGAATCACGTAAAAAAATATAAATTCATACAAAATAAAATCTGAAGTAACGAACCACGTAACAAAAAATATAAATTTATACAAAATAAATCTGAAGTAATAAACCATGTAACAAAATATAAATTTATACAAAATAAAATCTGAAGTAATGAACCACATAACAAAATATAAATTTATATAAAATAAAATCTGAAGTAATGAACCACGTAACAAAATATAAATTTATATGAAATAAAATCTGAAGTAATGAACCACGTAACAAAATATAAATTTATATAAAATAAAATCTGAAGTAATGAACCACGTAACAAAATATAAATTTATACAAAATAAAATCTGAAGTAATGAACCACATAACAAAATATAAATTTATACAAAATAAATCTGAAGTAATAAACCACGTAACAAAATATAAATTTATACAAAATAAAATCTGAAGTAATGAACCACATAAAAAAATATAAATTTATATAAAATAAAATCTGAAGTAATGAACCACTTAACAAAATATAAATTTATATAAAATCAAATCTAAAGTAATGAACCATGTAACAAAATATACATTTATACAATATAAAATCTGAAGTAATGAACCACATAACAAAATATAAATTTATATAAAATAAAATGTGAAGTAATGAACCACATAACAAAATATAAATTTACATAAAAGAAAATCTGAAGTAATGAACCATGTAACAAAATATAAATTTATATAAAATAAAATCTTATGTAATGAACAACGTAACAAAATATAAATTTATATAAAATAAAATCTGAAGTAATGAACCATGTAACAAAATATAAATTTATACAAAATAAAATGTGAAGTAATGAACCACATAACAAAATATAAATTTATATAACATAAAATCTGAAGTAATGAACCACATAACAAAATATAAATTTATACAAAATAAAATCTGAAGTAATGAACCACGTAACAAAATATAAATTTATACAAAATAAAATCTGAAGTAATGAACCACGTAACAAAATATAAATTTATACAAAATAATATCTGAAGTAATGAACCACGTAACAAAATATAAATTTATATAAAATCAAATCTGAAGTAATGAACCACGTAACAAAATATAAATTTATACAAAATAAAATCTTAAGTAATGAACCACATAACAAAATATAAATTTATACAAAATAAAATCTGAAGTAATGAACCATGTAACAAAATATACATTTATACAAAATAAAATGTGAAGTAATGAACCACATAACAAAATATAAATTTATACAAAATAAAATCTGAAGTAATGAACCACGTAACAAAATATAAATTTATACAAAATAAAATCTGAAGTAATGAACCATGTAACAAAATATACATTTATACAAAATAAAATCTGAAGTAATGAACCACATAACAAAATATAAATTTATATAAAATAAAATCTGAAGTAATGAACCACGTAACAAAATATAAATTTATACAAAATAAAATCTGGAGTAATAAACCACGTAACAAAATATAAATTTATACAAAATAAAATCTGAAGTAATGAACCACGTAACAAAATATAAATTTATACAAAATAAAATCTGAAGTAATGAACCATGTAACAAAATATAAATTTATACAAAATAAAATCTGAAGTAACGAACCATGTAACAAAATATAAATTAATACAGAATAAAATCTGAAGTAATGAACCATGTAACAAAATATAAATTTATATAAAATAAAATCTGAAGTAATTAACCACGTAACAAAATATAAATTTATACAAAATAAAATCTTAAGTAATGAACCACATAACAATATAAAATTTATACAAAATAAAATGTGAAGTAATGAACCACATAACAAAATATAAATTTATGTAACATAAAATCTGAAGTAATGAACCACATAACAAAATATAAATTTATACAAAATAAAATCTGAAGTAATGAACCACATAACAAAATATAAATTTATACAAAATAAAATCTGAAGTAATGAACCACATAACAAAATATAAATTTATACAAAATAAAATCTTAAGTAATGAACCACGTAACAAAATATAAATTTATACAAAATAAAATCTGAAGTAATGAACCACGTAACAAAATATAAATTTATACAAAATAAAATCTGAAGTAATGAATCACGTAAAAAAATATAAATTTATACAAAATAAAATCTGAAGTAATGAACCACATAGCAAAATATAAATTTATACAAAATAAAATCTGAAGTAATGAATCACGTAAAAAAATATAAATTCATACAAAATAAAATCTGAAGTAACGAACCACGTAACAAAAAATATAAATTTATACAAAATAAATCTGAAGTAATAAACCATGTAACAAAATATAAATTTATACAAAATAAAATCTGAAGTAATGAACCACATAACAAAATATAAATTTATATAAAATAAAATCTGAAGTAATGAACCACGTAACAAAATATAAATTTATATGAAATAAAATCTGAAGTAATGAACCACGTAACAAAATATAAATTTATATAAAATAAAATCTGAAGTAATGAACCACGTAACAAAATATAAATTTATATAAAATAAAATCTGAAGTAATGAACCACATAACAAAATATAAATTTATACAAAATAAATCTGAAGTAATAAACCCCGTAACAAAATATAAATTTATACAAAATAAAATCTGAAGTAATGAACCACATAACAAAATATAAATTTATATAAAATAAAATCTGAAGTAATGAACCACATAACAAAATATAAATTTATATAAAATCAAATCTAAAGTAATGAACCATGTAAAAAAATATAAATTTATACAAAATAAAATCTGAAGTAATGAACCATGTAACAAAATATAAATTTATATAAAATAAAATGTAAAGTAATGAACCACATAACAAAATATAAATTTACATAAAAGAAAATCTGAAGTAATGAACCATGTAACAAAATATAAATTTATATAAAATAAAATCTGATGTAATGAACAACGTAACAAAATATAAATTTATATAAAATAAAATCTGAAGTAATGAACCATGTAACAAAATATAAATTTATACAAAATAAAATGTGAAGTAATGAACCACATAACAAAATATAAATTTATATAACATAAAATCTGAAGTAATGAACCACATAACAAAATATAAATTTATACAAAATAAAATCTGGAGTAATGAACCACATAACAAAATATAAATTTATACAAAATAAAATCTAAAGTAATGAACCACGTAACAAAATATAAATTTATACAAAATAAAATCTGAAGTAATGAACCACGTAACAAAATATAAATCTATACAAAATAAAATCTGAAGTAATGAACCACGTAACAAAATATAAATTTATACAAAATAAAATCTGAAGTAATGAACCATGTAACAAAATATACATTTATACAAAATAAAATCTGAAGTAATGAACCACATAACAAAATATAAATTTATACAAAATAAAATCTGAAGTAATGAACCACGTAACAAAATATAAATTTATACAAAATAAAATCTGAAGTAATGAACCACGTAACAAAATATAAATTCATATAAAATAAAATCGGAAGTAATGAACCACGTAACAAAATATAAATTTATATAAAATAAAATCTGAAGTAATGAACCACGTAACAAAATATAAATTTATACAAAATAAAATCTTAAGTAATGAACCACATAACAAAATATAAATTTATACAAAATAAAATCTGAAGTAATGAACCATGTAACAAAATATACATTTATACAAAATAAAATCTGAAGTAATGAACCACATAACAAAATATAAATTTATATAAAATAAAATCTGAAGTAATGAACCACGTAACAAAATATAAATTTATATAAAATAAAATCTGAAGTAATGAACCATGTAACAAAATATAAATTTATATAAAATAAAATGTGAAGTAATGAACAACATTACAAAATATAAATTTACATAAAAGAAAATCTGAAGTAATGAACCATGTAACAAAATATAAATTTATATAAAATAAAATCTGATGTAATGAACAACGTAACAAAATATAAATTTATATAAAATAAAATCTGAAGTAATGAACCATGTTACAAAATATAAATTTATACAAAATAAAATGTGAAGTAATGAACCACATAACAAAATATAAATTTATATAACATAAAATCTGAAGTAATGAACCACATAACAAAATATAAATTTATACAAAATAAAATCTGGAGTAATGAACCACATAACAAAATATAAATTTATACAAAATAAAATCTGAAGTAATGAACCACGTAACAAAATATAAATTTATACAAAATAAAATCTGAAGTAATGAACCACGTAACAAAATATAAATTTATACAAAATAAAATCTGAAGTAATGAACCACGTAACAAAATATAAATTTATACAAAATAAAATCTGAAGTAATGAACCATGTAACAAAATATACATTTATACAAAATAAATCTGAAGTAATGAACCACATAACAAAATATAAATTTATACAAAATAAAATCTGAAGTAATGAACCACGTAACAAAATATAAATTTATACAAAATAAAATTTGAAGTAATGAACCACGTAACAAAATATAAATTTATATAAAATAAAATCTGAAGTAATGAACCACGTAACAAAATATAAATTTATACAAAATAAAATCTGGAGTAATAAACCACGTAACAAAATATAAATTTATACAAAATAAAATCTGAAGTAATGAACCACATAACAAAATATAAATTTATACAAAATAAAATCTGAAGTAATGAACCATGTAACAAAATATAAATATAAATAAATTTATACAAAATAAAAAAAATGGGAGTGGGATCACCCAGGCAACGCCGGGTAACCCCTGCTAGTACAAAATAAAAAAACTTTGAAAATTAAACATTTATTAAAAAGTGTATTGTTATCTTATGCCTTTATTAATACGTGGAAATGAGTGTCCTTTCTCGCGGCGTCTCCACAACTCTTCCATTAGATGAGAATGGGACAAGTTTTCATATTTTTTTATATTAATTATATATTTTTTTTCATTTTAAACTTTAATAATTTTTATTTTTATTTTAAAAGTGATAATTCGTAACATTCGTTTTTTGTCACTGTAATCTCTGAACGTATATACCATTTACTGGACAAACCGGGGGAGGGCAGAGCGGTAGCTCTAGATATATCTAAGGCTTTTGACAGGGTATGGCATGAGGGTCTCCTCAGGAAAATTAAGTCATACGATATTACTGGTAGAATACTTAACATAATTAAATCCTTCTTAGATAAGAGAAAAATCCAGGTTGTCCTCGATGGTCATACATCTAAACAGTGTGATATAAATGCGGGAGTGCCCCAGGGGGTCTATCCTTGGACCTCTATTATTCCTAATATTTATTAATGACCTCCCCGACAAAACTTCCTCTGAGATGGGTATATATGTTGATGACACCACACTCTATAACAGGCATGACGGGAAACCAAATGAACACATAACTAAAGAAATGGCAAAAACACTAGAGGATGACCTCCAGTCTGTAGTGGAATTGGGACATAAATGGATGGTCACATTCAATGCTGCCAAGACTAAACTGGTTTCCTTCAATAATTGCAAGAAACCTTCTCTGCCACCAATAGCAATGGCCAGTGACTCCTTGTCCGAGCGTACATCTTTCAAACTGCTTGGCCTAACGTTCACAGGTAACATGAGTTGGAACAATTATATTGAAAACATTGCCAGGGCTGCTGCGAAAAAGGTAGGCTCTCTCTACCGTGCTAGAAAACTACTGACACCTGAAAGTATCTTGTACCTCTATCAGGCCCCCATTCGCCCATGTATGGAGTATTGTTGTCACATTTGGGCTGGTGCATCTGCTGCTAGCCTGTCACTCCTAGACAAGGTTCAAAAGAGAGTCGCCAATCTGATAGGCCCTGAACTGGCATCTAAGCTTCAGCCTCTGTCCCATCGACGAAACGTTGCATCCCTCTGCCTGTTCTACAAGTACTTTAATGGTGAATGCTCTGACGAACTGCAGACATTTGTGCCCCCACGACGTAGACACCCTCGACAATCCCGACAGGCAGCTAAATCCCACCCCCACACAGTAGAGATCCCTAGATGTAAAAGATCTTTCTACTCCAGTAGTTTCTTCCCCAGAACCACTAGACTCTGGAATTCCATTCCAGGTCCCTGCTTCCCTAACTGTACTGACATGCAGAAGTTCAAGTGTAACGTAAACCGACATCTTGCTGCTCAAATCCCAACATAGTGCCCCAGATAGTAGCCCCCTACACCAAAGTGGCAATGTGCCTTGTTTGGGGTGAAAATGTAATACCCCCCCCCAAAAAAAATGGATACTTTTTTTAGTGTTTTTATTCAATTTAACATGTTTATTCAGTTCGAAAAACATACAGCGTTTACAGATGTACTGGATAATTTAAAATGGCGCCGGATTCTCTCTTTGAACACGGCAAGTTTGGGAAAATGAGTTAAAAATAAAAAAATATACAAAATACTATGTCAACCCAAGTCACGGTAACACATATTGAGCGAATTTTTAACCATGTTTTGTCTATTTTTTTAATTTTTAACCCCTTTTCCCAAACTTACTGTGTCAAAGAGAGAGTCGGACGTCTTTTTAAATTTCCCAATACATCGGTAAACCCTGTATGTTTCTCGAGCTAAATAAACATGTTACATTAAATAAAAACATTAAAAACATATCCAGTTATGTAGAAGAGTAACTTATCTTGCTTTTGATAACATTTATCTGTTATATATGTGTTTTTTTGACAACTTTTTCGAATTTATGTGCATAGTAATACAAACACGAAAAGCCATTCTTTACAGGAGGAGATTCGGGTTACTTTGCTAACTATGCTGTATCTTTTATCGAAAGAAATTAAAAATATCTACTGTACACATAGATTCGAAAAAGTTGTCAAAAAACAAATATATAACAAATAAATGTTATCAAAGGCAAGATAAGTTACTTTTCTACCTAACTGGATATATTTTTCGTGTTTTTATTCAATGTAACATGTTTATTCAGCTCGAAAACCATACAGTGTTTACCGATGTATTGGAACATTCAAGATGGAGTCTGATTCTCTCTTTAACACGGTAAGTTTGGGAAAAGATGTTATAAATAAAAAACCGGATAAAATACTGTTAAAAACTCGCTCAATACATGTTACTGTGACATAGGTTGACATATATTCGGCGGGTTTTTAATAGTATTTTGTATAGTTTTTTTTTTTATTTATAACACCTTTTTCCAAACTTACGGTGTTAAAGAGGGTGTGAGACGCCATCTTGAATTTTCCAACATCGCCGATGTATGTATTGGAAAATTCAAGATGGCGTGTTTTTATTCAGTGTAACATATTTATTCAGCTCAAAAAACATACAGTGTTTACCGATGTACATCGGTAAACACTGTATGTTTTTTGAGCTGAATAAATATGTTACATTGAATAAAAACACGAAAAATATATCCAGTTAGGTAGAAAAGTAACTTATCTTGCCTTTGATAAAATTTATTTGTTATATATTTGTTTTTTGACAACTTTTTCGAATCTATGTGTACAGTAATAGAAACCGAAAATATCTTCAAAACAGACGCGAATAGAAAAATTTACAGACATAAAAGTTTATGGAGTTCTAAGAACGATAACTCTTACATAAAACAGAGTTATTTCCCCTGTCATCTCTATAGGAAAATTGGAGAAAATGAGTAAGAAATGCAAGGGAGATAACAAAGTTTGTCTATGCAATTTATCATTTATTGAAAATAGAATTTGGAATCAACTTATTATTTGTGGGCTTGTGTAGATTTTTTTACACGAACGCATTTCAGGTGAAAACATTTATGCCAACAGAAACTCAAATCTAAGGGAGATAACCGTGCAGTTTTAAGAAAGAAGCTTTGTTCATGGTATCTATGTTTTGATTTAGGCACAGATAGGGAGTGGGGAATATTATTGACGGTGGTTTCAGCTAGTCGGGTGTTTTTTGAGAAAGATTAGCGAGGGGGGACCAGAGAATGGAGCTTAGATGAGCACCTGCCATGGAAGTAACGATAGAACAATGATAGGCTCGCTACGTCTCTTCTGTGGGAAAGAGGTTGCAGGGTAGAGAAAAGGGCATCCCCTACCAAAAAAAATAAAAATGTTTTTATTCAATGTAACATATTTATTCAGCTCAAAAAACATACAGTGTTTACCGATGTATGTATTCGAAAATTCAAGATAACTTGCTAAAAGCAAGGTATAATTTGGAACGCGTATTAAGTGCAAAATAGACTCCGTGGCTTGGTAGGGGATGCCCTTTTCTCTACCCTGCAACCTCTTTCCCACAGAAGAGATGTAGCGAGCCTGTCATTGTTCTATCGTTACTTCCATGGCAGGTGCTCATCTGAGCTCCATTCTCTGGTCTCCCCTTGCTAATCTTTCTCAAAAAACACCCGACTAGCTGAAACCACCATCAATAATATTCCCCACTCCCTATCTGTGCCTAAATCAAAACATAGATACCATGAACAAAGCTTCTTTCTTAGAACTGCACGCCTGTGGAACTCTGTTCCGCTTACCTGTTTCCCTCCCGACTTCAACCTGGATGTCTTCAAGTCCAACACAAACAAATTCCTGATGAACCGCCCTTCCCCTAAGTAATGACACCTTACCAATTCTCCAATACTTTTGCTACACTATATCTTTGATTACTGTACACACAATAACCCTTATCCCTGAGTGGCCATTGGGCCTTGATAAGTGGTGAACTCCATGTAAAAAAAAAAATAAATAATAAAATAATTAAGATGCACATGTGTATAAATCCCTGCGGTGTTTATGGGGATCGGTAGGAGGAAACGCGCAATTACGTTTTGTTTTTAAAATGGCGGACCTTTAATTTACGTCAAGGGAGATAAGTCAGTTTGGGCACTTCTGCATAGCAGTGACATATTATGAACAGAGATGGGTTATCGACCCCTGTTCTTTGAAAGAGAAATGACATCTAGCAGCCATTATGTGAACTTCAAATATAAACGTGTTTACGAAAACGCAAAAATATATAAGAACGAAATAAATAACACAGAAAAGTATAAAAATCGAAACATTCATTGTATAAAAAATGTATCAAAATATAATTTTAATGTATGAATATAATTTCTTTTCAATGGATGATTTAATGTATCAAAATATAATTTTAATGTATGAATATAATTTCTTTTCAATGGATGATTTAATGTATCAAAATATAATTTTAATGTATGAATATAATTTCTTTTCAATGGATGATTTAATGTATCAAAATATAATTTTAATGTATGAATATAATTTCTTTTCAATGGATGATTTAATGTATTAAAATATAATTTTAATGTATGAATATAATTTCTTTTCAATGGATGATTTAATGCATCAAAATATAATTTTTATGTATTAATATAATTTCTTTTCAATGGATGATTTAATGCATCAAAACATAATTTTAATGTATGAATATAATTTCTTTTCAATGGATGATTTAATGTATTAAAATATAATTTTAATGTATGAATATAATTTCTTTTCAATGGATGATTTAATGCATCAAAATATAATTTTTATGTATTAATATAATTTCTTTTCAATGGATGATTTAATGCATCAAAATATAATTTTAATGTATGAATATAATTTCTTTTCAATGGATGATTTAATGTATTAAAATATAATTTTAATGTATGAATATAATTTCTTTTCAATGGATGATTTAATGCATCAAAATATAATTTTAATGTATGGATATAATTTCTTTTCAATGGATGATTTAATGTATCAAAATATAATTTTAATGTATGAATATAATTTCTTTTCAATGGATGATTTAATGTATTAAAATATAATTTTAATGTATGAATATTATTTCTTTTCAATGGATGATTTAATGTATTAAAATATAATTTTAATGTATGAATATAATTTCTTTTCAATGGATGATTTAATGTATCAAAATATAATTTTAATGTATGAATATAATTTCTTTTCAATGGATGATTTAATGTATTAAAATATAATTTTGATGTATTAATATAATTTCTTTTCAATGGGTGATTTAATGTATCAAAATATAATTTTAATGTATGAATATTATTTCTTTTCAATGGATGATTTAATGTATTAAAATATAATTTTAATGTATGAATATAATTTCTTTTCAATGGATGATTTAATGTATTAAAATATAATTTTAATGTATGAATATAATTTCTTTTCAATGGATGATTTAATGCATCAAAATATAATTTTTATGTATGAATATAATTTCTTTTCAATGGATGATTTAATGTATCAAAATATAATTTTAATGTATGGATATAATTTCTTTTCAATGGATGATTTAATGTATCAAAATATAATTTTAATGTATGAATATAATTTCTTTTCAATGGATGATTTAATGTATCAAAATATAATTTTAATGTATGAATATAATTTCTTTTCAATGGATGATTTAATGTATCAAAATATAATTTTAATGTATGAATATAATTTCTTTTCAATGGATGATTTAATGTATCAAACTATAATTTTAATGTATGAATATAATTTCTTTTCAATGGATGATTTAATGTATCGAAATATAATTTTAATGTATGAATATAATTTCTTTTCAATGGATGATTTAATGTATCAAACTATAATTTTAATGTATGAATATAATTTCTTTTCAATGGATGATTTAATGTATCAAAATATAATTTTAATGTCTGGATATAATTTCTTTTCAATGGATGATTTAATGTATCAAAATATAATTTTAATGTATGAATATAATTTCTTTTCAATGGATGATTTAATGTATCAAAATATAATTTTAATGTATGAATATAATTTCTTTTCAATGGATGATTTAATGTATCAAAATATAATTTTAATGTATGAATATAATTTCTTTTCAATGGATGATTTAATGTATCAAAATATAATTTTAATGTATTAATATAATTTCTTTCCAATGGGTGATTTAATGTATCAAAATATAATTTTAATGTATTAATATAATTTCTTTTCAATGGGTGATTTAATGTATCAAAATATAATTTTAATGTATTAATATAATTTCTTTTCAATGGGTGATTTAATGTATCAAAATATAATTTTAATGTATGAATATAATTTCTTTTCAATGGGTGATTTAATGTATCAAAATATAATTTTAATGTATTAATATAATTTCTTTTCAATGGGTGATTTAATGTATCAAAATATAATTTTAATGTATGAATATAATTTCTTTCCAATGGGTGATTTAATGTATCAAAATATAATTTTAATGTATTAATATAATTTCTTTTCAATGGATGATTTAATGTATCAAAATATAATTTTAATGTATGAATATAATTTCTTTTCAATGGATGATTTAATGTATCAAAATATAATTTTAATGTATTAATATAATTTCTTTCCAATGGGTGATTTAATGTATCAAAATATAATTTTAATGTATTAATATAATTTCTTTCCAATGGGTGATTTAATGTATCAAAATATAATTTTAATGTATTAATATAATTTCTTTTCAATTGATGATTTAATGTATCAAAATATAATTTTAATGTATTAATATAATTTCTTTTCAATGGGTTATTTAATGTATCAAAATATAATTTTAATGTATTAATATAATTTCTTTTCAATTGATGATTTAATGTATCAAAATATAATTTTAATGTATTAATATAATTTCTTTTCAATGGGTTATTTAATGTATCAAAATATAATTTTAATGTATTAATATAATTTCTTTTCAATGGGTGATTTAATGTATCAAAATATAATTTTAATGTATGAATATAATTTCTTTTCAATGGATGATTTAATGTATCAAAATATAATTTTAATGTATTAATATAATTTCTTTTCAATAGATGATTTAATGTATCAAAATATAATTTTAATGTATGAATATAATTTCTTTTCAATTGATGATTTAATGTATCAAAATATAATTTTAATGTATGAATATAATTTCTTTTCAATGGGTGATTAAATGTATCAAAATATAATTTTAATGTATGAATATAATTTCTTTTCAATGGATGATTTAATGTATCAAAATATAATTTTAATGTATGAATATAATTTCTTTTCAATGGATGATTTAATGTATCAAAATATAATTTTAATGTATTAATATAATTTCTTTTCAATGGATGATTTAATGTATCAAAATATAATTTTAATGTATGAATATAATTTCTTTTCAATGGATGATTTAATGTATCAAAATATAATTTTAATGTATGAATATAATTTCTTTTCAATGGATGATTTAATGTATCAAAATATAATTTTAATGTATGAATATAATTTCTTTTCAATGGATTATTTAATGTATCAAAATATAATTTTAATGTATGAATATAATTTCTTTCCAATGGGTGATTTAATGTATCAAAATATAATTTTAATGTATTAATATAATTTCTTTTCAATGGATGATTTAATGTATCAAAATATAATTTTAATGTATGAATATAATTTCTTTTCAATTGATGATTTAATGTATCAAAATATAATTTTAATGTATGAATATAATTTCTTTTCAATGGGTGATTAAATGTATCAAAATATAATTTTAATGTATGAATATAATTTCTTTTCAATGGATGATTTAATGTATCAAAATATAATTTTAATGTATGAATATAATTTCTTTTCAATGGATGATTTAATGTATCAAAATATAATTTTAATGTATTAATATAATTTCTTTTCAATGGATGATTTAATGTATCAAAATATAATTTTAATGTATGAATATAATTTCTTTTCAATGGATGATTTAATGTATCAAAATATAATTTTAATGTATTAATATAATTTCTTTTCAATGGATTATTTAATGTATCAAAATATAATTTTAATGTATGAATATAATTTCTTTTCAATGGGTGATTTAATGTATCAAAATATAATTTTAATGTATTAATATAATTTCTTTTCAATGGATGATTTAATGTATCAAAATATAATTTTAATGTATGAATATAATTTCTTTTCAATGGATGATTTAATGTATCAAAATATAATTTTAATGTATGAATATAATTTCTTTTCAATGGATGATTTAATGTATCAAAATATAATTTTAATGTATGAATATAATTTCTTTTCAATGGATGATTTAATGTATCAAAATATAATTTTAATGTATTAATATAATTTCTTTTCAATGGATGATTTAATGTATCAAAATATAATTTTAATGTATGAATATAATTTCTTTTCAATGAATGATTTAATGTATCAAAATATAATTTTAATGTATTAATATAATTTCTTTTCAATGGATTATTTAATGTATCAAAATATAATTTTAATGTATGAATATAATTTCTTTTCAATGGATGATTTAATGTATCGAAATATAATTTTAATGTATCAAAATATAATTTCTTTTCAATGGATGATTTAATGTATCAAAATATAATTTTAATGTATGAATATAATTTCTTTTCAATGGATGATTTAATGTATCAAAATATAATTTTAATGTATGAATATAATTTCTTTTCAATGGATGATTTAATGTATCAAAATATAATTTTAATGTATGAATATAATTTCTTTTCAATGGATGATTTAATGTATCAAAATATAATTTTAATGTATGAATATAATTTCTTTTCAATCAATGATTTTATGTATCAAAATATAATTTTAATGTATTAATATAATTTCTTTTCAATGGATTATTTAATGTATCAAAATATAATTTTAATGTATGAATATAATTTCTTTTCAATAGATGATTTAATGTATCAAAATATAATTTTAATGTATGAATATAATTTCTTTTCAATGGATGATTTAATGTATCAAAATATAATTTTGATGTATTAATATAATTTCTTTTCAATGGGTGATTTAATGTATCAAAATATAATTTTAATGTATGAATATAATTTCTTTTCAATGGATGATTTAATGTATCAAAATATAATTTTAATGTATGAATATAATTTCTTTTCAATGGGTGATTTAATGTATCGAAATATAATTTTAATGTATGAATATAATTTCTTTTCAATTGATGATTTAATGTATCGAAATATAATTTTCATGTATTAATATAATTTCTTTGCAATGGATGATTTAATGTATCAAAATATAATTTTAATGTATGAATATAATTTCTTTTCAATGGATGATTTAATGTATCAAAATATAATTTTAATGTATGAATATAATTTCTTTTCAATGGATGATTTAATGTATCAAAATATAATTTTAATGTATGAATATAATTTCTTTTCAATGGATGATTTAATGTATCGAAATATAATTTTAATGTATGAATATAATTTCTTTTCAATGGATGATTTAATGTATCGAAATATAATTTTAATGTATGAATATAATTTCTTTTCAATGGATGATTTAATGTATCAAAATATAATTTTAATGTATGAATATAATTTCTTTTCAATGGATGATTTAATGTATTAAAATATAATTTTAATGTATGAATATAATTTCTTTTCAATGGATGATTTAATGTATTAAAATATAATTTTAATGTATGAATATAATTTCTTTTCAATGGATGATTTAATGTATCAAAATATAATTTTAATGTATGAATATAATTTCTTTTCAATGAATGATTTAATGTATCAAAATATAATTTTAATGTATGAATATAATTTCTTTTCAATGGATGATTTAATGTATCAAAATATAATTTTAATGTATGAATATAATTTCTTTTCAATGGATGATTTAATGTATCAAAATATAATTTTGATGTATTAATATAATTTCTTTTCAATGGGTGATTTAATGTATCAAAATATAATTTTAATGTATGAATATAATTTCTTTTCAATGGGTGATTTAATGTATCAAAATATAATTTTAATGTATGAATATAATTTCTTTTCAATGGATGATTTAATGTATCAAAATATAATTTTAATGTATTAATATAATTTCTTTTCAATAGATGATTTAATGTATCAAAATATAATTTTAATGTATGAATATAATTTCTTTTCAATTGATGATTTAATGTATCAAAATATAATTTTAATGTATGAATATAATTTCTTTTCAATGGGTGATTAAATGTATCAAAATATAATTTTAATGTATGAATATAATTTCTTTTCAATGGATGATTTAATGTATCAAAATATAATTTTAATGTATGAATATAATTTCTTTTCAATGGATGATTTAATGTATCAAAATATAATTTTAATGTATTAATATAATTTCTTTTCAATGGATGATTTAATGTATCAAAATATAATTTTAATGTATGAATATAATTTCTTTTCAATGGATGATTTAATGTATCAAAATATAATTTTAATGTATGAATATAATTTCTTTTCAATGGATGATTTAATGTATCAAAATATAATTTTAATGTATGAATATAATTTCTTTTCAATGGATTATTTAATGTATCAAAATATAATTTTAATGTATGAATATAATTTCTTTCCAATGGGTGATTTAATGTATCAAAATATAATTTTAATGTATTAATATAATTTCTTTTCAATGGATGATTTAATGTATCAAAATATAATTTTAATGTATGAATATAATTTCTTTTCAATTGATGATTTAATGTATCAAAATATAATTTTAATGTATGAATATAATTTCTTTTCAATGGGTGATTAAATGTATCAAAATATAATTTTAATGTATGAATATAATTTCTTTTCAATGGATGATTTAATGTATCAAAATATAATTTTAATGTATGAATATAATTTCTTTTCAATGGATGATTTAATGTATCAAAATATAATTTTAATGTATTAATATAATTTCTTTTCAATGGATGATTTAATGTATCAAAATATAATTTTAATGTATGAATATAATTTCTTTTCAATGGATGATTTAATGTATCAAAATATAATTTTAATGTATTAATATAATTTCTTTTCAATGGATTATTTAATGTATCAAAATATAATTTTAATGTATGAATATAATTTCTTTTCAATGGGTGATTTAATGTATCAAAATATAATTTTAATGTATTAATATAATTTCTTTTCAATGGATGATTTAATGTATCAAAATATAATTTTAATGTATGAATATAATTTCTTTTCAATGGATGATTTAATGTATCAAAATATAATTTTAATGTATGAATATAATTTCTTTTCAATGGATGATTTAATGTATCAAAATATAATTTTAATGTATGAATATAATTTCTTTTCAATGGATGATTTAATGTATCAAAATATAATTTTAATGTATTAATATAATTTCTTTTCAATGGATGATTTAATGTATCAAAATATAATTTTAATGTATGAATATAATTTCTTTTCAATGAATGATTTAATGTATCAAAATATAATTTTAATGTATTAATATAATTTCTTTTCAATGGATTATTTAATGTATCAAAATATAATTTTAATGTATGAATATAATTTCTTTTCAATGGATGATTTAATGTATCGAAATATAATTTTAATGTATCAAAATATAATTTCTTTTCAATGGATGATTTAATGTATCAAAATATAATTTTAATGTATGAATATAATTTCTTTTCAATGGATGATTTAATGTATCAAAATATAATTTTAATGTATGAATATAATTTCTTTTCAATGGATGATTTAATGTATCAAAATATAATTTTAATGTATGAATATAATTTCTTTTCAATGGATGATTTAATGTATCAAAATATAATTTTAATGTATGAATATAATTTCTTTTCAATCAATGATTTTATGTATCAAAATATAATTTTAATGTATTAATATAATTTCTTTTCAATGGATTATTTAATGTATCAAAATATAATTTTAATGTATGAATATAATTTCTTTTCAATAGATGATTTAATGTATCAAAATATAATTTTAATGTATGAATATAATTTCTTTTCAATGGATGATTTAATGTATCAAAATATAATTTTGATGTATTAATATAATTTCTTTTCAATGGGTGATTTAATGTATCAAAATATAATTTTAATGTATGAATATAATTTCTTTTCAATGGATGATTTAATGTATCAAAATATAATTTTAATGTATGAATATAATTTCTTTTCAATGGGTGATTTAATGTATCGAAATATAATTTTAATGTATGAATATAATTTCTTTTCAATTGATGATTTAATGTATCGAAATATAATTTTCATGTATTAATATAATTTCTTTGCAATGGATGATTTAATGTATCAAAATATAATTTTAATGTATGAATATAATTTCTTTTCAATGGATGATTTAATGTATCAAAATATAATTTTAATGTATGAATATAATTTCTTTTCAATGGATGATTTAATGTATCAAAATATAATTTTAATGTATGAATATAATTTCTTTTCAATGGATGATTTAATGTATCGAAATATAATTTTAATGTATGAATATAATTTCTTTTCAATGGATGATTTAATGTATCGAAATATAATTTTAATGTATGAATATAATTTCTTTTCAATGGATGATTTAATGTATCAAAATATAATTTTAATGTATGAATATAATTTCTTTTCAATGGATGATTTAATGTATTAAAATATAATTTTAATGTATGAATATAATTTCTTTTCAATGGATGATTTAATGTATTAAAATATAATTTTAATGTATGAATATAATTTCTTTTCAATGGATGATTTAATGTATCAAAATATAATTTTAATGTATGAATATAATTTCTTTTCAATGAATGATTTAATGTATCAAAATATAATTTTAATGTATGAATATAATTTCTTTTCAATGGATGATTTAATGTATCAAAATATAATTTTAATGTATGAATATAATTTCTTTTCAATGGATGATTTAATGTATCAAAATATAATTTTAATGTATGAATATAATTTCTTTTCAATGGATGATTTAATGTATCGAAATATAATTTTAATGTATGAATATAATTTCTTTTCAATGGATGATTTAATGTATCGAAATATAATTTTAGTTTGCCAATGTAGCAAAATACAGGGTGACCCAAAAAGATGCGTACCCATGTTTTATTCGATAAAAAAATCCATTTTTTAACGAATGTTTTTTTCTGTTGCAGGACGTGATAGGTGAACCTATGGATGATCGTTTGCAGCTTTAGTTGCCCCAAAAATATGTTGGACAATTCAGCAGAAGACATTCTCCGTGGAACAATATTTTTCGACCAAATCATACCAGAGTGTACAGATTCAGTTTCGAAAACGTTTTCATTGTTGCAACTTTCCATCAAAATCAACGATTGTTACGTGGGTTACGAAGTTCAGAGAGCATGGGACTTTAGTGGACTTATGTTCTAAAGCCACTGGGGGAACTTATTCAGGCAGGAAAAAGAGTGCAAGGACAGAAGAAAACATTGCTGCAGCCCTAAGAAATCAGTGCGTAGACGCAGCCAAGAACTCGTAATGACAAGGGAGTCACTGCGACGTGTTCTTACGTCTGATCTGCACCTATATGCATACAAGATTCAAGTATAGCAACAACTAACTGATGCTGACAAGGAAAAGCGAGTAACAATGTGTGAATGGTTCTGTAATGTGCTTGAAAATGACGGAAAATTTCTTGAGAACGTCTCGTTCTCAGATGAAACCCATTTTTTGCTTTCCGGGCACGTCAATAGCAAAAACAATGTTTTTTGGGGTTCGGAGGTTCCAGACGAAGTGCTTCAGAGGCCCCTTCATTCCGTTAAATGTACTGCCTAGGTGGCCATGAGCAAGCACGGGATCATCGGGCCTTATTGGTTCGAAGATGATGACGGCCGATCTCAAACAGTCAACAAGGAGCGCTACATGGCTGTTCTGAACAAGTACTGGGTGTCGCTGGGACGCTGGAGAGGGGTTCTGAGAGCTTCACAATGGTTTCAGTAGGACGGGGACACACCTCATACCGCCAATGAAACCCTTGCTTGGTTGAGGCAGAGGTTCGAAGAGAGACTCATAAGCAGAAGATGCGATGTGGAATGGGTCCCGCGCTCACCAGATCTTAACCCTCCAGATTTTTTTCTGTGGGGTTTCCTCAAAGACAATGTATACAAGGAAAATCCACAAACAATTGAGGAACTGAAAACTGGCATCACAGCAAAAATAAGAGCCATCCCGAAAGAGGAGTGTGTAAAAGTGATTGACAACTTTGCCAGAGTACAGGTTTGCTTGCAACGAAATGGTGGACATTTGGAACACATCTTGGGAAAGCCATAAGTTTACTAAAAATTGACAGAAATAGCTGAAACTCTGGTGAATGGTCTTCCATAAACTGAATAGTGTGTGGTTGTAATTTGAAATAAATAGCTGTTTAATCAAAGTCACAATTGAAATTTTTATGGGTACGCATCTTTTTGGGTCGCCCTGTATAATTTAAAAAATGTGAAACATTTATAGAGGCTTAAGAATAATTTTTTCTTTTTTTTTTTACAGAAAGATTGTTTTTTGTTTTTTTCACATACATCAAAATTTACAAACGTGAAACAGTTTTTTTTTTTTAATTTTTTTTTACACAAGAATCACCACTTATCAAGAGCCGGAAGCCACTCGAGGATAAAGGGTCAATTAGTCAATGTGATTATGGCGTAGTAAACATAAGTATTGGGAATTTTGTAAATTGGATTACTTGGGGTAGTCAGTTGAAAAGTAGGAAAACGGAAGACAATTCCACAGGTGTGCAGTTCTAAGAAAGAAACTTTGTTCGTGGAATTTACGTTTAGGTTCAGGCACAGATAAAGAGTGTGAGAAATTATTGATAGTGTTTGCTGCTAGACGAGTGTTTGTTGTGAAAGTTTGGCGAGGGGGGGCACTGAGCACTTGCCATGAAAATAACAATAAAGCAGAGACAAACTCGCAACATCTCTTCTATGAGAAAGAGGTTGCAGGGCAGAGAAAAGGAC
>NC_136527.1:104483696-104516196 GCF_053919585.1 Euprymna scolopes | reverse complement strand
TGGATCTCAACATTTTGAACCGAGAGAGAGACTTAGCTGTCATACAAAGCTAAGACTCTGTAACATCATCTGTGTATAGATACTCCCTCAGGCATTTGGGCTCATGAATTTGAAATGTCTGAGGGAGTGGCACGCGTCTGACAAGACGTTGCAATCACCATATGTATATACATATATATATATACATATATATGTATATATATATATATATATATATATATATATATATATATATAAACATATAGTTACCTGTATATCTATATAGATATATGGATTGTAATGTAAAGTTATAAATAATTAATAAATAAAAAAAAACTTTTCAAACTTTGTACATTTATATTAGCCACGTTCCCAACATGTTAAAAACGTGTGTATATATATATTATTTTTAAAATGTAATTATCTACTGACACGTGTTTCGTCGTCTACGACTCATCAGAGTGGCTGTATATATATAGAGAGACTGGGAGAAATTGTTGATATGGGTTGTAGCTAGACGAGTGCTTTCTGTGAAAGTTTGGTAAGGAAGGATCATAGATTGGAGCTCAGATCAGCATTTGCCATGAAAATAACGATAGAGCAGAGACAGACCCGCAACATCTGTTCTGTGAGAAAGAGGTTGCTGCTAATCTCTTCGCAAACCAGCCATTCTTCACAAATTATATGGTTCGGGCTAAATTATATGGGCTAAAGTATATGAAATGTGGGCTAAATTATCCAAAGTTTGGGCTAAATTATCCAGTTTGGGCTAAATTATCTAAAGTTTGGGCTAAATTAACCAAAGTTTGGGCTAAATTATCCAAAGTTTTGGGCTAAATTATCCAAAGTTTGGGCTAAAATCATCCAAAGTTTGGGCTAAATTATCCAAAATTTGGGCTAAATTATCCAAAATTTGGGCTAAATTATCCAAAGTCTGGGCTAAATTAACCAAAGTTTGGGTTAAATTATCCAAAGTTTGGGCTAAATTATCCAAAGTTTGGAGAAAATTATCCAAAGTTCGGGCTAAATTATCCAAAGTTCTGGCTAAATTATCCAAAGTTCTGGCTAAATTATCCAAAGTTTGAGCTAAATCATCCAAAGTTTTGGGCTAAATTATCCAAAGTTTGGGCTAAATTATCCAAAGTTTGGGCTAAATTATCCAAAGTTTGGGCTAAATTATCCAAAGTTTGGAGTAAATTATCCAAAGTTTTGGGCTAAATCATCCAAAGTTCTGGCTAAATTATCCAAAGTTCTGGCTAAATTATCCAAAGTTTGAGCTAAATCATCCAAAGTTCTGGCTAAATTATCACAAAGTTCGGGCTAAATTATCCAAAGTTCTGGCTAAATTATCCAAAGTTCTGGCTAAATTATCCAAAGTTCGGGCTAAATTATCCAAAGTTTTAGCTAAACATCCAAAGTTTTGGGCTAAATTATCCAAAGTTCGAGCTAAATTATCCAAAGTGGAGTAAATTATCCAAAGTTTTGGGCTAAACCATCCAAAGTTCTGGCTAAATTATCCAAAGTTTGGGCTAAATTATCCAAAGTTTTGGGCTAAATTAATCAAAGTTTGGGCTAAATTATCCAAAGTTTGGGCTAAATTATCCAAAGTTTGGGCTAAATTAATCAAAGTTTGGGCTAAATTATCCAAAGTTTGGGCTAAATTATCCAACTTTGGGCGAAATATAATGATGTTTGGGCTAAATTATCCAAAATTTGGGCTAAATTATCCAAAATTTGGGCTAAATTATCCAAAGTCTGGGCTAAATTATCCAAAGTTCTGGCTAAATTATCGAAAGTTCTGGCTAAATTATCCAAAGTTCTGGCTAAATTATCTAAAGTTTGAGCTAAATCATCCAAAGTTCTGGCTAAATTATCCAAAGTTCGGGCTAAATTATCCAAAGTTTGGGCTAAATTATCCAAAGTTTGGGCTAAATTATCAAAAGTTTGGAGTAAATTATCCAAAGTTCGGGCTAAATTATCCAAAGTTCTGGCACAATTATCCAAAGTTCTGGCTAAATTATCCAAAGTTCTGGCTAAATTATCCAAAGTTTGAGCTAAATCATCCAGTTTTGGGCTAAATTATCCAAAGTTCGGGCTAAATTATCCAAAGTTTGGGCTAAATTATCCAAAGTTTGGGCTAAATTATCCAAAGTGGAGTAAATTATCCAAAGTTTTGGGCTAAATCATCCAAAGTTCTGGCTAAATTATCCAAAGTTTGGGCTAAAGTATCCAAAGTTTTGGGCTAAATTAATCAAAGTTTGGGCTAAAACATCCAAAGTTTGGGCTAAATTATCCAAAGTTTGGGCTAATTTGTATGAAGTTTGGGCTAAATTATCCAACGTTTTGGGCGAAATATAATGATGTTTGGGCTAAATTATCCAAAGTTCTGGCTAAATTATCCAAAATTTGGGCTAAATTATCCAAAATTTGGGCTAAATTATCCAAAGTTTGGGCTAAATTATCCAAAGTTTGGGTTAAATTATCCAAAGTTTGGGCTAAATTATCCAAAGTTTGGGCTAAATTATCCAAAGTTTGGAGTAAATTATCCAAAGTTCGGGCTAAATTATCCAAAGTTCTGGCTAAATTATTCAAAGTTCTGGCTAAATTATCCAAAGTTCTGGCTAAATTATCCAAAGTTTGAGCTAAATCATCCAAAGTTCTGGCTAAATTATCCAAAGTTCGGGCTAAATTATCCAAAGTTTGGGCTAAATTATCCAAAGTTCGGGCTAAATTATATGAAATGTGGGCTAAATTATATTAAATTTAGGCTAAGATATCCAAAGTTTGGGTGCATAGTTTTGTGCTAAACTATACATACTTGGTCTAAGGTATCCGAGGTTAGAGGTAAACTATACAAAATTTGGGCTAATTAATGCACATAACAAGAGAGTGTGTTACCTATATTACGTATTCTTATATCTCGAATTCAATTTTTATGAATATTATCTTTTTTTTTTTTTTACATGGGTGTCACCACTTATCAAGGCCCAGAGGCCACTCGAGGATAAGGGTTAATAGGTATACATTAGTCATTGTGATTTTAGCATAGTAAACAGTGGGAATTTTGTAACTTGGATTACTTAGGGGGACGATTCAATTAGAACTTGTTCACATTGGACTTTTTCTTTTTTTTTTTCATAGGTATCAACACATTATCAAGGCCAAGAGGCCACTCAAGGATAAGGGTTAAAGAGTGTACAGTAGAAATTGGACAATATAATAATAATTAGTAATGAAAATTTGGTAAATTTGATAACTTATATGGAACGGCTCATCAAGAACTTATTTACGTTAGACTTGAAGACAACCATATTGTAGTTAGCCGGAAAGCAGGAAAACGGAAGACAGTTCCACAGGCGTGCAGTTCTAATAAAAAAGCTTTGTTCATGGAATCTACGTTTAGGTTTAGGCACAGATAAAGAGTGGGAGGAATTATTGATAGTGTTTACAGCTAGACGAGTGTTTCTTGTGAAAGTTTTGCGAGGGGGGACCATAGATTGAAGCTCAGTCGAACACTTTCCATGAAATTTATCTATACTCCTGTTGATTTGGGATTTTTTGGTACAAAACAAAAAAAAAAAAAATAGAAAAGGTTTCTTGGCAATTCTTTACCTGTATAAGAGCCAAGTACGTCTAAGGATGAAATATACATTTTATTCCTACTCATAATTTTTAATATATTTTTATGACTACGTCTTTCACGTGTTTCACTGAATAACAGAAGACAGAAGACTACTAAACAACTCCAAAACGCGCACACACACACACACACACACACACACACACACACATATATATATATATATATATAATGTTGCTGTCTTAGTGACTATCGTACATTCATTAATCCTTATCCTCGAGTGGTTTTCGGACATGATGAATGGTGACTCCCATGGGTAAGGATTAATGAATGGAGTGTACGATAGTCGCTGAGACAGCAACATATTAATAGTAAGTGGTAGGAATGGGGTAGAAATGAATTATTTAGGGGGCAGCTCAGCAAGAATTTGTTTACATTGGACTTGAAGACGATTATATTGTAGTCAGCTGGAAAGCAGGCCAGTAGAACAGTTCCACAGGCGAGCAGTTCTAGGAAAGAAGCTTTGTTCATGGAATCTACGTTTAGGCAGAGATAGAGACTGGGAGAAATTGTTGATATGGGTTGTAGCTAGACGAGTGTTTTCTGTGAAAGTTTGGCAAGGAAGGATCATAGATTGGAGCTCAGACGAGCATTTGCCATGAAAATAACGATAGAGCAGAGACAGACTGTGGGTAAGAGGTTGCAAGGGATAAAAAAAGGGCATCACCTACTAGTTTTGAAATCGGTTTTGAACTTTGTCAAAGCATGATATGGTATCCTGAGCAGATCCTGCATAGATGTGACAACAGGACACCATTTTAGGACGTATCTGGCTCTTATGCAGGTAGAGGATAACTTACTATATATATATATACGTTAAGATTTTGTTCCTTAAAAGCACTGATCAAGTTTGAATTAAATAAGATACATATCATATACGTTTGAAGCCAGACCTAACAAAATAAACAGATGTTTATTTTGTTAGAAATTGATGTTAAAATCCATAAATATATTTCGACGGAAACCTTCATCTTCAGTTTTTTTTTTTTTTTTTTTTTTTTTGCCATGTTGTTATGTTGTTGTTGGAGCAAAGAATTAACCGTTTGTTGTTTCTACGGTAGTTTTTTAAGTCTCGGGACGGTGCGTTTGGCCACGCGAGATTCTTATGCAGGTAGAGGATAACTTACCATATATATATATATATATATATATATATATATATATATATATATATATATATATATATAACTTACCATATATATATATATATATATATAACTTACCATATATATATATATATATATATATATATATATATATATATATATATATATATATATATATATATATATATATTATAAAGAAGATAACCATCGCGTAAATTCAATAAAATAAATAAGTCGATTAAAAACAAGATCGTTAAAATACACCCGAAGCGCTTTTCGTTCAGACTAACTTCGGGTGTATTTTAACGATCTTGTTTTTAATCGACTTATTTATTTTATTGAATTGTACATATAACTTGCCCCATTATATATATTTTTTCTTTTCCTCACCTCGTTTTCCATTTTTTAGTTGATTGAATTTACGCGATGGTTCACTTCTTTATAATTATTCTAAAATTTTGCCAATCTAATAAAGATATATATATATATATATATATATATATATATATATATATATATATATAAGAACAAGTAGTTAATAAAACATGTTAAAAAACACTTTGAAAAAGAGTTAAAAACATATTTAATTTTAAAAAAGGAAGCATATATAAGTGGATAGTCCTTAATTCACGGAGTTTCGAAGAAATACTTTTCTTCTCATCAGAGGGTAGGATTTAGCAAAATGCGGGATCGGATTTTGCTTGCAAAAGTATTTGATGAAACTACAAGTAAGTTATAGATCTTACTTGATAACCAATACTGAAGCAGAGGGAATAGGGTGAAGAAAAAAGTTATTTCACGTGAATGGATAGTCTGGTGATGGGTAAAATTTCGAATCTGAAAATTGACAGAGTTATTGTGTAGGGAAATGTACACAGAAACACAGACAAACAGTCAGACAGATAGGCACTTTCACTTTTATAGATATATAGATATGCATATGTATATATATATATATATATATATATATATCTGTATATATATATATGTGCATATAAAAAATATAATTTAACCTTTGTAAATTAGGATTTATAACAAACTTATTACTTTACAAGAAATACAAGTTGAAAACAATTTACAATTTGTTGAATAATAAATTGTTGTAAACTACAACGTTTAAACTCAATTTCTTTTATGCAAAGATGTGTTCCTTGAGAGTGAGAGGGTGGTAACATATTGAGAGAGAGAGGGAGGGAGGGAGGGAGGGAGGAAGGGAGGGAACATAAATAGATAGAAACAGACTGACATAAATGAATCCAAACAGATTTAGACAAATGAGAAAGATAAAAAGAGCAGCAACAAGGGCCTAGAGCACGTATTTGCTAGTAATAAGTTCTCAATATGTAACCAGGTTATGGGGTTGATATGCCGTTGTAGAGAAAGAGCAAAAAGAACAAACAATAGGACGATCAAATGACTCTGTGGTTAGAACACACAAAGGAAAAAGTATGTCAAGAGATACTTATTGTTGTAACGGTCAGAGTTTGGAGTGAGCTGGCTGTTTATTTTGAAACACAGAATTCGAGATGAAATGACAGGCGGTTGTTTATTTTAGAAAACAAGGTTTGAAAGCTGATGACAGGCAAGTTTTCTTGTTGTAAACAAATACAAACTTGTGATGTTTAAAGGGCATTGATGGATATGCATATATTCCTCGAACACAGAGAAAAGAACAGAAGGAGAAGAGAGAAGGAGAAGAGAGGAGGGGGAGAAGAGAAGGAGAAGAGAGAATTCGATTTTGGCGAATTCAGATGGTGTTAAAGTCGGACAGAGAGGGCTTTTGACTTAAAACACGTATCTCCAATGGCCGAAAAACTTATCTGAACTCAAGTCACAAGCTACCGTTTTAAAATAGCTACAGCCAACTTCCTTCAAACTCTGAAATATTATTAGATCATTATTATTGTGAATAAACCCAGATTAATTGTTTATTCGTGTGTGGAATCGTTTTTATTTCCTTTTTCACCACACTAAAATCCACGGCTCTCTTATCGGCGATGTTCGTCGGTAAGCGAGTACACAACGTCAGGTCCAGAGTATAAATTTAGACGACCAACTGATAATTCTGTCACTACCAATACCAGCAACATTAAAACGGCTAAGAATTATCACCGGCAGTGGTCACTGGAAGGACGAAAATAGTGAGCTGCAAACCGCCAGAGTCGGGTCGTTTTCAGGCTGCCGTAATTGGAGTGGAAGAGTTCTGAGGTCGACGATCGTCTCAACCGACCGGCTGAAGGGGGTGACAAATATTCAAAAACCAAAAATGCGGTAAGATGCAGTAAAAGCTTGGATAACTGTGACGTAGGTTTGGTTACCGACGTGCATACACAAATTATTACTACTACTGTCATCATCATCATCAGCATTATCATCCTGCAGCCTCAGCCGAGATAGGTTTGGTTTGGTTGTTTGTTTTACGGCATAGCAACCTTTTTCAGGTTATTGCCGAATCCAAAGATTTTGAAGAATTTTTTTTTTAATAGAATATATATATATATAAGTCGGTTTCTATTTAACCCACAGTTGGGACCCTAACAGGTACTACCACTCCGGGTCAGAATGGACCTGGTAGCAATGGTCATTAACGGATGGCTTCACACTCCCAAAAGCCCGCAAGCTGGGGCCTCACCATCGAATATAGTTTAAGGTCATATGCAGAACCCAGCCGAGAAAAAACTCATTACTATCTGTCTTAAGATCTTCCTTGGAGATGAATGCATCTCATTGTAGCCTATCTGGAAAAGTTAACTTTGAAACTCCGCGGAATAAGGATTTTGTAAATTGTTTTTTGGAGTATTCAGTCGAACAATAAATTTTGATTATAAAGTTCAACTCACAGCTCTCTATTGTGTATTGAGCTTTTTTTATTCGGTTGGGATTAAAATATCTATATATAAATACTGGTATTTAGATTATTGGAATTAATTTGTGAACAGCTCCTGCTGATTATTTGCTTTAACCCCTGTCAGCCCGTGGATTAGGGAAGCCATCCCCACTCCTCTGGTAGTCACGTGAGGGGTTTGATAAAACCCCTGCTCGCGCCCTTCGGGGCCTCTTTTTCACCGCTTTTTCATCTCATCCGGATCTGCGGATCACACCCTCGACGGTAGCTCTGCCAGTTTTCGAATTGCCTTTCAATCAGCGTGAGAGGCAGTCAACCCAGGACGGAATCTGCTAGCCCTGTTTGAATTGCAACTGAGATATCGCCAACGAAAGGGAGCCAGAACGAACGGAGCGAGGAAGCGCAGAGCATGACAATAATGTTACACGACTCATCTTCAGATAAGTCTAGCGGAATATGTTTTCGCAACTATTAATTACCTTCTCTTCTTCCATCCACTTAATTTTGGTCGTTCTGTAATATTCCATCATCTTGTGTATATGTGCATATTTTCTTTCTCATTAAACTGTTAAATTGTTAACAACTGTGTTGTGTTCCTTCGCACATTGCCTCGTCTTATTTCGAATTAAGGACTTATCGAAATGTGTCCTCATACTCATGTGTGAGAGTCGAACTTTATTTCCAGGGATATTCTAATCCCAACAAGATTAGATTGATGTTTACAATTACTTAAAGGCCACATCTGTATTTTCCTAGCGTTTTTTTTGTTACATAGGCATCACCACTTATCAAGGCCCAGAGGCCACTCGAGAATAAGGGTTAAAGAGTGTACAGTAGTAAAATTGGACAATATAGTAATCATTAGTAATGGAAATTCAGTAAATTTGTTAACTTAAGTGGAACGGTTTATCAAGAACTTGTTTACATTAGACTTGAAGACAACCATATTGTAGTCAGCTGGAAAGCAGGAAAATGGAAGACAATTCCAGAGGCGTGCAGTTCTAAGAAAAAAGCATATTTCATGGAATCTACGTTTAGGTTTAGGCACATATAAAGAGTGGGGGAAATTATTGATAATGGTTTCAGCTAGACGAGTGTTTCTTGTGAAAGTTTGGTGAGGGGGAACCATAGATTGGAGCTCAGTCGAGCACTTGCCATGAAAATAACGATAAAGCAGAGACAAACTCGCAACATCTCTTCTATGAGAAAGAAGTTGCAGGGAAGAGAAAAAGACATCTCCTACGAGCCTACGAAGTCTATTTTGAACTCTATCAAGGCAGGATAAGTCCTTTCTAGTAGCTCCTGCCCAGATGTGGCAACAGTACTCCATCCTTGGACGTACCTGGCTCTTATATAGATAGAGAATTGCATCAGCAGTGAGATATCTACTGGATCGATAGAAGGATCCGACCATTTTTCTAGCGGCCTTGGCAACAAATTTGGTGTATGTGTTCCATTTAAGATCAGGAGTAACGTTCAAGCCCAGAAGCTTGTTAAAACATTAGGCCTCCCCAAGGCGAGAGCCATTCATTTCAATTGATGCCAGATGGGGGATCAGAGCGTTGATGATGTAAAGATAAAAGCTTGGTTTTAAGTGCATTAAAAGTAACAAGCCACCTCTTTCCCCATTGTACCGCTTGCTCAAGATCATAGGAGAGAGAATCAGAGAGAACTTGGTCGTTTACGGTCTTAGATGTGCTACCATAGATAGTAGTGTCATCAGTTGTTGTTGGAAATCGTTGTATACGTGACGTCTAATTCAGAAGCAAGTTCTCAAACAGTTGTAAGTGGATTGGCTTCGACTAAGGCTCTTAATTGATCGTTGTCAACACCCAAAAGGCCGAGCACTCTCATTGCAGCCACAAAATTTTTTAAACCACCATTCTGCTGTGCATTAAATAGTGATTTCTGAGCCAAACACTTCGTTGATATCGTGAGATATTTCAGCAGCTTTCAGCCTACCTTGAATTGAAATAAGAAAATTGTGCGAATTTGCTTTTTTTTTTTTATCATTGGACGTACCTGGCTCAGAAGCTTGTCAAAACATGAGGCCTCCCCAAGACGAGAGCCATTCATTTTAATTGATGCCAGATGGGGGATCAGAGCATTGATGATGTAAAGATAAAAGCTTGGTTTTTAGATGCATTAAAAGTAACCAGTCACCTCTTTCCCCACTGTTCCATGCGCTCAATATCAGATGAGAGCGCGTATGGTTGCTCTTCTATTATTGACCATCTTGTCTGGGTATTTCTTAGTTTATAAGATTAAACATAGATCGGCTTTTCTACCTTTTCATCGTCATCGTCATCATCATCATCTTGCAGTCTCAGCCGAGACTGAACTCACTACAGTCTCTTGCAAACTTGGGTTGATACTCTCGATAACAACAACAAAAAAATAAATAAATAAAAGTAATTGACAATATGAAGACCAGTTTCAACATTCATTAAAGGAAGCATCATTTTTTTTTTGTATTTATGTGTAACCTTTGCATCAAGTTCTATGCACTCATAGTCATTGCCACCCTAATCTCCGACCGCCCCCTTATGATCATACTCTCTATATCATAACAGTAGTGATGTTTGGAAGTGGTGGTAGAAGCATTATCATTATTATTACTGCACTGTTTTTTTACGCTATTACTATTGTTATTATTCTTATTACTGTTTTTGTCATCATTATTATAATTATAATCGTCATTAAAATTGATATCATGTTTATCACTCCCGTAATTGCACCATAATTGCTACTATTATCTCCATCTTAACTGTCATTAACAGTAATTTGGAATTTAATTTTATCACAACTATTGGTAACATTATATTTAATGTTTAAATTTAATGTCTACTTTTAATTTTGCCTTTATTTTTATTTTATTTTTCTTAATATTAAATTTTTTTTTCATATTTAATTTTACATCTAATTTATGTCCAACTTTATTATTACTACTATTATTATAATTGTCATTACTATTATCTTCCATACTATTATAATTACCCTACTATTATTTGATATATTTTTACCACTCTCATAAGTAGCTATGGTTCCCTTACTCCCCCATTTTAACATCAATAAGTATACTTAACCTTTTACATCAGGTTATACGCAATCATAGTCATTGCCATCCTAATCTCCGACCGCCCCCTTATGATCATACTTCCTATATCATAACAGTAGGAACTTATAAATATATTGCCGCATATTACCTTTCAGTTTTACAACCTTGCATAACCCCCTAAATTAATCAAAATTACCCACTCCACAGAAAATAAAAACTCCACAAACCGTTAAAATAAATTACCATGCAGCAACAATACACCCCCTATTTAACCATAATACACATACCCCTTAATCTCAATACTATGTTAAAGACAATTTATATTCTTATATATTATACTATATATAATAAGCTTCTCCTTATTTATTTAGAATTCAATAAAGCTTCCCCCAACATTCTATAATTCCTCTTAATCTCTTTCGTCCTTAATGAACCCTACGCTAGACGCCGCATCTTCCCCATGCTACCTAGCACCTTCTCTACTCTTCTGATGAGAAGCATTAGGCTTCGAAATACCTTGGCATAAAGAGTCCCTTCTATCCTCCAAATTTTGCCTGTATTCCATTATTCAATAAATGATCCATTCTATATCTACCAATATATAGTTTTGTGTCTTCATTTCATACTCTTGTTGTCCTATCGTATATATATATATATATATATATATATATATATATATATATATATATATATATATATATATATATATATAACCCAGAAAATATAAAACTGATATACTTGCTTTAAATTTAAAGAATTATTCAATTAGTAAACTTTGGTAATCTTGAAGATTTGTCTTCCTTTGTTTACAAAGCCATTTGGCGGAAGTGACGTCTGACATATTTTTAGCTACGGATGACCAAAACCGTATAGAATGACTTTTTTTTAAAGAAGTTTTATTCAAACAGTTTTTATTTGAACTTAATGGACTGTTTTTTTTTTTAAGAAGTTTTATTCAAACAGTTTTTATTTGAACTTAATGGACTGTTTTTTTTTAAAGAAGTTTTATTCAAACAGTCTTTATTTGAACTTAATGGACTGTTTTTTTTAAAGAAGTTTTATTTAAACAGTTTTATTTGAACTTACTGGACTGTTTTTTAAAGAATTTTTATTAAACAGTCTTTATTTGAACTTAATGGACTGTTTTTTTTTTAAGAAGTTTTATTCAAACAGTCTTTATTTGAACTTAATGGACTGTTTTTTTAAGAAGTTTTATTCAAACAGTCTTTATTTGAACTTAATGGACTGTTTTTTTTTTTAAGAAGTTTTATTCAAACAGTCTTTATTTGAACTTGATGGACTGTTTTTTTTTTAAGAAGTTTTATTCAAACAGTTTTTATTTTAACTTAATGGACTGTTTTTTTTTTAAGAAGTTTTATTCAAACAGTCTTTATTTGAACTTAATGGACTGTTTTTTTTTTAAAGAAGTTTTATTTAAACAGTTTTATTTGAACTTACTGGACTGTTTTTTAAAGAATTTTTATTAAAACAGTCTTTATTTGAACTTAATGGACTGTTTTTTTTAAGAAGTTTTATTCAAACAGTCTTTATTTGAACTTAATGGACTGTTTTTTTTAAGAAGTTTTATTCAAACAGTCTTTATTTGAACTTAATGGACTGTTTTTTTTTTTAAAGAAGTTTTATTTAAACAGTTTTATTTGAACTTACTGCACCGTTTTTTAAAGAATTTTTATTAAAACAGTCTTTATTTGAACTTAATGGACTGTTTTTTTTTAAGAAGTTTTATTCAAACAGTCTTTATTTGAACTTAATGGACTGTTTTTTTAAGAAGTTTTATTCAAACAGTCCTTATTTGAACTTAATGGACTGTTTTTTTTAAGAAGTTTTATTCAAACAGTCTTTATTTGAACTTAATGGACTCGTTTTTTTTTAAGAAGTTTTATTCAAACAGTCTTTATTTGAACTTAATGGACTGTTTTTTTTTTAAGAAGTTTTATTCAAACAGTCTTTATTTGAACTTAATGGACTGTTTTTTTTTTAAGAAGTTTTATTCAAACAGTCTTTATTTGAACTTAATGGACTCGTTTTTTTTTAAGAAGTTTTATTAAAACAGTCTTTATTTGTTTTGTTTTTTTAATATTTATTAACTTTTTTTATTCTTTCTATCACACAAAAACAGAACTTTTATGATGAAATATATATTATGGACTGTTTTCCAAACATCGAAATTTTAAATTAAAAAAAAAAAAAAAAAAAAGACGAAGTGTTTTTTCTTTTCGAGATATTTTTTCTCCATTTCTCACTTTGAAGTTTTGGTATTTTTTTTAGATTAGGTCCACCTCCACAATTTTCTTCTAAATGACGACTTATATAGGTTTTCGACTATGCTGAATACGAAAATCACATTGAAAATTTGCAGAAATACGTAGTTATCGAGATATAAAAAGTTGTTTTATTATTGTATTCTTTGGCGGTCATCTTTGTTACGCGCGTAGATTTGTTTATGGCGTGCGCACGCGCGTAACAAAGATGGCCGCCAAAGAATACAATGCATAAAACAACTTTTTATATCTCGATAGCTACTTATTTCTGCAAAATTTCAATGTGATTTTCGTATTCAGCATAGTCGAAAACCTTTTTAGTCGTCATTAAAAAGAAAATTGTGGAGGTGGACCTAATCTAAAAATTTACCGAAGTTTTTTTCAACAATAAAATGATAAACCAATTTACAATTAAAAAAAAATACAGAAGTCATTTTTCGAAATGAGATTTTTGTAACGAGATTTTTTCTAATGTGACAAGTTTTCGAAATTGATGGCAGTCTTATGTGTCAGAAATTTCGTGAAAAATATTGAATAATTCCACCCCGTCTTTCCAAGCTTATAACTCCTCGAAAAATGTAATTCAAGCCCTAATTTTTTTAAATTAAAGGAGCAAGGACCAAGGTTTCATTTAAAAAAACAAAAACAAAAAAAACAAAAACAAAAAAAAAACAAAAAAAAAAAAACAACGTGTTTTTTTTAAAAAAAGGTTTTAAACTTCGGACTTTACAGATAAATTTCTGAAAAACACTACTTTTTTGTTTTGAATTTGAATATATTATTTATTGATCTTTTATCTTCAATTTATGATATATAACACTTTGGTGAGTAAATTAATTATTTACTTTTTAATAGACATTTCAAAATGGGAGGCATGAATTAATTCGACCCCCTGTCTTTCCAAGCTTATACCTACTCGAAAAATGTAATTAAAACCCTAATTTTTTTTCAATTAAAGAAGCAAGGACCAAGGTTTCATTAAAAAAAGAAAAAGAAAAAACAAACAACGTGGTTTAAAAAAAGGTTTTAAACTTCGGACTTTACAGGTAAATTTCTAAAAACGCTATTTTTTTTGTTTTAAATTTGAATATATTATTTATTGATCTTTTATCGTCAATTTGTGATATATAAAACTTTGGTGAGTAAAATAATTATTTACTTTTTAATAGACACTTAAAATTGGGGGTGGGGCGTGAATGAAAAAAAAAAGTTTGTCTAAAATATTATATTCGGGTTATTGGAAAGAGCATAAAATTTCACACTGACCCTGAAAATATCGTAAAAATTGAATCAATAGAAAAATTTTGATAGATTTTTAAAGTTTAAAAATTGAAAAATACTTAACTCGTAAAATTCAATTGATTTCATTACTGTTTTTTTAAAAAATAAAAAAAATATTTCTATTACTTTTTAAAACAACTTTAATAGTTTATTTTGGAAGAATAATCCATAAAGAAAATAAACAACCCACTTTTAAAAGAGAAATTACGAGTTTTTTTTATATTTTATTCGCAGTTTCGTGTTAGGGGTGTCAAAAATTCCTACAAAAATTCTGATACACCTAGCTTGCAGTGAAAAAAAAACAAACTTTTCGTTCAATATATTTTAAAAAAATTATTATAAAATATCTATAAAATCTATTTTTTATGTATGTAAAGGTTCAAATAAAGTTTAATGTAATAAAAAAAAATAAAACTAACTTTAATTTCAAAATTTCGATATCGACGTTTACTTAACTTTTATTATAAAAGTTAGGTAAACGTTCATGAACGTATCAATGGGGAAGAACAGTTCATAAATCTAAAAAAAAAAAAAGAAAAGAAAAAAGTCCATTAAGTTCAAATAAAGTCTATTTAAATGAAACTTCTAAAAAAAAAAAAAGTTCATTCTATACAATTTTGGTCATCCGTAGCTAAAAATATGTGGGACGTCACTTCCGTGAAATGGCCTTGTAAACAAAGGAAGACGAATATTCAATATAACCCTATTTATTTATTTATTTATTTATTTAAAACTACAGAAGGGCAGAAAAACATTGGTACCGTCGGTTTCATGCCTAACATAAGGGGGGACCAGTTAATGGTAAATAATGTTAGGCTCTCGTCAGTCATATTGTTTTCTGTTTGAGGAAAATTCAGGACAGCACGGTGCCCGGAAAACTCGTCCCGGGAAAACTCGTCTTCGGAAAACCCGTACCCGACCCCCCACTTTTTACTAGGTAGGAAAACTGGTCCCTTATTGAATAAATATCAATTGAAAACACATTTTATTACCGTTCTTGAAGAAGACATTGTTTTTAAAAGAGACTATGCACCCCCATAATATTTTTAAAACTTATTTTTAACTCTTGCTTAAAAAAATAAACTTTATCACGGAGTCAATATACGAAAAACGAAACCAAATATTTATTTTAAAAAACTATTCTAGTTTTAGACGTTTTGTGCCATTACGAACATTATGCCGAACATTTTTTTATTCACAAGTAACACTCGACATGACTTTTTTTTTTAACTAAAATAAGTTGAAAGACCAAAAACTTTCAAAGCTAGGTAGAAAACTAAAACTTTAAAATTAATCTAATTTTTTTAAAACAACAGTAAACAAGTAATATATATATATATTTTTTTAATATTATGGAATGTGTATTCTCTTTTAAAGACAATATCTTCTTGAAGAACGGTCATAAAATGTGTTTTCAATCGATATTTATTCAATAAGGGACCAGTTTTCCTACCTAGTAAAAGGGGACGAGTTTTCCGGGGTCGAGTTTTCCGGGGTCGAGTTTTTCGGAGACGAGTTTTCCGGGGACGAGTTTTCCTAAATTCGGACCGCACATATTGTCTATTTTATTTTAATATCGATTTTTTAATTTTTTATTTAATATATTTTTTAGTAAATATAAGTTTAAATTCATTTTGTCTTATTCTGTTCCTAACTGCCATAGACAGACAAGCTATAGTTAAATAAAAATGAACATCGCTATAGACAATATGTGCGCTCCTGAATTTTCCTCGAACAGAAAACAAGATGGCTGACGAAAACCTAACATTATTTACCATTAACTGCCCCCCCTTATGTTAGGCTTGAAACCGACGGAACCAATGTTTTTCTGACCTTCTTTACAGTTTTAAATAAATAAATATTAAGCTCTTATATTGAAAAATTTTTTCATTGTAATCGAGCACTTTGTTGGAATTCTTTCCCATAAAACAGTAAACAAATATATATATATATATATATATATATATATATATATATATATATATATATATATATATAAAAGTGAACGTGTCTGTCTGTCTGTGTGTCTGTCTGTGTGTCTGTGTGTCTGTGTACATTTCCCTACGCAATAACTCTGTCAATATTTAGTCTATAGACTCGAAATTTGAAATACCGGGTACTGAGATTTGGGAAAATCGATGTGACGGGTGTCAGCCAGAAATTTGGCTGTTAAGGGGTCAAGTTTCAACGATTTGACCTTTTAGAACTCTACCAAACTCCTCCGACAATTTTGGGTCTAGACACTTGAAATTTTAGATATAGGTTCCTTGAACATGGATCTAACTTAATAAAGTGATTTGAGCCCAAAACAATAAATTTTAAGGGGTCATAATAGGGGTCAAAGTTTTAAAAAATTAACCATTTTTTTGTTTTTTTGTTTTTATTTTGCTTTTTTTGCACAGCATACACCTCCAAACACCCGAGCAACGCCGGGCACCCCTGCTAGTATATATATAAAAGTGAAAGTGTCTGTGTATCTGTGTGTCTGAGTGTCTGTGTACATTTCCCTACGCAATAACTCTGTCAATTTTTACTTTACAGACTCGAAATTTGATATACAGGGTACTGAAATTTGGGAAAATCGATGTGATCAGTTTTTGGCCAGAAATTTGGCAATTAAGGGGTCAAAGTTCAACGATTTGACCTTTGAGAACTCTACCAAACTCCTCCCACAATTTTGGGTCTACGCACTTGAAATTTTAGATATAGATTTCTTGGACATGGATCTAACTTAATAACTTGATTAGAGCCCAAAACAATAAATTTAAAGAGGTCATAATAGGGGTCAAAGTTAAAAAAAATCGACCTCTGCGGTCTCTTCCAAATTACTCAGACAATTTCTGGTCTAAATATTTGAAATTTTACATAAAGGGTATTCAAAGATAGGGCAAGCTTTTTCATCAGTTTGGGTCGAAAATATTTAGTTACCAATATATAAATGTATGTATGTATGTCTGTTTGCATGTCTGCCTTAAACTTTCAATAGAGGCGACGGGTTTTTACCAAGATCAGTATCGTTTTAAAGTTCGATCTTTCATATGACAAATATCGAAAAATTGGCTAAAAACATTAATATCTTCCCCTTCAACTAAGCACTTTTCTACAGGGGGGTTCACCGATATTTTTGAAAGTTATCCTCTCCTTTAGATTGTCTAGCCTTAATTTTAAAAAATGTCCCTTCTGGTTTGGCGGTGGTCGTAACAGCATGCACGTTAGGTTTTACCTCGTCCTTTTCCTCCTTTGCGGTATGGGTTCGAGCCTGCCTTCCTACTACCACTTTTTTTTTCTTTTTGCTCAACATACACACCCAAACACCCGGGCAACGCCGGGCGCCCATGCTAGTATATATATATATATATATATATATATATATATATATATATATATATATATATATATATATATATAAAAGTGAACGTGTCTGTTGTGTCTGTGTGTCTGTGTACATTTTCCTACGCAATAACTCTGTCAATTTAAAGCCTACAGACTCGAAATTTGATATACAGGGTACTGAGATTTGGGGAAATCTTTGTGATTGGTTTTCGGCCAGAAATTTGGCTGTTAAGGGGTCAAAGTTCAACGATTTGACCTTTGAGAACTCTACAAAACTCCTCCGTTAATTTTGGGTCTAAACACTTGAAATTTTAGATACAGGTTCCTTGGACATGGATCTAACTTAATAACTCGATTTGAGCCCAAAACAATAAATGTTAAGGGGTCGTAATAGGTGTCAAAGTTTTAAAAATTTACCGTTTTCTTTTTCTTTTTTTTATTTTTCAACATACACCTCCAAACATTCGGGCAACGCAGGGCTGAAATGTTAGTATATATCTGTGAGGAGTTAAATGATATTATTCTCTTTTGTAATTGCTCTCAATAGTTATCATCATAGACTAAACTATTCCCGTGTGAAATTCTAAACGTAATGAAAAAAAAGGAGGATAAGAATGACCAAACAAAACTTACCAGTTTTGTTTTTTAAAGGAAGTTTTAAAAACATTTAAAAAACATCTAACTGTGCTGTTAATAGAGCGAGACCTATAAACATAGACGCAAAACAATATATATATATATATATATATATATATATATATATATATATATATATATATATATATATATATATATATATATATGTCTTGAGAAAAATAGAAAAACCGAATGAAATTATTAAAATAATCAACGTTTCGTCCTTATTTCATAGGACATCTTCAGGATATTGAAGTAAAAATGCAAGAAAAGAAAATGTCATAGATCATACGAAAAAGAGAACAGTTTTTGAATCCTACCCATGTCGGGAAGGACAAACATATGTGTGCGTATGGGAAGGTTGGGTTGTTCAATGTCTATATATATACACTTTTAAAAATGCGTTAAATAAATATGTACATTTTTTTTCCTCCTGTAAAGTTATTCATTTTGTTGAAATATTTAAGGAAAAACGGTTAGCCAGGATCTGTTTTGATATTTTGTTTTTCGATTATTATTTTCCCTATGCTAGGGGCTAAATGGTAGAAGCCTTTTCTTTGCGTAATAGTATTAGTGTTTAATATTAGTGCTGACTCTAAAAGTTTTTTTTTTCTTGCATTTTTACTTCAATATCCTGAAGATGTCCTCTGAAATAAGGACGAAACGTTAATTATTTTAATAATTTCATTCGGTTTTTCTATATAGATAGATATAAAATAGATTGGTTTGAGGTGCTACATAGAGCGGACTCCAAAAACCATTTAAAGATTTTGGAGGCCGTCCGTCTCTATCGTGGTGCGTCAACCTTCTTTGTGCCGGCAAAAAGAAACATCAAACGCATTGTTTCTCTTTGGGGAACTTTGAATTTTTTCTCCCGCCTTTTTTTTTTCTCCCTCGTTGTGCCAATATTTTAATCGTTTTTAAACGTAAATAAATTTAATTAGTGTTCCCGTACGTTGGCACATTAAATAAGTTCCCCATTAGAACTCTTTATTTTCGACACAATATTATTTAGGTTGTTATCGATTTTTTCCTGACGAGATGATAGCCGAAAGAGCTCTCGAGAAACTTCCGCCTATTACTTTTTTTAATATATATATATATATATATATATATATATATATATATATATATATATATAGTTTACAGAAAGTTTTAGAGGAGATAAGTCATTGGTACTGCCGGTTTCAAACCTGATAATTAGGGACCGTTTTAGATACCCATATCAAATATGGGTATCTAAATGGTATGGGTATCTAAAACGGTCGCTAATTATCGGGTTTGAAACCGACGGTACCAATGACTTGTCTCCTCTAAAACTTTCTGTAAACAAAAAATAACAAATAAAACAAATAAATAATAAAATTTTATTTTTGGATTTTCCTTATAATTGAGCTGGATTTCTTTTTCCAAAAAAAAAAAAAATTATTTTTTTTACTATAAAAATTAAATACCTACAGCCATTTTAATTTTAAATGTTATTTACGTCAGTCAGACAGTGATCTAATCGTTATACGAGGATCTATGCATAAGAGCTAAATCGACCGACTTTAATTCAACTGAAAGTGCTCAACGATAAGAAACGAATTTCTTAAAGGGGCTGTCATAATTATTTTTTTATTATAATAATTAAATTCCTATGGACACTAGTGTTTCACACTTTCGGGAATCTTCAGTGCAGATATATATATATATATATATATATATATATATATATATATATATATATATATATATATATAGGAGCAAACAGTTAATAAAACATGTTAAAAAACACTTTGAAAAAGAGTTAAAAACATATTATAAGCTCTATCTCCTATTTGGTTTTATCGAGCTTTTTTCATCTGGCTGAGATAACTTTATAAATATTAATTCTATAATATTTATAATATACTTTAGTTTTACCATCTTGGATCATTTTGGTAAATTTAATTGTAATTTTTATTTCATATATATATATATATATATATATATATATATATATATATATATATATATATAAGATTTAGCCACTCTGATAAGTCGTAGACGATGAAACATGTGTCAGTGGATAATTATATTATGTATAGTCAAGCCACTTTGTTGTAGGAGGCTACTATCAGGGACATAGGCATCAGGGGTACTGTGTAGGGAGTTGGGCAGCAAGCTGTCGGTTCACGTTATACTTTAACTTCTGCATATCAGTACAGTTGGGGAAGCAAGGACCCGGAAGGGAATTCCAAAGTCTAGCTGTCCTGGGGAAGAAACTACTGGAGTAGAAGGCTCTCTCACATCTAGGGATCTCTACTGTGTAGGAGTGGAATTTAACTGCTTGTCGGGTTTGTCGAGGGCATTTACGTCGTGGGGGCACAAGTGCTTGCAGTTCATCAGAGCATTCACCGCTAAAGTACTTGTAGAGCAGGCAGAGGGATGCTACATTTCATCGATGGGACAGAGGCTGAAGTTATATATATATATATATATATATATATATATATATATATGTATATGTGAATTGTACACCTCTGCTCTCTCCTTTAATGAAAGGTTTATGCTGATCCTAACCACTCAGAAGCTTCAGACCGAACCACTTTCAGAAGCTTGACTAATTTTTCTCTAGCTGAAGGTCAGGACGGAACCAGATGTCGAGTATCTTGCAAGGTCTGTCGCTTCAGCTAAAGGGCCCCTGAAGGGGGACACCCCTCCAGGCACTGATGCAGAAACCCGAAGACTTGTCACAGTTAATTTTGGCCCTGTTACCGTTTCATACAATCTGATTTCTACGCCGACGACACTAATCTCAGCACTGCTTGTTACAAATGCTGTTACATCGTCGGCATCTGGTAGAATGATTCCACATAGGACTGGATTCACCCTTAGCCTGTGCAGGAAAGGCTCTAACACAAGCACATAGTGATTATGGTAGCCTTTGTGGGAAGAGAAATTATTTAACATTTGCTCGACAAAGCTAATGATACATAGATATTAAAAATTCCTCTATCCGAAGAATAACAAATATGTTCAAAGTCAACTTTAATTTCCTCATGGTTTATATGGTCCCGAGCAACGCCGTGTAGCTGAAGGGTTTCAATCTCTTCCCAATTACTTCTCCCATCACTGCGGGGTTTGCATATAGAAGATGAACCCACAAGCAAAATTGCGGGCCAAAACTGGCTGCCAAAAAAACAGCCCCCAAGTAACGATGGCTTTGGACTGATCTAAATTAATCAGTGTCGACTTTTTCTATCATTAAGCATATCGTGTCCAAATTATCCTGGATTGTCCTGCTCGGGGCTAATAAGACTAGCCAGGACAAGATAAAGACGATTTGCAAGAATCTTGGCCCAAATTTTTAACTCAGTGTTAAACATTGTTCCATCCAGCCAGCCAGCCATCCAGCACAGCCGTAGCCGAGATTGAACTCACTACACTAGTTTGTAGTATAATTCGAATCTTGCCCATAGCTGAATAATTGATGTTTCGCCAGGGCTATCAAGGATATTTTTTATCAATAGACAGGGTGCCTACCATGGCTTAAGAGAGTCCCCTCTACCCTCGAGAGATGGATAGACCACGCCAAGTATGGCACAATCACATTGGCACACCAGTTCTCGCCAGATCACTGAAGTTAAGCAACACTGAGTGTGGCCAGTATCAGATGGGAGACCATTTGGGAAGGCGAGGCGCTGTATGTACCACGAGGTAAAATACCAGGTTGAGAAGCATTGTTAAGGGCCGATAATTATCTAACCCATCCCCACCATCTTTGCTTTTGCATTACAGCTTCACGACAGCCATGGTAAAGTACTTGGGGATTGGGCCGTTCCTAAACCATGAGTTAAATAAAACAGTCAGCAAGGGCAAAGATGTGCGACAACCTCAAATACACTCGCAGCTCGTCCCCCCCCCCTGCACACCAAAGTTCAATCAAAGACCATATGTGGGGGAAACTCCACATATAAGACCATTGCTCTTATAGCAATCAGTTATTGGTCAATGTAGGAGAAACCCCTCATACCAATTGTCACTATCCAGCTCCCCTACTCCCCGGGGAGCTGGTCCCCATTTCCCCTTCACTCTCCACATTAAAAACAGCCTTGTGCCTAATTTGCTCAGTGGGGAAGCAAATAAATCCAGACAACCTCAAATACACTTCATAGGGTAGGCCATGGATCCCTGGGGACTTATTAAGGCTGACCTGCTTTAAGGTTTCACTGACTTCATCTTCCTTTATGCTACCTTTGCGTCTAGCTGCTTCGGTTGACAAAAGACGAGAATAGTCAGCCAAATAGGTGTCGAACTGTTCTTATGACAGACCGGGTTTTTTTTTTTTTTTTTTTTTTACACAGTGATCACCACTTATCAAGGCCCGGAAGCCACTCAGGGATAAGGGTTATTGCAAGTACATTACGTTAGTGAGGAGATTTGCTGAAGTGTTTACTTAAGGGGGCGGTTCATTAGGAATTTGTTAACATTGGACTTGAAGACATCCAAGTTATAGTCCGGAGGGAAGCAGGCAGACGGAACAGAGTTCCACAGGCGTGCAGTTCTAAGAAAGAAGCTTTGTTCATGGAATCCGCGTTTTGATTTAGGCACAGATATAGAGTGGGGGAAATTTTTCACAGTGGATTCAGCTAGACGGGTGTTTTTCGTGAAAGATTGGCGAGGGGGGACCAGATATTGGAGTTCAGACGAGCATCTGCCATGGAAATAACGATAAAACAAGGACAGGCTCGCAACGTCTCTTCTGTGGGAGAGAGGTTGCAGGGTAGAGAAAAGGGTTACATGGAAAAAAGCTCCTGGAAATGAGACCTAAATGCTTCCAGTACACCCACGTTTGTGGTCCCGATATACCCTTCTGACAATGTGACACATGCGATGTGCCAGTCAGCAGTATGACAAAGCTCTTCTGCACACAGATATGTGGCCATGTTTGTTGCTTCCTGGGACATTCTTTTTAACCTAGCCCTAATCACTAAAGCTTAGTTCTCCTTTTCAGGCAAACTGAGCCTTAATTATATCAACACTAGCACTATCCCCCTCCTCCACCGCCTGATCTAGTGTCACTTTCACTGCCCTAGATTCTAGATTGAGTTGTTTGCTAAAACTGGCAGAAAAGGACCTAATGGCTTCATTAATTTTGACCCACAACCTATTCCCAACAATAGTCCTTATCAATTCTCTCTGTAAGGTTTATAGTAGCCTGTCATGGTAGCCCTCCACATCGAACAATGATGTATTCAGCTTCCAATAAATGGCTAATCTAGGCTTAGTTGTATCTATGTTTACCCGAACACAAACAAATCAGAGATCCGAGTAAACTATATTGTGAAAACTTGGACAATTCAATACTCCTAGGTCGATTCACCTAACTAAGTCGATATAACTTGAGAGTTGTGCAGCATGAGAAATTCGCCTACCAGTCCAAGTCCACATTAAGTCACGGGGCTTTTCATTTCGGAATTTGTCAATAAGATCAAACTTATGTACAAATTCACAAAATAAAACAGCATCCCGATTTCTGTTAGTATCCCTAGAAGGTATGTAGTGCGACTGGTGGTATAGAAGGAAATGCGTGTTCATCTCGCGTTCGGGTGTCACCATTTCGGCGGGTCCCCCTTTTGGGGAGTCGTCGAAATTAATAAGATGGGAGTAGAAACCGACCTGGGAACAATAGTAAAGAAACAAATGAAAAAAAAGGGTACTGCACATGTTTAGTTTGCCGTGCGTCTCTCGCTGTTAGCTGGTGAGAGGGAAAGTTTATTGTTTGGCGTGCATCTCTTGCTGTTAACTGGTGAGAAGGAAAGTCTATTGTAGTAGAGAGAGTGAGAAAGTCAATCCAGGCCATGGAGATAGAAAGCGTGTAAAGTGTACGTACTGTCTGTTGATTTTTGCTCCACGCAATAGCAGGTGGTGTGAAGCGCGCGGGCGCATGCGCCCCGAAAGGGAGGCGGCTGGTCCGTCGACCTCTCAGGTCGGAAGCCGAATTGAAAAGGGAAGGAAGGAAGGGGGAAAGGGAAGAGTAGAGATAAAGAGACATGTAATGGAGAAATAGTAGTTTTGGCTTCACTACAGGAAGCCCAAATCGAATTAAAACGGGAATCCAGGACCGTGTTCCAGTCCTGTTGCTAAGATAACCGTTCGAGAAGTACTCTTGATTTGCTGAAAAAAAAGCACTTATTTCAACGTGACTATTGGGCGCATAAACGCCAATGAAATGAAACGCTCTACTTTTTATAGTAACATCCAGGACGCAAAGACTCCCCTCCAGATCCATGTGACACAGGTTGCCACACAGTGCATCTAAAGACCTTTCAAATAACCAAGAAACCCCTCTCGAGTGAGAATTAAAGTAAGCCCTAAAGGTCTTAGACAGCACACGCAAATGGTCACCAGGAATAAATAAATAAATGGGATTTTTGCACAAAACAAATATCCTCTCCGAGGTGCTGCAGGTCCAGGCTCAAACGGAATATTTTGCAAGTCGACCCTTAGCCCTCGTATATTCAAACTAGCAAGCTTGATATCCATGATAATGCCTTAGTGTTGATAACCAGAAACAAACATTGCAGTCGTAAACGTGTCGATGGCTCTCGTGATGGAATATGTACCCATTTAGATGGGAATATGCAACCGCCTGGCCTTCTGGCCGGGTAGTACCTGTTCTGGAATTTGTCCTTGGTCAATGTAGGGGAAACCCTTCATACTCAGGCAATTACTATTTATTCAGAAACTGGTGTTGGAAATTAATGTTGGGACGATTAATCTATAGAAACGAGAGAAACGCAATGGAGTTTCATTTTAACATTTCATAAACAAACTTTATTTGTTATCTTCGTTAGTGGCTTCAGTAGAAGAGAGGAACGTATTAGTATGAGTGTGCACACCTGTTTTTATAGTAGTCGCTTTTTGTGCTATTATTACGAAACAAAAATCAAAGAAAGAAAACACTAACGTATTATCAAAAAAAGCAACTATTTTGTTTAGAAGAATTTATTTGGTTTAAATGGTAAATTTTTACAACGTGCCCCAGCGTATTATAAAAAACCCCAGCCTCCCCATGTTAAGAATGGCTTTCGGAATAACACCCCCTCCCCACGACTTCAGAAGCTGTTCTTAATATGGGAAGGTTAAAGAGGTGTTTATTCCAAAAGCCGTTTTTAACATGGGGTGGTTGGAGGTGTTTATACTATGCTGGGGTAGGTCATAAAAAAAATACCGCTTAAACAATTCTTGCGTTATTACGAAACAACAAAAAAGAAAACACGGTACTTATGCATTATAGAATACAAAACAGTACGGGGTTGCATGCTCATATCATGTCGAGTTCACTGAAATATAGAAATGAGAGAACGAAATGGAGTTTCATTCTATATTAATGAACAACTTTATTTGTTATTTTCGTTATCATAGATAAAAGTAGTCTTCTACTCTAATAGTTTCTTTTCTTAGAAAAAAGAATTAGGACTACTGGAGAAACCTCTATAAAATAAAACGCATCTTCTGCTCCTACCTCATGGGGGATATGGCAAAAGAAGCCATTATGGATTAATATTTCGTTTAATCAATAAAATAATTATATATGAGGACGGAATATTCAAATATATCAAATACAACCTGGCAACGCCGGGTACTTCAGCTAGTAAATAAATAAATAAATAAAAATTAAAAAATATATATGTTCGAACTCCTTCTTGCCAACTCCTGACTTCAACTGTAATTTTCATCGTCCTTTCTCACTCTGTCCCTCTCGGTTATCAGAAAAAGTAAAATAAATAAATATAAAAACCTGCTTTATGCTGTCCCATTCGTCCTTTTCACAACCGTCACTGTCCACATATGCAAATTAATGCCTATGTATATTAATAATCCGTCTACAGGTGAAGGTTTTCCTTTCTCTTTCAGCCCTTGTCTCTAATAATTTCTTCTCTTGAACTGCTAGACTTTGGAATCCTTTCCCCGTTTCCTGTGTCTCTGACTGTACTAACCTGCAGCAGTTAAAGTGTAATGTGAACAGACATCTTGCTGCTCAACTACCCTCAGTCCAAATAGTAGCCGCTTATGTTCAGGGTGGCAAAATGCATTCTTCTGGGGCTGAAAATATGTAAAAAAAAAAAAAAAAAATCTAAACAATACAAACTTCTCATCTTTACAGAGAGATTTGTTGACACGAACACAAAGGCATGGACACTGATGAGAAGAGTCTTGAAGTTTTTTTTTATATCTGTATACAGGATCACTTCTAATCCAAACACGAATGCCGGTTTGTCACCAGCTGAACTAATGTTCGCGCAGAAAATCAGATTCGTATTTGACAGGATTTTATCAAATGCAACCAGGACAACAGCAACGAGAGAAGATCATTTGACAAGGTTGTACAAAACTGGTGACAAAATATTCTTCTTGAACTATAGGACTGGGGAAAGCTTTTGGGTGGAGGGGATGATTATGAAAAGAATCGAGCACATGCCATTTTCAGTAAGAAGTAGTAAACTTGACTGTCGCAGGTCATTTGAATCAGCTAAGACCTCGACACACTGATGACTACAAACAGACAGAAGATAATGAACTGCCCTTAGAGGTATTATATGACTCTTTTAATACTCCTCTACCCATAGCACAACCTACTCCGAGAGTAGCATCTTCTACTCCAGGTCAGAGAGTACCAGTTTCACCACAAACTCCACCCCCTCAAACGGTATTGAGAAGAAAAAGTACAAGGGCGAAAAGAAAAGTTAACCGACTGAGGCCCAACCCTAAAACCAAACACAAAATGTTGCACGTTAAACAGATTCCAGGGAAATGGCAAAGAAATGTGAATGATTAACAATTTGAAGTTAGATTGTGAAAATATTAAACAGTGTTATGATCGATCATGATTGTGAAAATATTAAACAGTGTTATAATCGATCATGATTGTGAAAATATTAAACAGTGTTATAATCGATCATGATTGTGAAAATATTAAACAGTGTTATAATCGATCATGATTGTGAAAATATTAAACAGTGTTATAATCGATCATGATCGATTTATTGATCTTTTGTTATTATTGCACAAGAGAGAGAAACAGATTAATAAGTTGAAGTGTTCTTGTGTAAAGACGGAATTAATATACTCTAGATTAATAAGCATCTTTATTTGTTATCTTTGTTAGTAGAGTGTACATGCGTACAAGAAAGAAACGGGTTAGTATGAGAGTTCAGTGTTCGTACGCGCATGTGTTCTCTTAGTCGTCGTGAAGAGTTCCTCATGTGGAGATGAAGATTAGATATCCGACAATTAGATATAGGTCAGGCCTGTTGAAGGAGAAAGAAAGAGACAGGTGTTCTTGGTGAAGATGTAGAATTAATATCATGCCGGCTGGTTGAGGAGAGAACAACTCAGTTACACTGTTGTATTGTTGTATCATAAAGGGGACCGTCTAGTCAGAGTTAGACATACCTTCTTGTGTGTCGACGTTGGTCCATCTGAATTCATCTCGTCTTGGAGGGGAGACTGGTACCTGTTTTTGGGGACGAAAATTCATTTCACTCCAAACGATGAATTGATTTTATAGATTTTATTTCACTTTCCAGATGTCTCGCAGAAAGATGGAATGTGAATCTCTGGCTTGTGTGTGGTACACGTCAGCGCCCCCCCCCCCTCAGAGAAGGGGAGGAGACGTGTGTGAAGCCGTCCGCCGCCTCACACGGAATCCGATAAGCTGATCCTGACTTCCGGACAACGTGTCTACAATATAGTTTACACACTCCCCCCTCTCTCGATCCATTCTATAACAACATGTGTTTATAGCTAGCAGTTGCCGGGGTGAAGGAAACCGCTTGAAGGAGAAAGAAAGGACAAGGACTTCAGCCAATCATACGCCAGTTATATATAGGTCAGGCCTGTTGGAGGAGAAAGAAAGAAACAGGTGTTCAGTGTATATAAAGATAGATTTAATATTACGCCAGCAGGTTGAAGAAGAGAGAGGCGCAGTTTGGAACAAAGGAAACCGATTACGGGAGAAAGAGAGGGCAAAGGTTTTCAGTATGTTGACGTGTTGTTGAGCGTGTGTGTGTGTGTGTGTGTGTGTGTGTGTGTGTGTGTGTGTGTGTGTGTGGACAAGAGTAGTCCTGTAGAACGATAATAATTTGCTGGTAATAAATAAAAAACAAATAATAAATATTTATTGATTTTTATCTTCTGGTAAAACAAAAATTCGATAGAGGATTTTCCATAAACGTATGTTTTTTTTTTCGTTTGGAAAATTTCTCTACATTTAGCATACGTTTTTTTTTTTTTTTTTTACAGAAATTCGGGGTAACAGAACAATTCTATAGTAAAATATTTAGAGATCTATAAAGAATCGGAATCGGAATCGGTAATTGTATCGGAATTAGGATTTTTTTTTATTATTATTACATTTCATTGTTCAGAAAGATAGATATTATGCCGGCAGGTTGAAGAAGAGAGAGGCGCAGTTCGGAACAAAGGAAACCGATTACGGGAGAAAGAGAGGGCAAAGGTTTTCAGTATGTTGACGGCTGGGGTCCCGCACGTGGAAATGAATGTGAGTTAGAAGAGAGCCATTGTTATCTCGTAGTACTCACGTAAAGTCTGCTCCCAGGCATGATCAGGTTGAAAGAGAGTTAAAGGTTCGTGATTTCGCCTTTCATATACTTGGTCACGTGATTGAGATCTGGCTTGTGATTGGATTTCAAATGTAACATAATCCCCCATTGAGGAGCGTTAGAACTACGCTGATGTCGCTTTGTATTCCCGGGTGACGCCAGATAACCCAAGGATTTAAGATAGAGAAAATAAATATACATATTTTATTTCATGTCAAAATAGATATTGTTTGAAAACCAGAGAAATATATTTTTACAGTTAAACGTTGACGACAGGAAATTTCACTTAGAACCTTGTCTGGCCTTAAATGAACCCAGGGTCGGATGTCAGAATTGACATCTGTCCTTGAAAATCGTGAGAGAATTTCAGGTGTGGGAACGGTGCCCACCCAGGGTCCTAGGGCTTAGGATTTCGTGGAGATTTCATGACGAAATCTTATTGGCTGGGGAGAATCCCCCCCATCCACTTACCTTACTATATATACGACTGCCGTACGAAAATTAGACAGAGAAGAGTGCAGAGAGTTTCAGATCAGAGTAGAGCAGAGATGTGACCCTCCCCACCTCATCTATCCGTCGGTTGCTGTCTGTGAAGAGAGTTGAGACTTTGAAAAGAACTTACAAAATCTGAATGAGAATTGTAAAAACATTTTGTACATAATTTTATGAGAATTAAGCTTTTGCAGATAGACTATAATCGTTTGTCTTTCTTCCTGCCTGCCGCTTTGATATTCGCTTTCAGCATGCCAGATTTTATGTAACAGCTTCAGAGGAGTCTAGACGACACGTGCCGAGAATCCAGAGAAATAAGAGTCCTAACCGCCACCTCGAGGGAGGCGTTACACAAATCTCGTCGAGAGAGTTATTTCCTGCCTGTAGCCTGTTGTGGATGTCGGCTGCTATGAATTGGAATTGGAAAAATCGGAACATAATGATTTAATGAATTTATCGGAATTGGTATCGGAATCGGTATCGGAAGCAGAAAAATTGGTGCATATTTTCCGATGCCAAAACGATTCTTTTAAAGCAAAATCTTCCTTTGCTGGTAATAAATAAAAATAAAATAATAAATTTTTATTGATTTTTATCTTCTGGTAAAACAAAAAATCGATAGAGGATTCTCCATAAACGTATGTTTTTTTTTTTCGTTTAGGAAAATTTCTCTACATTTAGCATGCGTTTTTTTTTACGGAAATTCGGGGTAACAGAACAACTCTATAGTTAAATATTTAGAGATCTATAAAGAATCGGAATCAGAATCGGTAATTGTATCGGAATCGGGAATTTTTTTTTTATTACATTTTCACCAGAAACGAGGCACAGTGCCACTTTGTTGTAGGAGGCTACTATCAGGGACATAGGAATCAGGGGTACTGTGTAGGGAGTTGGGCAGCAAGCTGTCGGTTCACGATACACTTTAACTTCTGCATATCAGTACAGTTGGGGTAGCAGGGACCCAGAAGGGAATTCCAAAGTCTAGCGGTTCTGGAGAAGAAACTATTGGAGTAGAAGGCTCTCTTACATCTAGGGATCTCTACTGTGTAGGAGTGGAATTTAACTGCTTGTCGGGTTTGTCAGGGGCATTTACGTCGCGGAGGCACAAGTGCTTGCAGTTCATCAGAGCATTCACCACTAAAGTACTTGTAGAACAGGCAGAGGGCTGCAACATTTCGTCGATGGGACAGAGACTAAAGTTTAGATGTGAACGTTAGGCCATTTTTCAGATAAAGAGTCATTCGCCATTTAGGACGGAATCGGTAATTGTATCGGAATGGGAAAAAATATTGGAATCAATCCTAGTCTAGCAGCACTGATGAGTTGTGATACAACGAAACAGGACTGCATGTCGATGAATACAAATATATTTTAAGCCCCCCCCCCCTCTTTGGGTAGAGCACTGTCGTAAATAATCTCACCTGCTACTTAATTGGCTGAAAAAAATGCGAGGGTCGCTGTTTGCTTATAAATAAGCGGTAGAAGCACTATAAAAGTGGTGGACTAATGTTTGTTTGAAATAGACATTTGGCAAGGTTATTTGCAAGCACCGCTGATCGGTAGAACTGCTGACTATCATGGCGATGGTTCTAGGTTCAATCCTCGGCTTGGGAGAAGTGCTATTCTAGCAGCACTGATGAGTTGTGATACAACGAAACAGGACTGTATGTCAGTGACTACAAATATATATATATATATATATATATATATATAAATGTAAATTTGGTTCGTTCCAAACGAATAAAACCATATTTCTACGTTACCAATTTATTTGAAATTTTCAGACAACCCATCTTTAGAGTCGAGGCATGTTTTTATGTTATTAAAATTAATTTACCTTGCGAATTATTAAAATATTAAATAAAATAAATATATTTTTTTAACCGTGGTGCGAATCTGTTCTGTTGATAAAACTGAACTTCCGGTTCGGTTCATTTCACAGCCACGAATTGACGAAAGATTTAATTTTCTGTTTAGTAAGTAAAAAAAAACAAAAAAAACATAATTCATTTTTTTATCTTCCAAATTTTTTAATTTACACATTTTTTCTTTATTATATAAGGCCAAAAAAAGGTTTGTCGCTTGCTTTTTGAGTTTTTTTTTGTTTTTCCATATAAGATTGGTTGGAATAAAAAAAAACACGATTTAAAAAATAGCGCGGATCCCTCTCTGCATTAGCACCGAAAAATGTTACTAACCATTTATAAATAATTTCTCACTTTTACAAACATTTGCTTTTAAATTTCTTTTTAAATGACGACTTTTATCGACTTTTTTTAAAAAAAATATCCCCCCCCAAATGGTGTTTATTAGCCCCCCCCCTCCAAAAGTGATGTTTATTCCAGAAGCTGTTCTTAAGATTTGGAGGTGGGGGGTGGACCTAATCTAAAAAAAAAAAAGAAGTTTTTTATGCGCACATAAGCAACTATTTTTTTATTAACTTTAAAAAAAATTTTTTTATTTAAAAATTAGTAAATTTCAATGAATACAATAATAAATCATTTATCATTAATATGTGTTTTTGGTTTTGTGTTGAATGAAACTTTTTTTTTATTACAACAATAATGAACCAATTTAAATCTTCCGGCATGCGTTTAAGGGTTACAAAATTATCAATAAATCGTTTAGTTACTAAGCCAACGTCAGTAAATAAAAAAAATGTTACGTGCGCATGCATTAGCCTTGACTAGGGGAGGGCTAAGGGAGCGACCATTAAAAAATGCTGGTCGCCATGGAACTCAACGCCCAAGGAGTACCTAAAGTGTCACTTATGCACTTATGTTATCGTGCTATTTTTAAAAATAGTATTTTCATGTTAAATTCAAATTTTACAATATGTTTTTCTTTTATTAATTTGTTAAGTGAAAGTACAGATAACCCGGTCGGTTTCTAATGTGATGAAAATCTAGCCCCCCCCTCCAAAAAAGGGGTACTCTGGATAATAACAAAACATTAAAATTGCCTCAGTCTCGAAAGATTTCTTCTCTACTGAACGAGGAAACAAACGGTGAAGTGTAGTTCACCTTCTGTTTCTCTTCCCCTCTCTCTTACTCTCTTAATATCTCTCTCTATCCATCTCTCCCTTTCCCTCTCTCAATCTATCTTTCTCTCTATATCACCCTCTCCATCTCTCTTTGAGCCCCTTTCTTTCTCTAACTCCATCTATCTCTCTCCTTTCCTCTGTCTCATCCCTCTCTGTTTCTAACTCTCCTCCTCTCTCTGTTTATCTATCAATCCCTTTATCTCTCTATCT
>NC_136527.1:104248696-104478696 GCF_053919585.1 Euprymna scolopes | reverse complement strand
TCAGGGAGGACCGATTCTTGTCGGTCGCCTAAGACCCCCTTACTAATGAATACTGACAGGTCTTTCCTGGCATAATAACAAAATATATGAAAAGTATTTGAGAAGCAGACAAAGGGTCTACTCATAAAATAAATATTAATAAAAATTATATTCATAATTGAACGAGTGAAAAAAGAAAAAGACGATAACTTTTATCATTGGTTCCGTTATTTAATTTTGTTTCTGTTCATTTAACATTAGTAATAAAAATAATCGCAAACTTTCTGTGACCGTTTCTTATGTGTGTACGTGCGCATGTGTGTACCCGTGGCCACGACCGCTCGATGACCCTCTCCAAACAATTAACAACAAAATAAAAACTAAAAATAAATAAACCGAACCATAGCCCCCCCGCCTCCAAACATAAGCGAACACCCTTACCAAGAAATCACCTCACAAACGAGACGCTAAAAACTTTAACACTAAGACTCGAATTCTAAAATACACCCCCTCCTCCCACCCCCCACATATTCCCCTTCCCCTCATGTATCCCTATGCCCTCAGCCACACCAGAAATGAACCTCCCAGACCCTCCCCTACAAGTTCCTTAAACCCCAAAACTAAAACATTATCGACATACCAAACGCCCCCCCACCTTTCCTCCTTGTTCTCTTCCTTTTCCGCCCTCCTCGCAAACCCCCCTTTACCTCACTCACTCTTCGCACCCCCTGACCCCATTCACTCTTCCACTCTTTCATCCGAAAATAGCGAACATTTCTGTAAAAGTCTGAGGACGCTACAGACGGCCAAAAAACGCCCGGGTAGCCGAAACAATAATGTAACTTAACAGAAAGATACGGTAATAAAAAATAAAACGCATATTTGCTCTACAACAGTATTGAGCACTTTCTTTAGATTTTATTAATATACATACATATATATATATATATAAATAGATATATATAATCGAGATAAGACACTGATTAGAAATCAGATGAAATTTTCTGATAGATATTACTTTTAGGGCGATCCTAGCCAAAAAGGAGAAGCTCAATATTTAAGCATAGAGCAAATGATGATATGAGCCCTTATTGAAATCCATGGATTAAGGAAATCAACATAACCCCTTCTATATATTCCTTTTGTCATTTTTTCAGAATTTAAATACAACCACTTAACTTATATATATATATATATATATATATATATATATATATATATATATATATATATACTTCCACTCTCACTGGCGTCGTTTCAATTAACCTTTTTGCATCATGTCCTCTTTTTCTGTGTTGACGAGGATAGACAGCGAAAAGACAGGGCAACGGCGAAGGTGTCGACTCTTGCAACTGTAAAACTCAATATTGGAATAGTCCATCATAAACAGAAGGGAAACAACAGCGCAGGTGGTAGGGCTATTTAATTTGTAGCGAGAGAGTGAGGGAGAGAGAGAGAGGGAGAGAGAGAGTGTGAGACAGAGGGAGAGAGAGATGGAGAGAGAGAGTGAGAGAGAGAGGGAGAGAGAGAGAGGGAGAGTGAGGGAGAGAGAGAGAGAGAGGGAGAGAGAGTGAGACAGTGAGAGAGAGAGTGAGAGTAGAAATAGATTTTGTCTTTTTAATTGCAAAATTTTACCCGCTTTACAAAACTAGGCTTTTTTTCTGATTCAAACAAAACTGATCAAACGGGTCACATTTTTGTAGCACGCACGCACACAGCCACAACCACACACACACACACACACACACACAGCTACAACCACATGCACACATACACATACACACACACATCCACAACCACACACACATACAGCCACAACCACACACACGCACAGCCACAACCACACACACAGCCACAACCACACACACATTCAGCCACAACCCCACACACAACCACACACAGCCACAACCACACGTACATGCAGCCACAACCACGCACACACACAACCACACGCAGCCACATCCACACACATACAGCCAGCCACACACACGTACAGCCACAACCACACACACATTCAGCCACAACCAAACACACAACCATACACACACACACACACAGACACAACCACACACACATACAGCCACAACCACACATTCAGCCAAAACCACACACACAACCACACATACACACACACAGCCACAACCACATACAGACACAAGCACACACACACACACAACCAAAACCACACACACACACACAACCACACGCAGGCACATCCACACACATACGGCCACAAGCACACACACACACACATAGCCACAAGCACACACACACAGCCACAACCATACACAGACACAACCACACACAACCACACGCACACACACAGCCACAACCACACACACAACAACCACACACATCCACAACCGCACACACACATACAAGCATAAAATAATAATTTCTTAATTTATTGACTTATATATTGTTTTGTATTTTTTTTAATTGTTTTTTGTCTCTTTGTTATCGTCCTCCCTTTCTATGATTTTTTTTTCCAATTCACATCTAAAAAATTTTTTCCATTTCTAATCTGCATGTTTTCAAAGGTAGTGTTGTCTTTTTATCTTTAGTTTTGTACGAGCCTGGGTGCCGTGATCCCCCCACCCCAAATATTATGTCTTTGCCGTTGCATCCATCGCCAAAACCGGAAGTGGCGAAGGTTCAATTTAATGCTAGTCAATCGAAAAGAGGGTATGACTTTCGAAAATATTGGCCAAAAAAGCGACCCCTTCCCCGTAGAAAAAGTTTGTCGGAACTTTTTTCTTTTATTAACAAATTCTTTCTTTGTTTCATCAGATGCACGTCAAAGTTCGACATGGCATTTTCTTAATTTAATATTTCTTAATTTAATGTTTAATTAAGGCACGATAAATTAGGTCACGACACATGACCGTTGTTAATCCTCTATTCACGCCATATTTAGGCACAAGACAAGGCACGACAAATTAAGGAAAGACAAATGGCTGCTGGTGTTTTTTTTTTCATTAAAATTCTTTGTAAAAATTAACAAGTTTTTTTTTAACTTGGAGGGAATAATTGAAAAAAAATACGATTTAAATTTAAAAAGAAAATATATTCTCTGAAATTAAAATAAAAATGTTTATTGTTTAAAAATCAGAAATGTTTTTTGTTTAGTATACATAGTATGTGTTTTTCAATAGTATGCGTTTTTAAATAGTATGTGTTTTTAAGTGATATGTGTTTTTATAGTATGTGTTTTTAATAGTATGTATTTTTTAGTTATGTAGTATGTATTTTCTATAGTATGTGTTTTTAAATAGTATGTATTTTTAAATAGTATGTGTTATATAGTATGTATTTTCTATAGTATGTGTTTTTAAATAGTATGTATTTTTAAATAGTATGTGTTGTATATTATGTATTTTCTATAGTATGTGTTTTAATTAGTATATGTTATATAGTATGTGTTTTCTATAATATATGTTTTTAAATAGTATGTGTTTTTAAATAGTATGTGTTTTTAAATAGTATATCTTTATCCTTCTAAAAAAATAGAACAAAAAAAAACAAAAACAAAAAGAAACAAATAATAAAATAATAATAAAAAAGTAAATACATCAACAATTATTATTTCTTTCTCCAAATTTCAACCTTTTAGTCTTAAAACAAAACAAAACATATACAAAAAAAACAACAAAAACAAACCTTGTTTTTTACAAAGATTTTTATCGAAAATAAAAAAAAAACAGTATGCCAGTTCATTGCTTCTTATTGCTCTTGATTCCAGGTTGTTCGAATGACGTGCCTAAATATCAAACGAGAATCAGAAAGAGTTATTTGCCGTGCCTCAATTTGTCGTGCATAAATCCTAACCGGAAATTTCTGAAAGTTTCGTGATCATCAGAAAGTTTAGCGTCAATCTATATCTGTCCATTAAAAAAATAATAAATGGGAAAATGCTAGATAATTTAAATGCCGGTGCAATACGTGAGTAGGGCTGTGCAAAGGTTTGAATCCAGAATCAAGCAACTTGTTTAAGTTACACACTCGGGTAAGCTATTGCTTAACACCCCATAAAAAGCGCCGAATGTACGTCGGCTTACACCAGTGACTATTTCTCTGTCATAAATGGATCACGTTCGTTGTTCGATTTTAAAAACCCTTTTCACGTAGGTATGAGAGGCATTCGAACACACATTGTTTCTTATTCCGTTTTATTTTATTTCGACCGAATTGATTAAAGGACATCGCAAGTATGCATTCATCACCTGAAAGTTTCATGTCTCTCTTTTAGATATTGATGGCGTGATAATCGGAGAAAGCAACCCCTGACATGGACGTGCTTCAAAAGCAAAGACGCGTTATTGAATTCCTGGCAAAAGTGCATTGAGAATGGTGGTGACGATGTAGAAAAATGATTTCGGAAGCAAAAAAAAAAAATCGATCGTTTTAGTAGTACAACTCCCGTCTTCGCAGCTCTTCAACTTTTTGAGTTAAAAAAAAAAAGAATATCAGGTTTTACTTTTGGGATGACTCTCGAATGAAAAAGCGCGCTCGGGACGCCCCATATGCAGCCATCGTTCATCAGCAGCAAAAGTGTATTGTGAATGGTGTTTGCTATGTAGAAAATGCGTTCAGGAGCACAGAAGAGTCGCTCGTTTTAATGGCATCACTCCCATCTTTGTATCTCTTTAACTTTTTAAATTTAAAAAATAGGAGGTTTTACTTTAAAAAGACTGAATTTGTGAGCTTAATGTAACCCACTTGTGACCCCCTGCTCCCTATAACCCCCCTCCATTTTTTTTTTCATTTTTCTCTTAAATTGATTTTCACTTCGCTATTTTACCTTTTAATCGCACCAACACCGATTCCACAATTTTTTCAATTTCTTAAAAGATAAAAAAAATCGCTATAGTCAAGATTGTCCGCTCTTTTTGACTTCCGGTTTCTGCTTGCTATTTGGTTGGATAATTAGACATGGACAAAAAACGCCATTCTTAACATGGCAATAAAAAGGTGTGCTTTCATGTCATCTGCGAGGAAGGATAATAATTAATAGTATGGGACCATAATTAATAATATGGGACCATATCTTGCCTGTCACCGTCGTACCGTCTGCAAAAGAGAAAACGGAAGGCAAAGAGAGCAGAAAATCTTGGTTATAATCTAAAATTCCGTACAAAGCAATCTCTCATATATATATATATATATATATATATATATATATATATATATAACACGGAAATGTCATAATTGTTCCGTGTCATATTTTTATGTTATTGCTCTGTTTACCACATTGAGCTCTCATACCCAGATTTCCTCCTGGAATTATTTCATTATAACACTAATATATATATATACATACATATATATATATGCACATATATATATACATATATATACATACATACATATATATGCACATATATATACATACATATATATACATACATACATATATATATGCACATAAATATACATACATATATATACATACATACATACATATATGCACATATATATACATACATATATATACATACATACATATATATATGCACATATATATACATACATACATATATATATGCACATATATATACATACATATATATATACACACACATATATATATACACATATATATACATATATACATACATATATATATATATACAGACACATATATATATACACATACATATATATATATATATACACACACATATATACATACACACATATATACATACATATATATATATATACAGACACATATATATATACACATATATATACATACATATATATATATATACACACACATATATACATACACACACACATATATACATACACACATATATACATACATATATATACACACACATATATATATATACACACACATATATGTTATTTATTTATTTTTATTTTGTGATATTTTTTTTTTAATGAATTCAATCATTTATACGAAAATGCATTTTTTTTACCTGAATGGGAATAATATATATATATATATATATATATATATATATATATATATATATATATATATGGAGTTAGAGGTGACTTTATAGTTGTGTTCGAATCTCCCGACCAGTAGTATTCGTCACTTCCCGCACTGATGATATAAGTTATGAAAAATACGAGAACTAATTATTTTTTATACTTTTCGCAATCATCAGTGCGGGAAGTGACGAATACTACTGGTCGGGAGATTCGAACACAACTATAAAGTCACCTCTAACTCCATATATATATATATATATATATATTAATTTTATTTATACAAACATTAATGGCTACATATGTGCATACATGTTTCTGTAATCACCCACGTCGGGGGATTACGTCTTCAGGCCAAGAACCACCTTCAAAAGTGACATTTCCACCAAATACATTTTTCTATTTCGTTTATCAAGTTAAAAATACAACCTGGGTGGGAGTAAAAAAAAAAAAAAAAAAAAAAACAAAAACGGTAAAAGGATGAGTGAGGTCTATGAAGATGATAAACATCTTTTTTCTTTTCCCCCTCCCCCATCTAACTTAACTTTTGGCTTTTTATGGCATAGGGTCATTGAGAGTTTCGTTTTCTTGTCTTAGAGTCTGTAAGTTAATAACCTTAGCTATGGTCAACCAAGTACTGACCGGTGCCTTTTTAATCTACCTCCACCCACACATACACGCAACACACACATAACACATCCATACACAGCCACTGCCAACACACACAGTATACACACATTAATCCATATATTCAAAAGCGAATCCATGCTAGACACTTTTTGTTTTATTTACTGAAACTAGACAATGATTCTGAAACTACGTAGAAGATAAAGTAAAAGTTACATTAAGGTAAATAAAAAATATAAATAAATAAAAATAAAATACATAAATAAATAAATAAATAAATAAATAAATAAAAATAAATAAAAAATAAAAAATATATAAAAAATACAATAAAAAATAAAAAATTAGATAAATAAGAATAAAAATAAAATTAAATTAAAACAAATAAACCAACAAAATGTGAATAAATATAAACCCGAAAGTTATCTAAACCCCACATGTACCTATATGCGTGTATCAATACACCTATAAATGTCTAACATTTATCTACACCTGCGCATATATACACACACACACATTTCAGACATACAGAGACAAATAATAGTATTTTTCTTTACTTATGTAGCGTGGTAACATCTTCGTATATGCAATATTATGCTACCCGACTACAGACGGGTGTATATATATATATATACATATATATATATACATATATATATATATATATATATACACACATATATATATACACATATACACACACATATACATATACACATACATACACACATATACACACATATACACAAACACACACATACATACATACATAAATACATACATATACATATATATATATATATATACATATACACATATAAACACACACACAACAGACATACATATACATATCCACACATACATACATATATAACATATATATAAACAACATTCGGACATCCATACATTTTTGTAATCTATATTGTTACAACAATTCTATACGAGGCAGCCTATTCTAATAGTTCAGAAATATACGTGTGTATACATATATCTACATACAATAGACACAGAGACACATCCACATACAAACATACACACAGATACATAGATACAGATATATATATATATAAACATACAAACATACATGCATACGTAAAATACACTTATATATCCAAAGTCACACAAATATAGACATATATATATATATATATATATATATACATGCATACATGTACCGTGCCACCAAATGATACATCTAAAGTAGAAACAGACATGAATACACTTACTATATAAATTCACTTTTTCTATCAAATTCCACACGTCTAGTTACGTTTCATGGCCCCATCCGCTTGTTACACTTTCCTAAGTTGTAGGTTTTTACCGTAAAAATTGACACTACGTAAAAATTTATATTGAATTCAGCATGAAGTTCATAGGGTTATCCTCATATTTAACAAAGATTCTTTCGATGGTAAGGCAGGTATACATAAGATGTATCACGACACAATAATAATATATAATAACATATGACATAAATCAGAGTATTTAGGTTATACAAACCTAGTATATAAGCTTATATATTGTAGTACTTACCTTCATCTTTGCTTATTCACTCTAATACCCTTATTCCTTTCTCTTCCGTTCACCCTTCATTCCTTACTTTCTTTCATCTATTTTTTTTTTTTTTTTTTTTTTTTTATATTAATAAATTATTTTTCCTACCCGGGTATATAAAGATCATATATCCATACATGCACACACCCAAAAATATCCATATGCATACATTATTACGAGCTTCACTCAAAACGATCTATTACTCATTTAGTTCAAATATACCTTCATACAGGTACTTATTTCGGCTAGTAATACCATAACTGCTCGATGAAGTAGAATATTAAGTGACTTACGTAACCCATATGGGTATGATTATAGTTGCGACCTCACTTATCCTCTTTGTGGGGGGGTTATTTGATGGGGGTTAGTTGTACTTATAGCAGTTCCATTATCCTAATTTAGAGTTCCTTAAGTGCATGTATTCTGAAATGTTTGCAGGATATAGCAGTTTCTTGTTTAATATTCAATAATTTTTCTCGGTCTTTAAACCTAGTTATCTCAAGTTTTTCTGATAAGCATAATAGACATGGTGAGTTCAATGAGTGGCAAGTATTGGCCCTTCTAATAATATTCCATTCTATACTAGGTGTTTTATTTTCTCTAACTAATTTCCAGTAATATAACGATAAGGAAGTGTCCTTTTCATATGTTTGATTATTCATCGAGCGTGTATGTCCATAGAATCTATTTTTGAAAGTCATTTGGGTACTCCCTATGTAGAATCTTTCGTCCCTTGGGTTCTCCACCGGGAATATCCTTGCTTGGTATACCACCGATGAGGTCAGACATTCATTTTTTATTGGGCATTCCTCAGGTTTTTTACAGTTACATTTATTCACCGCAGTGTTTGCACTAGTATTCTCCCCTTCTCTATTAGTCGTCTTTAAAATTCTTCCATTATGCTTTTTTATAATCCTTTCCAAATTATCACTACAGCTGTAACTTAATTTTAATGTATTTTTATTAAATATTTTATGTAATATATTATTTGGTGGGAAATGCTTATTAATAAGTTGTAAAAATTTTGCACCAAGTTTTGTTTTCAACATAATGTTAAAGGGGGGTGTGAACCAAATAATTTTCCTACCACGATTTCTAGATCCATTTGTGCTAGTGTTATTTACTTTATATTTTATCTCTATGTCCTTATATCCACTATTTTTAAGTGCTGTATTATAAATAGCTTTGCAATTATTGAAAGTTACTTCATTAGATGAATTGTTACTTATTCTACTTTCAATAGATAACGGTATATGTTTAATAATGGATGGTGGATGGTTAGACTGCGGGTGTATATAAATAGGATTAGCGTTATCCTTCATATATGGTTTATAAGCATTTAAATCCAGATCTAAAGTAACGTCAAGGAAATCAACCTGTTTTAAGTTAGCATTAACTTCTACTTTTAGGCCAAAATTTTTCATGTCCCTATGGATTGCTCTTCTAATCTGATCACATTTAACACTTGTAGCATTCTTCACTATTATCAGCCCATCATCACGATATAGGCCCATGTCCCTTCTATCAATAATATTATCGTTCGTTAAATTATGAATGATATAAAGTCCAACGAGATCTGTTGCCTCTGCAGAGTCCAGCGATCCCATTGATACCCCGAAAAAGTTGTTTTGCCCATTTTTTGCCCATTGTTCCCCGTTATAGACAAGGACAGTTGTGCGGCATTTCATAATAATATCCAAATCCTCCTCGGAGACATTAGTATAGGTCTTGGCAAATTCAATTGCCTTTCCAAATAATCCCACAATTAGTACTATTCGAGAAGGATCTCTATTCACTAATTAGAAATTTAGAATTCCACAAAACTAAAAATCAATTCCAAAAAAAACTCGACAATATTGTAAAGGAGATCAACAAGTCACAACATATCCTTGTTAAGGCTGATAAAACCAGAAACTTTTACAAATTAGACAGGGAGAAATATAATGACCTGGTCCAGAAGAATTTGAAAAAAGACTATCACAAGGTAAAAAATAACAACGTAATTCATTTGATAAATAAGGACAGTAAAAAAATCACGGATGAATTACAAATCAGCGATAGAGTAAATAAACTTAGAGAAAACGAAGCGTATATCCTTTTAAAGGATCATAAACCCAGCTTCAACACAAAACCAACAACAAGATTGATTAACCCAACCAGACCCGAAATTGGAAAGATTAGTAAAAGAATATTAGAGAAAATCAATCTAGAATTAAAACGGCAGTTCAACCTGAACCTATGGATAAATACGTCGGATCCGGTAAAATGGTTTCTTAACATTGCCAACAAGAAAAACTGCGCCTTTGTGCAATTTGACATTATGGATTACTACCCGTCAATCACAAAGGATCTCTTTGGAAAGGCAATTGAATTTGCCAAGACCTATACTAATGTCTCCGAGGAGGATTTGGATATTATTATGAAATGCCGCACAACTGTCCTTGTCTATAACGGGGAACAATGGGCAAAAAATGGGCAAAACAACTTTTTCGGGGTATCAATGGGATCGCTGGACTCTGCAGAGGCAACAGATCTCGTTGGACTTTATATCATTCATAATTTAACGAACGATAATATTATTGATAGAAGGGACATGGGCCTATATCGTGATGATGGGCTGATAATAGTGAAGAATGCTACAAGTGTTAAATGTGATCAGATTAGAAGAGCAATCCATAGGGACATGAAAAATTTTGGCCTAAAAGTAGAAGTTAATGCTAACTTAAAACAGGTTGATTTCCTTGACGTTACTTTAGATCTGGATTTAAATGCTTATAAACCATATATGAAGGATAACGCTAATCCTATTTATATACACCCGCAGTCTAACCATCCACCATCCATTATTAAACATATACCGTTATCTATTGAAAGTAGAATAAGTAACAATTCATCTAATGAAGTAACTTTCAATAATTGCAAAGCTATTTATAATACAGCACTTAAAAATAGTGGATATAAGGACATAGAGATAAAATATAAAGTAAATAACACTAGCACAAATGGATCTAGAAATCGTGGTAGGAAAATTATTTGGTTCACACCCCCCTTTAACATTATGTTGAAAACAAAACTTGGTGCAAAATTTTTACAACTTATTAATAAGCATTTCCCACCAAATAATATATTACATAAAATATTTAATAAAAATACATTAAAATTAAGTTACAGCTGTAGTGATAATTTGGAAAGGATTATAAAAAAGCATAATGGAAGAATTTTAAAGACGACTAATAGAGAAGGGGAGAATACTAGTGCAAACACTGCGGTGAATAAATGTAACTGTAAAAAACCTGAGGAATGCCCAATAAAAAATGAATGTCTGACCTCATCGGTGGTATACCAAGCAAGGATATTCCCGGTGGAGAACCCAAGGGACGAAAGATTCTACATAGGGAGTACCCAAATGACTTTCAAAAATAGATTCTATGGACATACACGCTCGATGAATAATCAAACATATGAAAAGGACACTTCCTTATCGTTATATTACTGGAAATTAGTTAGAGAAAATAAAACACCTAGTATAGAATGGAATATTATTAGAAGGGCCAATACTTGCCACTCATTGAACTCACCATGTCTATTATGCTTATCAGAAAAACTTGAGATAACTAGGTTTAAAGACCGAGAAAAATTATTGAATATTAAACAAGAAACTGCTATATCCTGCAAACATTTCAGAATACATGCACTTAAGGAACTCTAAATTAGGATAATGGAACTGCTATAAGTACAACTAACCCCCATCAAATAACCCCCCCACAAAGAGGATAAGTGAGGTCGCAACTATAATCATACCCATATGGGTTACGTAAGTCACTTAATATTCTACTTCATCGAGCAGTTATGGTATTACTAGCCGAAATAAGTACCTGTATGAAGGTATATTTGAACTAAATGAGTAATAGATCGTTTTGAGTGAAGCTCGTAATAATGTATGCATATGGATATTTTTGGGTGTGTGCATGTATGGATATATGATCTTTATATACCCGGGTAGGAAAAATAATTTATTAATATAAAAAAAAAAAAAAAAAAAAAAATAGATGAAAGAAAGTAAGGAATGAAGGGTGAACGGAAGAGAAAGGAATAAGGGTATTAGAGTGAATAAGCAAAGATGAAGGTAAGTACTACAATATATAAGCTTATATACTAGGTTTGTATAACCTAAATACTCTGATTTATGTCATATGTTATTATATATTATTATTGTGTCGTGATACATCTTATGTATACCTGCCTTACCATCGAAAGAATCTTTGTTAAATATGAGGATAACCCTATGAACTTCATGCTGAATTCAATATAAATTTTTACGTAGTGTCAATTTTTACGGTAAAAACCTACAACTTAGGAAAGTGTAACAAGCGGATGGGGCCATGAAACGTAACTAGACGTGTGGAATTTGATAGAAAAAGTGAATTTATATAGTAAGTGTATTCATGTCTGTTTCTACTTTAGATGTATCATTTGGTGGCACGGTACATGTATGCATGTATATATATATATATATATATATATATATATATATATGTCTATATTTGTGTGACTTTGGATATATAAGTGTATTTTACGTATGCATGTATGTTTGTATGTTTATATATATATATATCTGTATCTATGTATCTGTGTGTATGTTTGTATGTGGATGTGTCTCTGTGTCTATTGTATGTAGATATATGTATACACACGTATATTTCTGAACTATTAGAATAGGCTGCCTCGTATAGAATTGTTGTAACAATATAGATTACAAAAATGTATGGATGTCCGAATGTTGTTTATATATATGTTATATATGTATGTATGTGTGGATATGTATATGTATGTCTGTTGTGTGTGTGTTTATATGTATGTATGTGTATATGTATATATATATATATATATGTATATGTATGTATTTATGTATGTATGTATGTGTGTGTTTGTGTATATGTGTGTATATGTGTGTATGTATGTGTATATGTATATGTGTGTGTATATGTGTATATATATATGTGTGTATATATATATATATATATATATGTATATATATATATATATATGTATATATATATATATACACCCGTCTGTAGTCGGGTAGCATAATATTGCATATACGAAGATGTTACCACGCTACATAAGTAAAGAAAAATACTATTATTTGTCTCTGTATGTCTGAAATGTGTGTGTGTGTATATATGCGCAGGTGTAGATAAATGTTAGACATTTATAGGTGTATTGATACACGCATATAGGTACATGTGGGGTTTAGATAACTTTCGGGTTTATATTTATTCACATTTTGTTGGTTTATTTGTTTTAATTTAATTTTATTTTTATTCTTATTTATCTAATTTTTTATTTTTTATTGTATTTTTTATATATTTTTTATTTTTTATTTATTTTTATTTATTTATTTATTTATTTATTTATTTATGTATTTTATTTTTATTTATTTATATTTTTTATTTACCTTAATGTAACTTTTACTTTATCTTCTACGTAGTTTCAGAATCATTGTCTAGTTTCAGTAAATAAAACAAAAAGTGTCTAGCATGGATTCGCTTTTGAATATATGGATTAATGTGTGTATACTGTGTGTGTTGGCAGTGGCTGTGTATGGATGTGTTATGTGTGTGTTGCGTGTATGTGTGGGTGGAGGTAGATTAAAAAGGCACCGGTCAGTACTTGGTTGACCATAGCTAAGGTTATTAACTTACAGACTCTAAGACAAGAAAACGAAACTCTCAATGACCCTATGCCATAAAAAGCCAAAAGTTAAGTTAGATGGGGGAGGGGGAAAAGAAAAAAGATGTTTATCATCTTCATAGACCTCACTCATCCTTTTACCGTTTTTGTTTTTTTTACTCCCACCCAGGTTGTATTTTTAACTTGATAAACGAAATAGAAAAATGTATTTGGTGGAAATGTCACTTTTGAAGGTGGTTCTTGGCCTGAAGACGTAATCCCCCGACGTGGGTGATTACAGAAACATGTATGCACATATGTAGCCATTAATGTTTGTATAAATAAAATTAATATACCTGCTCTGTTCACTCATTGAGCACTATTTTGGTAGACACGTGTTGTTTCATTGGATTTACTTCTAGGAAACTAAACTCTACTGGCTATATATATATATATATATATATATATATATATTATTCCCAACTCGCATTCAGGTAAAAAAAAAAATGCATTTTCGTATAAATGATTGAATTCATTAAAAAAAAAAATATCACAAAATAAAAATAAATAAATAACATATATGTGTGTGTATATATATGTATATGTGTGTGTATATATATGTATATGTGTGTGTATATATATGTATATGTGTGTATATATATGTGCATATATATATGTATGTATGTATATATATGCATGTATATATATATGTGCATATATATGTATGCATATATATGTATGTATATATATGTGCATATATATGTTTGTATATATATATATGCATATATATATATGTATGTATGTATGTGTATATATATATATATATATTTGTGTGTGTGCATATATGTATGTATATATAGTTGCTATATATTTTCAGAATTTACTATATATATATATATATTCGTCACTTCCTGCACTGATGATTGCGAAAGGTATAAAAAATAATTAGTCCTCGCATTTTCCTTAACTTAATATATATATATAAATATATATATATATATATATATATATATATATATATATATATATATATATATATATTGCGTTAGTGCGATTAACTATGCGAATATAATATGAATGGCAAGTGTTCATCGGAAAATTTAAATTGTCGTTTGTCGTAGAATTTCAGCAGGACTGGGTTTCTGGGGTGGTTGTGCTTGAGGTGTAGGTAGTGGTTCTCGGGGAGCGCCGTCGTGTTCCCGCAGTCTTCGCACACGTAGAGTTTGGATCGTCGCTCCTTGTGACCGTAGTCGACGTTGATGCCGTGGACTTTCCGGCCGTGCGATTCGAGCGAACAGCGCTGCGTGAACGACTTGCTGCACACGTCACACTTAAAGGGACGGACACCTGCAAGGAGAAGGGGTTCATTGGGCATGAGAAGGAGACTACTACTACTACTACTACTACTACTACTACTACTACTAATAATAATAATAATCGTAATAATAACAATAATAGAAACAGTTAATAGTAATGATAACAACAATAATAATAACATAATAACGATAAAATGAAAATAATAATAATAATAATAATAACAACAATAATAATAATACTGATTATAATAATAATATTAATAATAATGATAATTATTATTATAATAGCAATAATAACAAAAACAACAACAATAATAATATTAATAATAACAATATTATTAATAATAATATTATTAATAATAATAATAATAATAATAATATGATAATAGTACTAAAAATAATAATAACAATAATAATAATAACAACAACAATAATAACATTAATTATAATAACAACAATAATATCAGCAACAGCAATAATAATAATAATAACAATAATAATATTAATAACAACAACAACACCAACAACAATAATAATAATAATAATAACAACAACAATGCTTTTGGGAAGGCTTATTGCAACCCAAATTCCAGTGAAGACCAATGGTTGCTTCCAACGAGAAATCAATGGTAAGCGGCTGTTGCGATGACGCAAATTGTTCTGCAAAGGTTATCGAAAGAGGTGAAGAGTACTGGAAATCTGGGGAGACTTGCTGTCACTCAAACTCCAGGGAACACCACAAGTTGTTCTCAAAGAGAAATCTTTGCTTGCGGCTTGTGTGACTGCTCCTAGTGAGTAAGTAATAATCAGAGGGCTGGCTGAGAAGATTCAACGGATATCAATAATGAAAACGTCTGGAGTGTTAAGGGGAAATCCTTGAATGCGGAAACTAACACATCATGTGAGGTACAGGCCAAAGGCGGACACAGAAACTGCTACAGGTGTAAAGCACAAAGGGACACTACATAGAATCATGAAAACTGAAACTGTATGAACCCCTTCCCCCTGCGTATCTGCTTTACACCATATTTTTGTGTATGTCACGATAAACTGACGGCACACCAAATAATCGAAGGCCAAGGAGGATGGAAAGACCGACAAACTTTATTACGTTGCCTTACTAGGACTTTTGGTCTTTACCAACCAATTGTCTGAAACATGTGCAGTATAGCGACTATGTAATATTTGTTATATATATATATATATATATATATATATATATATATATATATATATATATATATAGTAATTTGATCGATAATTTAAAATTCAAATTAGAATTAAAAATTAAAAATCTGTTTCATAAGAAGGAACAACAACAAAGTTAATAATTTGTACGATTGTTTCGGAAACGATGTTTTTATTGTGATAGACATTAAGCCACGGACAATAATTTTGACATATAAGTTTTTTTTAAACAAAGTCTCCTCATCAGCAAAAGTATTGGGTGGGGTTTTTTTTATATGTAAAAGACACCATAAATAAACCTGGCAAGTTTTAAGTAAGGCAGATGTATCTTTTAATTGTTCGCCTTTTGAAAACTTGCTAGGTTTATTTATGGTGTCTTTTACGCTAATATTGGGTCTAAACACTTGAAATTTTAGATATAGGTTCCTTGGACATGGATCTAACTTGATAACTTGATTTGAGCTCAAAACAATAAATGTTAAGGGGTCATAATAGGGGTCAAACTTTAAAAAAATTGACCTCTGCGGTGTCTATGAAATTCTGGTCTAAACATTTGAAATTTTACATAAAAGGTATTCAGAGATCGGGCAAGCTTTTTAATCAGTTTGGGTCGAAAATTTGAACTACCAATATATAAATGGATGTATGTTTGCATGTGTGCCTGAAACTTTCGACAGAGGCGACGGATTTTCACATGATCAGTATCGTTTGGAAGCTCGACCCTTCAGACAACGAATACCGAAAAATTGGCTAAAAACATTAATTTTTAACCCTCATCTGGGCACTTTTCTACAGGGAGGGGTCGCTTTTTAAGCCGATATTTTTGAAAGTCAGCCTCTCTTTTCGATTGTCCAGCATTAATTTAAACATATGTCACTTTCAGTTTGGCGGTGGTCGTAACAGCAAAGACGTCATGTTTTTTCCCGTTCTTTTCCTCCTTTGTGGTACGGGTTCGAGTCTGCCTTCCTACTACCACTTTTTTTTTTTTTGCTTAACATACACCTCCAAACACCCGGGCAACGCCGAACTGAAATGCTAGTATATCTATATAAGTGAAAATGTGTGTGTGTGTGTGTGTGTACATTTCCCTGCCAAATAACTCTGTCAATTTTCAGTCTACATACTCGAGATTTGGCAGAAGGGATATTGATATTTGGGAAAATCTTTTTAATCGATTTTCGGCGATAAATTTTGCTGTTAAGAGGTCAAAGCTTAAAGATTTGGCCTTTGAAAACTCTAACAAACTCCTTCGCCAATTTTGGGCTGAAACTTTTGAAAATTTTAAATGTAGGTTACTTGGACATGGATCGAACTTATTACTTATATTTGAAGCCCCAAAAACAAACGTTAAGGAGTCAAAATTGGGGTCAAAGTTAAAAAAATATTGACCTCTGCGGTCTCTACCAAAATTACTCAACCAATTTTTGGTCTACACATTTGAAACTTTACATAAGGTGTATTCAGACATAGGACAAGCTATTTAATCGTTTTTAGACGAAAATGTGGCTGCCAAGGGATTAAATTTCAAAAGATTTGACCTTTGCGGTGTCTAGCAAACTATTCAACCAATTTTGGGTCTAAGCATTTGAAATTTTGCATTAAGGGTATTCAGACGTGCTGCAAACTTTTAATTAGTACTTGAGCGAAAATTTGGCTGGCAAGAGATCAAAGTTTACAGAGTTGATCTTTGCAGACTATCGAAACTCCTCCGCCAATTTCGGGTCTAAACACTTGAAATTTTAGATGTAGGTTATTTCGACATGAGTCAAACTTTTTAATATATATATATATATATATATATATATATATATATATGCACATAAACTTATGAAAAGTACATAGGGTCCGAGCAAAGCCGGACTGAACTGCTAAGTATATATATATATATATATATATATATATATATATATATTAGCATTTCAGCCCGGCGTTGCCCGGGTGTTTGGAGGTGTATGTTGAGCAAAAAAAAAAAAAAAAAAAAAGCGGTCATTTTTTTTTAACTTTGACCCCTATTATGACCCCTTAACATTTATTGTTTTGGGCTCAAATCATTTTATTAAGTTAGATCCATATCTAAGGAACCTATATCTAAACTTTCAAGTGTTTAGACCCAAAATTCTCAGAGGAGTTTGGCAGAGTTCTCAAAGGTCAAATTGTAGAACTTTGACCCCTTAACAGCCAAATTTCTGGGCGAAAATCGATCACGTAGATTTTACCAAATATCAGTACCATGTTTATCAAATTTTGAGTCTGTAGACTTAAAATTGACAGAGTTATTGCGTAGGAAAATGTACACACACAGACACACACAGACAAGTGTACTTTTATATATGTACTAGCAGTTCCGCCCGGCTTTGCTTGGGCCCTATGTACTGTTCATAAGGTTATGTGCATATGTATATATTAAAAAGGGTGAATATGTAAAGTAATGCCTTTCTGTATAATAGTCTTCCTTGACTACCATAGAGAACAGACAGACAGACATTTTCACTTTTATAGATATATAGATTGATAGATAGATAGCTTGGCTGCAATATATTTTAATGATTTAAAAAGTATTAAAAAAAAAAACTCATGCGCCACCACCGAGAATCGAAACTAAAACGTTCAACGATTTATTTTGCCTCTGCCGTCAATGACTGGGCTAGGAAAAAATGCTTACTGCAAGGCTAACGTTATGCATTTGTAATTCCGGCGTTCGACCTTCACCTGGCAAATTTCGTTTTTTTTTTTTTCACACTTTTGAACTGATTTTTCCGGGCTAAAACCCAAATATAAAGTTTTGCATGGACTCAAATACCTTATATATGAAGTTTCATGTCTGTAGACCAAAAACTCTAGGAGGAGTTTGGTAGGCAAAATGTGTTAAACAAAAATATATACGCATACATAAATATATATGGAAACAATTTTGTGTTTACTATAAACTTTTTACGCAAATATTATGCAAGTATAAATCATGTAGAATATCTGCATGAATATAATTACACGTAATAGTAAACTCTAGATGATCATCCCATCAGAAAACCGAAAAAAAAACTAATAGGGAATTGATTAAAATGAATGTTTAAAATAATATGCAAATTAGCTAGATCTTTTGCTAGTGAATGCATTTCCGCAAGCCATATATAAGAAAATTGTATTTTCTTTTTAAATAAATAGAAAAAAAGGGGATTTAATATGAATATCAATACACACAAAAGAAAAACGAATTTATAGGGGTATATATATATATATATATATATATATATATATATTTATATTGTGTACAGAAAGTTGTTAGTTGAGACAGATCATTGGTACCGTCGGTTTCAAGCCCGATAATAAGGCCCGTTTAAGGTATCCTTATCAAGCTCCCTTCAGCCAATATATGCACATAAACTTATGAAAGACGAATATTGGCTGAAGAGAGATTGATAAGGATACCTTAAACGGGGCTTATTATCGGTACCAATGATCTGTCTCAACTAACAACTTTCTGTACACAAAATATAAATACGCTCTTAAAATTTGGATTTTCCTTTTAATTGAGCACTCTCATGGAATTCTTTTTCCAAAAAAAAACTAATCATATATATATATATATATATATATATATATATATATATATATATTATACATATACAGAGAGAGAGAGAGAGAGAGAGAGAGAGAGAGAGGGAGGGAGACGCAAAGAGAGAGGGTCAAATGATGAAAGTAAATACGAAACTTCATTTATTTTTTCTTCGTTTTATATATATATGTATATATATATATATATATATATATATATATATATATATCTATAAAAGTGAACGTGTCTGTCTGTCTGTCTGCCTGTGTACATTTCCCTACGCAATAACTCTGTCAATTTTTAGTCTATAGACTCGAAATTTGAAATACCGGGTACTGAGATTTGGGAAACTCGATGTGACGGGTGTCAGCCAGAAATTTGGCTGTTAAGGGGTCAAATTTCAACGATTTGACCTTTAAGAACTCTACCAAACTCCTCCGACAAATTTGGGTCTAGACACTTGAAATTTTAGATATAGGTTCCTTGAACCTGGATCTAATTTAATAAAGTGATTTGAGCCCGAAACTATAAATTTTAAGGGGTCATAATAGGGGTCAAATTAAAAAAAAATTTACTCTTTTTTCTTTTTTGCTCAGCATACACCTCCAAACACCCGGGCAACGCCGGGCTGAAATGCTAGTATATATATATATATATATATATATATATATATATATATATATATACAGAGAGAGAGGGAGGGAGACGCAAAGAGAGAGGGTCAAATGATGAAAGTAAATACGAAACTTCATTTATTTTTTCTTCGTTTTTATATATATATATATATATATATATATATATATATATATATATAGAGAGAGAGAGAGAGAGAGGGGGGGGAGAGAGACAGAGAGAGAGAGGGTCATTTATTTTTTCTTAGTGTTCAATGATTTTTGACCCTCGAACTTCATCCTCTTTGGAACTTGAAACCTTTTCAATTACATTCTCTTTTCTTCTTGACTTTCTCTCTTTTGACCTATCATCTCTGCCGTGGTAAGTAATCGCACCCCTGTGGCAATGCCAACATAGGGGTGGTGGTGGTGGTGCGAGGTAATCAAAAGCAACCAAGTGAACCGTGGCCATCTGCTCTTATGTCGAGGAGGCCGTTGTTCCCCTTTTGTTCTCCTGGCGAATACATTCCCACACGGATCATCTGTGATTTGCTGGTAACACAAGCAGAAAGCGAAACCAGATAGGCGGATTAGCGCAGGTCTCGAATTCGAGGCAATTCTGATGGCGATGATTTTTTTTTTTTTTTTTTTTTACACAGTGATCACCATTTATCAAGGCCCGGAAGCCACTCAGGGATAAGGGTTATTGCAAGTACATTACGTTAGTGTGGAGATTTGATGAAGTGTTTAATTAAGAGGGCGGTTCATTAGGAATTTGTTAACATTGGACTTGAACACATCCAAGTTGTAGTCCTGTGGGAAGCAGGCAGACGGAACAGAGTCCCACAGGCGTGCAGTTCTAAGAAAGAAGCTTTGTTCATGGAATCCACGTTTTGATTTAGGCACAGATATAGAATGGGGGAAATTTTTCACAGTGGATTCAGCTAGACGGGTGTTTTTCGTGAAAGATTGGCGAGGGAGGACCAGAGATTGGAGTTCAGACGAGCACCTGCCATGGAAATAACGATAAAACAAGGATAGGCTCGCAACGTCTCTTCTGTGGGAGAGAGGTTGCAGGGTAGAGAAAAGGGCATCCCCCACTAAGCCACGGTCTATTTTGTACTCTGTCAAGGCAAGATAGGCTGTTTTTAGTAGCTCCTGCCCATATATGGCAACAGTATTCCATCCTTGATGGAGTTAACTTTCTTTACTTACAGCCATTGAGCAGATACTGTAATACTGAAAGCTAAATTCAAATGTTGATATATCTTTTAATTTACATTCTAGTAAAAATATTAATAAATTAATAACTTAAAATATTGCAGCATTATATATATATATATATATATATATATATATATATATATATATATATATATATATATATACTTCAGAATAGGATTATCTAAGAATCAACTGGTATGATTATAAGTTTTACAAATATTATTTATTCTATAAGATACTTAATAAGAGTTAAAAATAAGATGTCTAATTTTGCGCATGCTTAAAAATAACAGCAGGAGCAATGTTTCATTCGACTTACCCTGCCAAGATCAACTTTTATGTTTTTAATTTTGACCCTCAGCAGCTATTTTTACCGGCTAAAAACCAATCGAAAGTATCAGACACGTCTAAATACTCCATATATCAAATTTCATCTCTGCATACCAAATATTCAGAAGGGAATTTGAGGGAGTTTTCGCACACACACACACCGATAAAGTTATATATATATATATATATATATATATATATATATATATATATATATATATATATATACAGGGTGACCCCAAAAAACGTGATATCTCCATTATTTATTCACCGATTGCCCTTATTTTACAGGACATGGCAGAATCAACGACCGTGAGTACACCAAGACCCCAGTGGGAGCTGGGACAAAGAATACACTGTGTTAAATTTCGTTCAGACAAAACACTAAGAAACGGGGCCTAATTAGAGTTGGGGCCCGTTTATTTTAGTCACCCTGTATATATATATATATATATATATATATATATATATATATATTACTAGCAAAAGTACCCGTCGTTGACTGGGTTCAAAAACAGCCTACAGAAAATGAACTCTGATTTATGAAAGTATGATAGCTTATGAAAAGGAAGGGTTGTAAAGAGATACCTTCGAATTTGAGGGTATCAAAACCAAAGCAAAATATGATGAAAGTAAAAATAAAATAGATAAACCCCATAATTTATTATGCCATACCTGTTCACACTGAAACACTTATCACAATATTCTGTGGATCTATATTAAAAAACCTTGTTAAACTTTGTGACATATTTCCATCCCTATTTAAGTTAAAACATACTTATCAAAGTATTCTTATGTACATCTATATAAAAAACACTTTTTAAAAATTTTTATTTGCATACTTTGTGGACCAGGCGCGAACGCAGACCCCACAATTTTAATGAACCACTGTTCTGCCAGATCAAACATACCCATTCCTGTGTCTTGATACATCTTCTATCATTATATGTAATCAGTTTTTTAAAATAGTTAACCATATAGGAGCCTATTCGTAAACACACACACACACACACACACATATTCAGCTTTATATTATAAAAATAATATATATATACATATATTTATATATATACTAGCATAAAATACGCTTCTGATGTATTAATTTGTCCAGATTTCGTATTGAGTCCTAATTTCAAAAGCAAAAAAAAAAAACAAAAAATTATTGGTGTGCCATGAGCTACAATTGAAACCGAAATCAAAACTGTAGCATTCAAAGCTGGTGGCGTAACAACTGTACCAATAATACACGCATATTAACTGATTAAAAATAAACTAATATGAATGTACAAAACGTACCCAATTCTAACACCCTTAAAAACTATTTTAAAGACCCATAAAAGGACGGTCTGCAAAAGTCCAATCACTGTAGGCCCCTAGTGCTGCTCTAAATTAAGAGTAAATAATTATTTACTAATTATAATTAGTACGGCCCTAAACCAAGAGAATATTGACACATTGAAAAAATTGCAATTTCTCATGAACACGGACCTGTCGGGTTTTGCCTAATTTTGAGGGTTCCCATTTGGATGCCTTTATACACATTTCCTTAAGAATACTAGTGTCATGATGTATTTCCTATGTAGTTTTGTCCGATTTTCTATGATTTAAACCCTAAACTAAGAGAATATTGACACATTGAAAAAATTGCAATTTCTCATGAACACGGACCTGTCGGGTTTTGCCTAATTTTGAGGGTTCCCATTTGGATGCCTTTATACACATTTCCTTAAGAATACTAGTGTCATGATGTATTTCGTATGTACTTGTGTCCGATTTTCTATGATTTAAACCCTAAACTAAGAGACTATTGACACATTGAAAAAATTGCAATTTCTCATGAACACGGACCTGTCGGGTTTTGCCTAATTTTGAGGGTTCCCATTTAGATGCCTTTATACACATTTCCTTAAGAATACTAGTGTCATGATGTATTTCCTATGTACTTGTGTCCGATTTTCTATGATTTAAACTCTAAACTAAGAAAATATTGACACATTGCAAAAATTGCAATTTCTCATGAACACGGACCTGTCGGGTTTTGCCTATTTTTGAGGGTTCCCATTTGGATGCCTTTATACACATTTCCTTAAGAATACTAGTGTCATGGTGTATTTCCTATGTACTTGTGTCCGATTTTCTATGATTTAACCCCTAAACTAAGAAAATATTGACACATTGAAAAAATTGCAATTTCTCATGAACACGGACCTGTCGGGTTTTGCCTAATTTTGAGGGTTCCCATTTAGATGCCTTTATACACATTTCCTTAAGAATACTAGTGTCATGATGTATTTCCTATGTACTTGTGTCCGATTTTCTATGATTTAAACTCTAACCTAAGAAAATATTGACACATTGGAAAAAATTGCAATTTCTCATGAACACGGACCTGTCGGGTTTTGCCTAATTTTGAGGGTTCCCATTTGGATGCCTTTATACACATTTCCTTAAGAATACTAGTGTCATGATGTATTTCCTATGTAGTTTTGTCCGATTTTCTATGATTTAAACCCTAAACTAAGAAAATATTGACACATTGCAAAAATTGCAATTTCTCATGAACACGGACCTGTCGGGTTTTGCCTAATTTTGAGGGTTCCCATTTAGATGCCTTTATACACATTTCCTTAAGAATACTAGTGTCATGATGTATTTCCTATGTAGTTTTGTCCGATTTTCTATGATTTAAACCCTAAACTAAGAAAATATTGACACATTGCAAAAATTGCAATTTCTCATGAACACGGACCTGTCGGGTTTTGCCTATTTTTGAGGGTTCCCATTTAGATGCCTTTATACACATTTCCTTAAGAATACTAGTGTCATGATGTATTTCCTATGTAGTTTTGTCCGATTTTCTATGATTTAAACTCTAAACTAAGAAAATATTGACACATTGCAAAAATTGCAATTTCTCATGAACACGGACCTGTCGGGTTTTGCCTATTTTTGAGGGTTCCCATTTAGATGCCTTTATACACATTTCCTTAAGAATACTAGTGTCATGATGTATTTCCTATGTACTTGTGTCCGATTTTCTATGATTTAAACTCTAAACTAAGAAAATATTGACACATTGCAAAAATTGCAATTTCTCATGAACACGGACCTGTCGGGTTTTGCCTATTTTTGAGGGTTCCACTTTAGATGCCTTTATACACATTTCCTTAAGCATACTAGTGTCATGATGTATTTCCTATGTAGTTTTGTCCGATTTTCTATGATTTAAACCCTAAACTAAGAAAATATTGACACATTGCAAAAATTGCAATTTCTCATGAACACGGACCTGTCGGGTTTTGCCTATTTTTGAGGGTTCCCATTTAGATGCCTTTATACACATTTCCTTAAGAATACTAGTGTCATGATGTATTTCCTATGTAGTTTTGTCCGATTTTCTATGATTTAAACCCTAAACTAAGAAAATATTGACACATTGCAAAAATTGCAATTTCTCATGAACACGGACCTGTCGGGTTTTGCCTATTTTTGAGGGTTCCACTTTAGATGCCTTTATACACATTTCCTTAAGAATACTAGTGTCATGATGTATTTCCTATGTAGTTTTGTCCGATTTTCTATGATTTAAACCCTAAACTAAGAAAATATTGACACATTGCAAAAATTGCAATTTCTCATGAACACGGACCTGTCGGGTTTTGCCTATTTTTGAGGGTTCCCATTTGGATGCCTTTATACATATTTCCTTAAGAATACTAGTGTCATGATGTATTTCCTATGTAGTTTTGTCCGATTTTCTATGATTTAAACCCTAAACTAAGAAAATATTGACACATTGCAAAAATTGCAATTTCTCATGAACACGGACCTGTCGGGTTTTGCCTATTTTTGAGGGTTCCACTTTAGATGCCTTTATACACATTTCCTTAAGAATACTAGTGTCATGATGTATTTCCTATGTACTTTTGTCCGATTTTCTATGATTTAAACCCTAAACTAAGAAAATATTGACACATTGCAAAAATTGCAATTTCTCATGAACACGGACCTGTCGGGTTTTGCCTATTTTTGAGGGTTCCCATTTAGATGCCTTTATACACATTTCCTTAAGAATACTAGTGTCATGATGTATTTCCTATGTACTTGTGTCCGATTTTCTATGATTTAAACCCTAAACTAAGAAAATATTGACACATTGCAAAAATTGCAATTTCTCATGAACACGGACCTGTCGGGTTTTGCCTAATTTTGAGGGTTCCCATTTAGATGCCTTTATACACATTTCCTTAAGAATACTAGTGTAATGTTGTATTTCCTATGTACTTGTGTCCGATTTTCTATGATTTAAACTCTAAACTAAGAAAATATTGACACATTGAAAAAATTGCAATTTCTCATGAACACGGACCTGTCGGGTTTTGCCTATTTTTGAGGGTTCCCATTTAGATGCCTTTATACACATTTCCTTAAGAATACTAGTGTCATGATGTATTTCCTATGTAGTTTTGTCCGATTTTCTATGATTTAAACCCTAAACTAAGAAAATATTGACACATTGCAAAAATTGCAATTTCTCATGAACACGGACCTGTCGGGTTTTGCCTAATTTTGAGGGTTCCACTTTAAATGCCTTTATACACATTTCCTTAAGAATACTAGTGTCATGATGTATTTCCTATGTAGTTTTGTCCGATTTTCTATGATTTAAACCCTAAACTAAGAAAATATTGACACATTGCAAAAATTGCAATTTCTCATGAACACGGACCTGTCGGGTTTTGCCTATTTTTGAGGGTTCCCATTTGGATGCCTTTATACACATTTCCTTAAGAATACTAGTGTCATGATGTATTTCCTATGTAGTTTTGTCCGATTTTCTATGATTTAAACGCTTAACTAAGAAAATATTGACACATTGCAAAAATTGCAATTTCTAATGAACACGGACCTGTCGGGTTTTGCCTATTTTTGAGGGTTCCACTTTAGATGCCTTTATACACATTTCCTTAAGAATACTAGTGTCATGATGTATTTCCTATGTACTTTTGTCCGATTTTCTATGATTTAAACCCTAAACTAAGAAAATATTGACACATTGCAAAAATTGCAAATTCTCATGAACACGGACCTGTCGGGTTTTGCCTATTTTTGAGGGTTCCCATTTGGATGCCTTTATACACATTTCCTTAAGAATACTAGTGTCATGATGTATTTCCTATGTAGTTTTGTCCGATTTTCTATGATTTAAACCCTAAACTAAGAAAATATTGACACATTGAAAAAATTGCAATTTCTCATGAACACGGACCTGTCGGTTTTGCCTATTTTTGAGGGTTCCCATTTAGATGCCTTTATACACATTTCCTTAAGAATACTAGTGTCATGATGTATTTCCTATGTAGTTTTGTCCGATTTTCTATGATGTAAACCCTAAACTAAGAAAATATTGACACATTGAAAAAATTGAAATTTCTCATGAACACGGACCTGTCGGGTTTTGCCTATTTTTGAGGGTTCCCATTTGGATGCCTTTATACACATTTCCTTAAGAATACTAGTGTCATGATGTATTTCCTATGTAGTTTTGTCCGATTTTCTATGATTTAAACCCTAAACTAAGAAAATATTGACACATTGAAAAAATTGCAATTTCTCATGAACACGGACCTGTCGGGTTTTGCCTATTTTTGAGGGTTCCCATTTAGATGCCTTTATACACATTTCCTTAAGAATACTAGTGTCATGATATATTTCCTATGTAGTTTTGTCCGATTTTCTATGATTTAAACCCTAAACTAAGAAAATATTGACACATTGCAAAAATTGCAATTTCTCATGAACACGGACCTGTCGGGTTTTGCCTATTTTTGAGGGTTCCCATTTAGATGCCTTTATACACATTTCCTTAAGAATACTAGTGTCATGATGTATTTCCTATGTACTTTTGTCCGATTTTCTATGATGTAAACCCTAAACTAAGAAAATATTGACACATTGAAAAAATTGCAATTTCTCATGAACACGGACCTGTCGGGTTTTGCCTATTTTTGAGGGTTCCCATTTAGATGCCTTTATACACATTTCCTTAAGAATACTAGTGTCATGATGTATTTCCTATGTAGTTTTGTCCGATTTTCTATGATTTAAACCCTAAACTAAGAAAATATTGACACATTGAAAAAATTGCAATTTCTCATGAACACGGACCTGTCGGGTTTTGCCTATTTTTGAGGGTTCCCATTTAGATGCCTTTATACACATTTCCTTAAGAATACTAGTGTCATGATGTATTTCCTATGTAGTTTTGTCCGATTTTCTATGATTTAAACCCTAAACTAAGAAAATATTGACACATTGAAAAAATTGCAATTTCTCATGAACACGGACCTGTCGGGTTTTGCCTATTTTTGAGGGTTCCGATTTAGATGCCTTTATACACATTTCCTTAAGAATACTAGTGTCATGATGTATTTCCTATGTACTTGTGTCCGATTTTCTATGATTTAAACCCTAAACTAAGAAAATATTGAAACATTGAAAAAATTGCAATTTCTCATGAACACGGACCTGTTAGGTTTTGCCTATTTTTGAGGGTTCCCATTTAGATGCCTTTATACACATTTCCTTAAGAATACTAGTGTCATGATGTATTTCCTATGTAGTTTTGTCCGATTTTCTATGATTTAAACCCTAAACTAAGAAAATATTGACACATTGAAAAAATTGCAATTTCTCATGAACACGGACCTGTCAGGTTTTGCCTATTTTTGAGGGTTCCCATTTAGATGCCTTTATACACATTTCCTTAAGAATACTAGTGTCATGATGTATTTCCTATGTAGTTTTGTCCGATTTTCTATGATTTAAACCCTAAACTAAGAAAATATTGACACATTGAAAAAATTGCAATTTCTCATGAACACGGACCTGTCAGGTTTTGCCTATTTTTGAGGGTTCCCATTTAGATGCCTTTATACACATTTCCTTAAGAATACTAGTGTCATGATGTATTTCCTATGTAGTTTTGTCCGATTTTCTATGATTTAAACCCTAAACTAAGAAAATATTGACACATTGAAAAAATTGCAATTTCTCATGAACACGGACCTGTCAGGTTTTGCCTATTTTTGAGGGTTCCCATTTAGATGCCTTTATACACATTTCCTTAAGAATACTAGTGTCATGATGTATTTCCTATGTACTTTTGTCCGATTTTCTATGATTTAAACCCTAAACTAAGAAAATATTGACACATTGCAAAAATTGCAATTTCTCATGAACACGGACCTGTCGGGTTTTGCCTATTTTTGAGGGTTCCCATTTCGATGCCTTTATACACATTTCCTTAAGAATACAAGTGTCATGATGTATTTCCTATGTACTTGTGTCCGATTTTCTATGATTTAAACCCTAAACTAAGAAAATATTGACACATTGCAAAAATTGCAATTTCTCATGAACACGGACCTGTCGGGTTTTGCCTATTTTTGAGGGTTCCCATTTCGATGCCTTTATACACATTTCCTTAAGAATACTAGTGTCATGATGTATTTCCTATGTACTTGTGTCCGATTTTCTATGATTTAAACCCTAAACTAAGAAAATATTGACACATTGCAAAAATTGAAATTTCTCATGAACACGGACCTGTCGGGTTTTGCCTATTTTTGAGGGTTCCCATTTCGATGCCTTTATACACATTTCCTTAAGAATACTAGTGTCATGATGTATTTCCTATGTACTTGTGTCCGATTTTCTATGATTTAAACCCTAAACTAAGAAAATATTGACACATTGCAAAAATTGAAATTTCTCATGAACACGGACCTGTCGGGTTTTGCCTATTTTTGAGGGTTCCCATTTAGATGCCTTTATACACATTTCCTTAAGAATACTAGTGTCATGATGTATTTCCTATGTAGTTTTGTCCGATTTTCTATGATTTAAACCCTAAACTAAGAAAATATTGACACATTGAAAAAATTGCAATTTCTCATGAACACGGACCTGTTAGGTTTTGCCTATTTTTGAGGGTTCCCATTTAGATGCCTTTATACACATTTCCTTAAGAATACTAGTGTCATGATGTATTTCCTATGTAGTTTTGTCCGATTTTCTATGATTTAAACCCTAAACTAAGAAAATATTGACACATTGAAAAAATTGCAATTTCTCATGAACACGGACCTGTCAGGTTTTGCCTATTTTTGAGGGTTCCCATTTAGATGCCTTTATACACATTTCCTTAAGAATACTAGTGTCATGATGTATTTCCTATGTAGTTTTGTCCGATTTTCTATGATTTAAACCCTAAACTAAGAAAATATTGACACATTGAAAAAATTGCAATTTCTCATGAACACGGACCTGTCAGGTTTTGCCTATTTTTGAGGGTTCCCATTTAGATGCCTTTATACACATTTCCTTAAGAATACTAGTGTCATGATGTATTTCCTATGTAGTTTTGTCCGATTTTCTATGATTTAAACCCTAAACTAAGAAAATATTGACACATTGAAAAAATTGCAATTTCTCATGAACACGGACCTGTCAGGTTTTGCCTATTTTTGAGGGTTCCCATTTAGATGCCTTTATACACATTTCCTTAAGAATACTAGTGTCATGATGTATTTCCTATGTAGTTTTGTCCGATTTTCTATGATTTAAACCCTAAACTAAGAAAATATTGACACATTGAAAAAATTGCAATTTCTCATGAACACGGACCTGTCGGGTTTTGCCTATTTTTGAGGGTTCCCATTTAGATGCCTTTATACACATTTCCTTAAGAATACTAGTGTCATGATGTATTTCCTATGTAGTTTTGTCCGATTTTCTATGATTTAAACCCTAAACTAAGAAAATATTGACACATTGAAAAAATTGCAATTTCTCATGAACACGGACCTGTCGGGTTTTGCCTATTTTTGAGGGTTCCCATTTAGATGCCTTTATACACATTTCCTTAAGAATACTAGTGTCTTGATGTATTTCCTATGTAGTTTTGTCCGATTTTCTATGATTTAAACCCTAAACTAAGAAAATATTGACACATTGAAAAAATTGCAATTTCTCATGAACACGGACCTGTCGGGTTTTGCCTATTTTTGAGGGTTCCCATTTAGATGCCTTTATACACATTTCCTTAAGAATACTAGTGTCATGATGTATTTCCTATGTAGTTTTGTCCGATTTTCTATGATTTAAACCCTAAACTAAGAAAATATTGACACATTGAAAAAATTGCAATTTCTCATGAACACGGACCTGTCGGGTTTTGCCTATTTTTGAGGGTTCCCATTTAGATGCCTTTATACACATTTCCTAAAGAATACTAGTGTCATGATGTATTTCCTATGTAGTTTTGTCCGATTTTCTATGATTTAAACCCTAAACTAAGAAAATATTGACACATTGAAAAAATTGCAATTTCTCATGAACACGGACCTGTCGGGTTTTGCCTATTTTTGACGGTTCCCATTTAGATGCCTTTATACACATTTCCTTAAGAATACTAGTGTCATGATGTATTTCCTATGTAGTTTTGTCCGATTTTCTATGATTTAAACCCTAAACTAAGAAAATATTGACACATTGAAAAAATTGCAATTTCTCATGAACACGTACCTGTCGGGTTTTGCCTATTTTTGAGGGTTCCCATTTAGATGCCTTTATACACATTTCCTTAAGAATACTAGTGTCATGATGTATTTCCTATGTAGTTTTGTCCGATTTTCTATGATTTAAACCCTAAACTAAGAAAATATTGACACATTGAAAAAATTGCAATTTCTCATGAACACGGACCTGTCGGGTTTTGCCTATTTTTGAGGGTTCCCATTTAGATGGCTTTATACACATTTCCTTAAGAATACAAGTGTCATGATGTATTTCCTATGTACTTGTGTCCGATTTTCTATGATTTAAACCCTAAACTAAGAAAATATTGACACATTGCAAAAATTGCAATTTCTCATGAACACGGACCTGTCGGGTTTTGCCTATTTTTGAGGGTTCCCATTTCGATGCCTTTATACACATTTCCTTAAGAATACTAGTGTCATGATGTATTTCCTATGTAGTTTTGTCCGATTTTCTATGATTTAAACCCTAAACTAAGAAAATATTGACACATTGCAAAAATTGCAATTTCTCATGAACACGGACCTGTCGGGTTTTGCCTATTTTTGAGGGTTCCCATTTCGATGCCTTTATACACATTTCCTTAAGAATACTAGTGTCATGATGTATTTCCTATGTACTTTTGTCCGATTTTCTATGATTTAAACCCTAAACTAAGAAAATATTGACACATTGCAAAAATTGCAATTTCTCATGAACACGGACCTGTCGGGTTTTGCCTATTTTTGAGGGTTCCCATTTCGATGCCTTTATACACATTTCCTTAAGAATACTAGTGTCATGATGTATTTCCTATGTACTTTTGTCCGATTTTCTATGATTTAAACCCTAAACTAAGAAAATATTGACACATTGCAAAAATTGCAATTTCTCATGAACACGGACCTGTCGGGTTTTGCCTATTTTTGAGGGTTCCCATTAAGATGCCTTTATACACATTTCCTTAAGAATACTAGTGTCATGATGTATTTCCTATGTACTTTTGTCCGATTTTCTATGATTTAAACCCTAAACTAAGAAAATATTGACACATTGCAAAAATTGAAATTTCTCATGAACACGGACCTGTCGGGTTTTGCCTATTTTTGAGGGTTCCCATTTGGATGCCTTTATACACATTTCCTTAAGAATACTAGTGTCATGATGTATTTCCTATGTACTTGTGTCCGATTTTGTATGATTTAAACCATAAACTAAGAAAATATTGAAACATTGCAAAAATTGCATTTTCTCATGAACACGGACCTGTCGGGTTTTGCCTATTTTTGAGGGTTCCCATTTAGATGCATTTATACACATTTCCTTAAGAATACTAGTGTCATGATGTATTTCCTATGTACTTGTGTCCGATTTTGTATGATTTAAACCCTAAACTAAGAAAATATTGCAACATTGCAAAAATTGCAATTTCTCATGAACACGGACCAGTCGGGTTTTGCCTATTTTTAAGGGTTCCCATTTAGATGCCTTTATACACATTTCCTTAAGAATACTAGTGTCATGATGTATTTCCTATGTACTTGTGTCCGATTTTCTATGATTTAAACCCTAAACTAAGAAAATATTGACACATTGCAAAAATTGCAATTTCTCATGAACACGGACCTGTCGGGTTTTGCCTATTTTTGAGGGTTCCCATTTCGATGCCTTTATACACATTTCCTTAAGAATACTAGTGTCATGATGTATTTCCTATGTACTTTTGTCCGATTTTCTATGATTTAAACCCTAAACTAAGAAAATATTGAAACATTGCAAAAATTGAAATTTCTCATGAACACGGACCTGTCGGGTTTTGCCTATTTTTGAGGGTTCCCATTTGGATGCCTTTATACACATTTCCTTAAGAATACTAGTGTCATGATGTATTTCCTATGTACTTTTGTCCGATTTTCTATGATTTAAACCCTAAACTAAGAAAATATTGAAACATTGCAAAAATTGCAATTTCTCATGAACACGGACCTGTCGGGTTTTGCCTATTTTTGAGGGTTCCCATTTGGATGCCTTTATACACATTTCCTTAAGAATACTAGTGTCATGATGTATTTCCTATGTACTTTTGTCCGATTTTCTATGATTTAAACCCTAAACTAAGAAAATATTGACACATTGCAAAAATTGCAATTTCTCATGAACACGGACCTGTCGGGTTTTGCCTATTTTTGAGGGTTCCCATTTCGATGCCTTTATACACATTTCCTTAAGAATACTAGTGTCATGATGTATTTCCTATGTACTTTTGTCCGATTTTCTATGATTTAAACCCTAAACTAAGAAAATATTGACACATTGCAAAAATTGCAATTTCTCATGAACACGGACCCGTCGGGTTTTGCCTATTTTGGAGGGTTCCCATTTGGATGCCTTTATACACATTTCCTTAAGAATACTAGTGTCATGATGTATTTCCTATGTACTTTTGTCCGATTTTCTATGATTTAAACCCTAAACTAAGAAAATATTGAAACATTGCAAAAATTGCAATTTCTCATGAACACGGACCTGTCGGGTTTTGCCTATTTTTGAGGGTTCCCATTTGGATGCCTTTATACACATTTCCTTAAGAATACTAGTGTCATGATGTATTTCCTATGTACTTTTGTCCGATTTTCTATGATTTAAACCCTAAACTAAGAAAATATTGAAACATTGCAAAAATTGCAATTTCTCATGAACACGGACCTGTCGGGTTTTGCCTATTTTTGAGGGTTCCCAATTGGGAGTCCTTTATACACATTTCCTTAAGAATACTAGTGTCATGATGTATTTCCTATGTACTTTTGTCCGATTTTCTATGATTTAAACCCTAAACTAAGAAAATATTGACACATTGCAAAAATTGCAATTTCTCATGAACACGGACCTGTCGGGTTTTGCCTATTTTTGAGGGTTCCCATTTAGATGCCTTTATACACATTTCCTTAAGAATACTAGTGTCATGATGTATTTCCTATGTACTTTTGTCCGATTTTCTATGATTTAAACCCTAAACTAAGAAAATATTGACACATTGCAAAAATTGCAATTTCTCATGAACACGGACCTGTCGGGTTTTGCCTATTTTTGAGGGTTCCCATTTCGATGCCTTTATACACATTTCCTTAAGAATACAAGTGTCATGATGTATTTCCTATGTACTTGTGTCCGATTTTCTATGATTTAAACCCTAAACTAAGAAAATATTGACACATTGAAAAAATGGCAATTTCTCATGAACACGGACCTGTCGGGTTTTGCCTATTTTTGAGGGTTCCCATTTCGATGCCTTTATACACATTTCCTTAAGAATACTAGTGTCATGATGTATTTCCTATGTACTTGTGTCCGATTTTCTATGATTTAAACCCTAAACTAAGAAAATATATACACATTGCAAAAATTGCAATTTCTCATGAACACGGACCTGTCGGGTTTTGCCTATTTTTGAGGGTTCCCATTTGGATGCCTTTATACACATTTCCTTAAGAATACTAGTGTCATGATGTATTTCCTATGTACTTGTGTCCGATTTTCTATGATTTAAACCCTAAACTAAGAAAATATTGACACATTGCAAAAATTGAAATTTCTCATGAACACGGACCTGTCGGGTTTTGCCTATTTTTGAGGGTTCCCATTTAGATGCCTTTATACACATTTCCTTTAGAATACTAGTGTAATGATGTATTTCCTATGTACTTGTGTCCGATTTTCTATGATTTAAACCCTAAACTAAGAAAATATTGACACATTGCAAAAATTGCAATTTCTCATGAACACGGACCTGTCGGGTTTTGCCTATTTTTAAGGGTTCCCATTTCGATGCCTTTATACACATTTCCTTAAGAATACTAGTGTCATGATGTATTTCCTATGTACTTTTGTCCGATTTTCTATGATTTAAACCCTAAACTAAGAAAATATTGACACATTGCAAAAATTGCAATTTCTCATGAACACGGACCTGTCGGGTTTTGCCTATTTCTGAGGGTTCCCATTTAGATGCCTTTATACACATTTCCTTAAGAATACTAGTGTCATGATGTATTTCCTATGTAGTTTTGTCCGATTTTCTATGATTTAAACCCTAAACTAAGAAAATATTGACACATTGCAAAAATTGCAATTTCTCATGAACACGGACCTGTCGGGTTTTGCCTATTTTTGAGGGTTCCCATTTAGATGCCTTTATACACATTTCCTTACGAATACTAGTGTCATGATGTATTTCCTATGTACTTTTGTCCGATTTTCTATGATTTAAACCCTAAACTAAGAAAATATTGACACATTGCAAAAATTGCAATTTCTCATGAACACGGACCTGTCGGGTTTTGCCTATTTTTGAGGGTTCCCATTTAGATGGCTTTATACACATTTCCTTAAGAATACAAGTGTCATGATGTATTTCCTATGTACTTGTGTCCGATTTTCTATGATTTAAACCCTAAACTAAGAAAATATTGACACATTGCAAAAATTGCAATTTCTCATGAACACGGACCTGTCGGGTTTTGCCTATTTTTGAGGGTTCCCATTTCGATGCCTTTATACACATTTCCTTAAGAATACTAGTGTCATGATGTATTTCCTATGTACTTTTGTCAGATTTTCTATGATTTAAACCCTAAACTAAGAAAATATTGACACATTGCAAAAATTGCAATTTCTCATGAACACGGACCTGTCGGGTTTTGCCTATTTTTGAGGGTTCCCATTTCGATGCCTTTATACACATTTCCTTAAGAATACTAGTGTCATGATGTATTTCCTATGTACTTTTGTCCGATTTTCTATGATTTAAACCCTAAACTAAGAAAATATTGACACATTGCAAAAATTGCAATTTCTCATGAACACGGACCTGTCGGGTTTTGCCTATTTTTGAGGGTTCCAATTTCGATGCCTTTATACACATTTCCTTAAGAATACTAGTGTCATGATGTATTTCCTATGTACTTTTGTCCGATTTTCTATGATTTAAACCCTAAACTAAGAAAATATTGACACATGGCAAAAATTGCAATTTCTCATGAACACGGACCTGTCGGGTTTTGCCTATTTTTGAGGGTTCCCATTTCGATGCCTTTATACACATTTCCTTAAGAATACTAGTGTCATGATGTATTTCCTATGTAGTTTTGTCCGATTTTCTATGATTTAAACCCTAAACTAAGAAAATATTGACACATTGCAAAAATTGCAATTTCTCATGAACACGGACCTGTCGGGTTTTGCCTATTTTTGAGGGTTCCCATTTCGATGCCTTTATACACATTTCCTTAAGAATACTAGTGTCATGATGTATTTCCTATGTACTTTTGTCCGATTTTCTATGATTTAAACCCTAAACTAAGAAAATATTGACACATTGCAAAAATTGCAATTTCTCATGAACACGGACCTGTCGGGTTTTGCCTATTTTTGAGGGTTCCCATTAAGATTCCTTTATACACATTTCCTTAAGAATACTAGTGTCATGATGTATTTCCTATGTACTTGTGTCCGATTTTCTATGATTTAAACCCTAAACTAAGAAAATATTGACACATTGCAAAAATTGAAATTTCTCATGAACACGGACCTGTCGGGTTTTGCCTATTTTTGAGGGTTCCCATTTGGATGCCTTTATACACATTTCCTTAAGAATACTAGTGTCATGATGTATTTCCTATGTACTTGTGTCCGATTTTGTATGATTTAAACCCTAAACTAAGAAAATATTGACACATTGCAAAAATTGCAATTTCTCATGAACACGGACTAGTCGGGTTTTGCCTATTTTTAAGGGTTCCCATTTAGATGCCTTTATACACATTTCCTTAAGAATACTAGTGTCATGATGTATTTCCTATGTACTTGTGTCCGATTTTGTATGATTTAAACCCTAAACTAAGAAAATATTGACACATTGCAAAAATTGCAATTTCTCATGAACACGGACTTGTCGGGTTTTGCCTATTTTTGAGGGTTCCCATTTCGATGCCTTTATACACATTTCCTTAAGAATACTAGTGTCATGATGTATTTCCTATGTACTTTTGTCCGATTTTCTATGATTTAAACCCTAAACTAAGAAAATATTGAAACATTGCAAAAATTGAAATTTCTCATGAACACGGACCTGTCGGGTTTTGCCTATTTTTGAGGGTTCCCATTTGGATGCCTTTATACACATTTCCTTAAGAATACTAGTGTCATGATGTATTTCCTATGTACTTGTGTCCGATTTTCTATGATTTAAACCCTAAACTAAGAAAATATTGAAACATTGCAAAAATTGCAATTTCTCATGAACACGGACCTGTCGGGTTTTGCCTATTTTTGAGGGTTCCCATTTGGATGCCTTTATACACATTTCCTTAAGAATACTAGTGTCATGATGTATTTCCTATGTACTTTTGTCCGATTTTCTATGATTTAAACCCTAAACTAAGAAAATATTGAAACATTGCAAAAATTGCAATTTCTCATGAACACGGACCTGTCGGGTTTTGCCTATTTTTGAGAGTTCCCATTTGGATGCCTTTATACACATTTCCTTAAGAATACTAGTGTCATGATGTATTTCCTATGTACTTTTGTCCGATTTTCTATGATTTAAACCCTAAACTAAGAAAATATTGAAACATTGCAAAAATTGCAATTTCTCATGAACACGGACCTGTCGGGTTTTGCCTATTTTTGAGGGTTCCCATTTGGATGCCTTTATACACATTTCCTTAAGAATACTAGTGTCATGATGTATTTCCTATGTACTTTTGTCCGATTTTCTATGATTTAAACCCTAAACTAAGAAAATATTGAAACATTGCAAAAATTGCAATTTCTCATGAACACGGACCTGTCGGGTTTTGCCTATTTTTGAGGGTTCCCATTTGGATGCCTTTATACACATTTCCTTAAGAATACTAGTGTCATGATGTATTTCCTATGTACTTTTGTCCGATTTTCTATGATTTAAACCCTAAACTAAGAAAATATTGAAACATTGCAAAAATTGCAATTTCTCATGAACACGGACCTGTCGGGTTTTGCCTATTTTTGAGGGTTCCAATTTGGATGCGTTTATACACATTTCCTTAAGAATACTAGTGTCATGATGTATTTCCTATGTAGTTTTGTCCGATTTTCTATGATTTAAACCCTAAACTAAGAAAATATTGAAACATTGCAAAAATTGCAATTTCTCATGAACACGGACCTGTCGGGTTTTGCCTATTTTTGAGGGTTCCCATTTGGATGCCTTTATACACATTTCCTTAAGAATACTAGTGTCATGATGTATTTCCTATGTAGTTTTGTCCGATTTTCTATGATTTAAACCATAAACTAAGAAAATATTGAAACATTGCAAAAATTGCAATTTCTCATGAACACGGACCTGTCGGGTTTTGCCTATTTTTGAGGGTTCCCAATTGGGAGTCCTTTATACACATTTCCTTAAGAATACTAGTGTCATGATGTATTTCCTATGTACTTTTGTCCGATTTTGTATGATTTAAACCCTAAACTAAGAAAATATTGAAACATTGCAAAAATTGCAATTTCTCATGAACACGGACCTGTCGGGTTTTGCCTATTTTTGAGGGTTCCCATTTAGATGCCTTTATACACATTTCCTTAAGAATACTAGTGTCATGATGTATTTCCTATGTACTTGTGTCCGATTTTGTATGATTTAAACCCTAAACTAAGAAAATATTGCAACATTGCAAAAATTGCAATTTCTCATGAACACGGACCAGTCGGGTTTTGCCTATTTTTAAGGGTTCCCATTTAGATGCCTTTATACACATTTCCTTAAGAATACTAGTGTCATGATGTATTTCCTATGTACTTGTGTCCGATTTTGTATGATTTAAACCCTAAACTAAGAAAATATTGACACATTGCAAAAATTGCAATTTCTCATGAACACGGACCTGTCGGGTTTTGCCTATTTTTGAGGGTTCCCATTTCGATGCCTTTATACACATTTCCTTAAGAATACTAGTGTCATGATGTATTTCCTATGTACTTTTGTCCGATTTTCTATGATTTAAACCCTAAACTAAGAAAATATTGAAACATTGCAAAAATTGAAATTTCTCATGAACACGGACCTGTCGGGTTTTGCCTATTTTTGAGGGTTCCCATTTAGATGCCTTTATACACATTTCCTTAAGAATACTAGTGTCATGATGTATTTCCTATGTACTTGTGTCCGATTTTGTATGATTTAAACCCTAAACTAAGAAAATATTGCAACATTGCAAAAATTGCAATTTCTCATGAACACGGACCAGTCGGGTTTTGCCTATTTTTAAGGGTTCCCATTTACATGCCTTTATACACATTTCCTTAAGAATACTAGTGTCATGATGTATTTCCTATGTACTTGTGTCCGATTTTGTATGATTTAAACCCTAAACTAAGAAAATATTGACACATTGCAAAAATTGCAATTTCTCATGAACACGGACCTGTCGGGTTTTGCCTATTTTTGAGGGTTCCCATTTCGATGCCTTTATACACATTTCCTTAAGAATACTAGTGTCATGATGTATTTCCTATGTACTTTTGTCCGATTTTCTATGATTTAAACCCTAAACTAAGAAAATATTGAAACATTGCAAAAATTGAAATTTCTCATGAACACGGACCTGTCGGGTTTTGCCTATTTTTGAGGGTTCCCATTTGATGCCTTTATACACATTTCCTTAAGAATACTAGTGTCATGATGTATTTCCTATGTAGTTTTGTCCGATTTTCTATGATTTAAACCCTAAACTAAGAAAATATTGAAACATTGCAAAAATTGCAATTTCTCATGAACACGGACCTGTCGGGTTTTGCCTATTTTTGAGGGTTCCCATTTGGATGCCTTTATACACATTTCCTTAAGAATACTAGTGTCATGATGTATTTCCTATGTACTTTTGTCCGATTTTCTATGATTTAAACCCTAAACTAAGAAAATATTGAAACATTGCAAAAATTGCAATTTCTCATGAACACGGACCTGTCGGGTTTTGCCTATTTTTGAGGGTTCCCATTTGGATGCCTTTATACACATTTCCTTAAGAATACTAGTGTCATGATGTATTTCCTATGTACTTTTGTCCGATTTTCTATGATTTAAACCCTAAACTAAGAAAATATTGAAACATTGCAAAAATTGCAATTTCTCATAAACACGGACCTGTCGGGTTTTGCCTATTTTTGAGGGTTCCCATTTGGATGCCTTTATACACATTTCCTTAAGAATACTAGTGTCATGATGTATTTCCTATGTACTTTTGTCCGATTTTCTATGATTTAAACCCTAAACTAAGAAAATATTGAAACATTGCAAAAATTGCAATTTCTCATGAACACGGACCTGTCGGGTTTTGCCTATTTTTGAGGGTTCCCATTTGGATGCCTTTATACACATTTCCTTAAGAATACTAGTGTCATGATGTATTTCCTATGTACTTTTGTCCGATTTTCTATGATTTAAACCCTAAACTAAGAAAATATTGAAACATTGCAAAAATTGCAATTTCTCATGAACACGGACCTGTCGGGTTTTGCCTATTTTTGAGGGTTCCAATTTGGATGCCTTTATACACATTTCCTTAAGAATACTAGTGTCATGATGTATTTCCTATGTACTTTTGTCCGATTTTCTATGATTTAAACCCTAAACTAAGAAAATATTGAAACATTGCAAAAATTGCAATTTCTCATGAACACGGACCTGTCGGGTTTTGCCTATTTTTGAGGGTTCCCATTTGGATACCTTTATACACATTTCCTTAAGAATACTAGTGTCATGATGTATTTCCTATGTACTTTTGTCCGATTTTCTATGATTTAAACCCTAAACTAAGAAAATATTGAAACATTGCAAAAATTGCAATTTCTCATGAACACGGACCTGTCGGGTTTTGCCTATTTTTGAGGGTTCCCAATTGGGAGTCCTTTATACACATTTCCTTAAGAATACTAGTGTCATGATGTATTTCCTATGTACTTTTGTCCGATTTTCTATGATTTAAACCCTAAACTAAGAAAATATTGAAACATTGCAAAAATTGCAATTTCTCATGAACACGGACCTGTCGGGTTTTGCCTATTTTTGAGGGTTCCCATTTAGATGCCTTTATACACATTTCCTTAAGAATACTAGTGTCATGATGTATTTCCTATGTACTTTTGTCCGATTTTCTATGATTTAAACCCTAAACTAAGAAAATATTGAAACATTGCAAAAATTGCAATTTCTCATGAACACGGACCTGTCGGGTTTTGCCTATTTTTGAGGGTTCCCATTTGGATGCCTTTATACACATTTCCTTAAGAATACTAGTGTCATGATGTATTTCCTATGTACTTTTGTCCGATTTTCTATGATTTAAACCCTAAACTAAGAAAATATTGAAACATTGCAAAAATTGCAATTTCTCATGAACACGGACCTGTCGGGTTTTGCCTATTTTTGAGGGTTCATATTTGGATGCCTTTATACACATTTCCTTAAGAATACTAGTGTCATGATGTATTTCCTATGTACTTTTGTCCGATTTTCTATGATTTAAACCCTAAACTAAGAAAATATTGAAACATTGCAAAAATTGCAATTTCTCATGAACACGGACCTGTCGGGTTTTGCCTATTTTTGAGGGTTCCAATTTGGATGCCTTTATACACATTTCCTTAAGAATACTAGTGTCATGATGTATTTCCTATGTACTTTTGTCCGATTTTCTATGATTTAAACCCTAAACTAAGAAAATATTGAAACATTGCAAAAATTGCAATTTCTCATGAACACGGACCTGTCGGGTTTTGCCTATTTTTGAGGGTTCCCATTTGGATGCCTTTATACACATTTCCTTAAGAATACTAGTGTCATGATGTATTTCCTATGTAGTTTTGTCCGATTTTCTATGATTTAAACCCTAAACTAAGAAAATATTGAAACATTGCAAAAATTGCAATTTCTCATGAACACGGACCTGTCGGGTTTTGCCTATTTTTGAGGGTTCCCAATTGGGAGTCCTTTATACACATTTCCTTAAGAATACTAGTGTCATGATGTATTTCCTATGTACTTTTGTCCGATTTTCTATGATTTAAACCCTAAACTAAGAAAATATTGAAACATTGCAAAAATTGCAATTTCTCATGAACACGGACCTGTCGGGTTTTGCCTATTTTTGAGGGTTCCCATTTAGATGCCTTTATACACATTTCCTTAAGAATACTAGTGTCATGATGTATTTCCTATGTACTTGTGTCCGATTTTCTATGATTTAAACCCTAAACTAAGAAAATATTGAAACATTGCAAAAATTGCAATTTCTCATGAACACGGACCTGTCGGGTTTTGCCTATTTTTGAGGGTTCCCATTTAGATGCCTTTATACACATTTCCTTAAGAATACTAGTGTCATGATGTATTTCCTATGTACTTTTGTCCGATTTTGTATGATTTAAACCCTAAACTAAGAAAATATTGAAACATTGCAAAAATTGCAATTTCTCATGAACACGGACCTGTCGGGTTTTGCCTATTTTTGAGGGTTCCCATTTAGATGCCTTTATACACATTTCCTTAAGAATACTAGTGTCATGATGTATTTCCTATGTACTTGTGTCCGATTTTCTATGATTTAAACCCTAAACTAAGAAAATATTGACACATTGCAAAAATTGCAATTTCTCATGAACACGGACCTGTCGGGTTTTGCCTATTTTTGAGGGTTCCAATTTAGATGCCTTTATACACATTTCCTTAAGAATACTAGTGTCATGATGTATTTCCTATGTACTTGTGTCCGATTTTGTATGATTTAAACCCTAAACTAAGAAAATATTGAAACATTGCAAAAATTGCAATTTCTCATGAACACGGACCTGTCGGGTTTTGCCTATTTTTGAGGGTTCCCATTTAGATGCCTTTATACACATTTCCTTAAGAATACTAGTGTCATGATGTATTTCCTATGTACTTGTGTCCGATTTTCTATGATTTAAACCGTAAACTAAGAAAATATTGACACATTGCAAAAATTGCAATTTCTCATGAACACGGACCTGTCGGGTTTTGCCTATTTTTGAGGGTTCCCATTTAGATGCCTTTATACACATTTCCTTAAGAATACTAGTGTCATGATGTATTTCCTATGTACTTGTGTCCGATTTTCTATGATTTAAACCGTAAACTAAGAAAATATTGACACATTGCAAAAATTGCAATTTCTCATGAACACGGACCTGTCGGGTTTTGCCTATTTTTGAGGGTTCCCATTTAGATGCCTTTATACACATTTCCTTAAGAATACTAGTGTCATGATGTATTTCCTATGTACTTGTGTCCGATTTTGTATGATTTAAACTCTAAACTAAGAAAATATTGACACATTGCAAAAATTGCAATTTCTCATGAACACGGACCTGTCGGGTTTTGCCTATTTTTGAGGGTTCCCATTTAGATGCCTTTATACACATTTCCTTAAGAATACTAGTGTCATGATGTATTTCCTATGTACTTGTGTCCGATTTTCTATGATTTAAACCCTAAACTAAGAAAATATTGAAACATTGCAAAAATTGCAATTTCTCATGAACACGGACCTGTCGGGTTTTGCCTATTTTTGAGGGTTCCCATTTAGATGCCTTTATACACATTTCCTTAAGAATACTAGTGTCATGATGTATTTCCTATGTACTTGTGTCCGATTTTCTATGATTTAAACCATAAACTAAGAAAATATTGACACATTGCAAAAATTGCAATTTCTCATGAACACGGACCTGTCGGGTTTTGCCTATTTTTGAGGGTTCCCATTTAGATGCCTTTATACACATTTCCTTAAGAATACTAGTGTCATGATGTATTTCCTATGTACTTGTGTCCGATTTTCTATGATTTAAACCCTAAACTAAGAAAATATTGCAACATTGCAAAAATTGCAATTTCTCATGAACACGGACCTGTCGGGTTTTGCCTATTTTTGAGGGTTCCCATTTAGATGCCTTTATACACATTTCCTTAAGAATACTAGTGTCATGATGTATTTCCTATGTACTTGTGTCCGATTTTGTATGATTTAAACCCTAAACTAAGAAAATATTGACACATTGCAAAAATTGCAATTTCTCATGAACACGGACCTGTCGGGTTTTGCCTATTTTTGAGGGTTCCCATTTCGATGCCTTTATACACATTTCCTTAAGAATACTAGTGTCATGATGTATTTCCTATGTACTTTTGTCCGATTTTCTATGATTTAAACCCTAAACTAAGAAAATATTGAAACATTGCAAAAATTGAAATTTCTCATGAACACGGACCTGTCGGGTTTTGCCTATTTTTGAGGGTTCCCATTTGATGCCTTTATACACATTTCCTTAAGAATACTAGTGTCATGATGTATTTCCTATGTAGTTTTGTCCGATTTTCTATGATTTAAACCCTAAACTAAGAAAATATTGAAACATTGCAAAAATTGCAATTTCTCATGAACACGGACCTGTCGGGTTTTGCCTATTTTTGAGGGTTCCCATTTGGATGCCTTTATACACATTTCCTTAAGAATACTAGTGTCATGATGTATTTCCTATGTACTTTTGTCCGATTTTCTATGATTTAAACCCTAAACTAAGAAAATATTGAAACATTGCAAAAATTGCAATTTCTCATGAACACGGACCTGTCGGGTTTTGCCTATTTTTGAGGGTTCCCATTTGGATGCCTTTATACACATTTCCTTAAGAATACTAGTGTCATGATGTATTTCCTATGTACTTTTGTCCGATTTTCTATGATTTAAACCCTAAACTAAGAAAATATTGAAACATTGCAAAAATTGCAATTTCTCATAAACACGGACCTGTCGGGTTTTGCCTATTTTTGAGGGTTCCCATTTGGATGCCTTTATACACATTTCCTTAAGAATACTAGTGTCATGATGTATTTCCTATGTACTTTTGTCCGATTTTCTATGATTTAAACCCTAAACTAAGAAAATATTGAAACATTGCAAAAATTGCAATTTCTCATGAACACGGACCTGTCGGGTTTTGCCTATTTTTGAGGGTTCCCATTTGGATGCCTTTATACACATTTCCTTAAGAATACTAGTGTCATGATGTATTTCCTATGTACTTTTGTCCGATTTTCTATGATTTAAACCCTAAACTAAGAAAATATTGAAACATTGCAAAAATTGCAATTTCTCATGAACACGGACCTGTCGGGTTTTGCCTATTTTTGAGGGTTCCAATTTGGATGCCTTTATACACATTTCCTTAAGAATACTAGTGTCATGATGTATTTCCTATGTACTTTTGTCCGATTTTCTATGATTTAAACCCTAAACTAAGAAAATATTGAAACATTGCAAAAATTGCAATTTCTCATGAACACGGACCTGTCGGGTTTTGCCTATTTTTGAGGGTTCCCATTTGGATACCTTTATACACATTTCCTTAAGAATACTAGTGTCATGATGTATTTCCTATGTACTTTTGTCCGATTTTCTATGATTTAAACCCTAAACTAAGAAAATATTGAAACATTGCAAAAATTGCAATTTCTCATGAACACGGACCTGTCGGGTTTTGCCTATTTTTGAGGGTTCCCAATTGGGAGTCCTTTATACACATTTCCTTAAGAATACTAGTGTCATGATGTATTTCCTATGTACTTTTGTCCGATTTTCTATGATTTAAACCCTAAACTAAGAAAATATTGAAACATTGCAAAAATTGCAATTTCTCATGAACACGGACCTGTCGGGTTTTGCCTATTTTTGAGGGTTCCCATTTAGATGCCTTTATACACATTTCCTTAAGAATACTAGTGTCATGATGTATTTCCTATGTACTTTTGTCCGATTTTCTATGATTTAAACCCTAAACTAAGAAAATATTGAAACATTGCAAAAATTGCAATTTCTCATGAACACGGACCTGTCGGGTTTTGCCTATTTTTGAGGGTTCCCATTTGGATGCCTTTATACACATTTCCTTAAGAATACTAGTGTCATGATGTATTTCCTATGTACTTTTGTCCGATTTTCTATGATTTAAACCCTAAACTAAGAAAATATTGAAACATTGCAAAAATTGCAATTTCTCATGAACACGGACCTGTCGGGTTTTGCCTATTTTTGAGGGTTCATATTTGGATGCCTTTATACACATTTCCTTAAGAATACTAGTGTCATGATGTATTTCCTATGTACTTTTGTCCGATTTTCTATGATTTAAACCCTAAACTAAGAAAATATTGAAACATTGCAAAAATTGCAATTTCTCATGAACACGGACCTGTCGGGTTTTGCCTATTTTTGAGGGTTCCAATTTGGATGCCTTTATACACATTTCCTTAAGAATACTAGTGTCATGATGTATTTCCTATGTACTTTTGTCCGATTTTCTATGATTTAAACCCTAAACTAAGAAAATATTGAAACATTGCAAAAATTGCAATTTCTCATGAACACGGACCTGTCGGGTTTTGCCTATTTTTGAGGGTTCCCATTTGGATGCCTTTATACACATTTCCTTAAGAATACTAGTGTCATGATGTATTTCCTATGTAGTTTTGTCCGATTTTCTATGATTTAAACCCTAAACTAAGAAAATATTGAAACATTGCAAAAATTGCAATTTCTCATGAACACGGACCTGTCGGGTTTTGCCTATTTTTGAGGGTTCCCAATTGGGAGTCCTTTATACACATTTCCTTAAGAATACTAGTGTCATGATGTATTTCCTATGTACTTTTGTCCGATTTTCTATGATTTAAACCCTAAACTAAGAAAATATTGAAACATTGCAAAAATTGCAATTTCTCATGAACACGGACCTGTCGGGTTTTGCCTATTTTTGAGGGTTCCCATTTAGATGCCTTTATACACATTTCCTTAAGAATACTAGTGTCATGATGTATTTCCTATGTACTTGTGTCCGATTTTCTATGATTTAAACCCTAAACTAAGAAAATATTGACACATTGCAAAAATTGCAATTTCTCATGAACACGGACCTGTCGGGTTTTGCCTATTTTTGAGGGTTCCCATTTAGATGCCTTTATACACATTTCCTTAAGAATACTAGTGTCATGATGTATTTCCTATGTACTTTTGTCCGATTTTGTATGATTTAAACCCTAAACTAAGAAAATATTGAAACATTGCAAAAATTGCAATTTCTCATGAACACGGACCTGTCGGGTTTTGCCTATTTTTGAGGGTTCCCATTTAGATGCCTTTATACACATTTCCTTAAGAATACTAGTGTCATGATGTATTTCCTATGTACTTGTGTCCGATTTTCTATGATTTAAACCCTAAACTAAGAAAATATTGACACATTGCAAAAATTGCAATTTCTCATGAACACGGACCTGTCGGGTTTTGCCTATTTTTGAGGGTTCCAATTTAGATGCCTTTATACACATTTCCTTAAGAATACTAGTGTCATGATGTATTTCCTATGTACTTGTGTCCGATTTTGTATGATTTAAACCCTAAACTAAGAAAATATTGAAACATTGCAAAAATTGCAATTTCTCATGAACACGGACCTGTCGGGTTTTGCCTATTTTTGAGGGTTCCCATTTAGATGCCTTTATACACATTTCCTTAAGAATACTAGTGTCATGATGTATTTCCTATGTACTTGTGTCCGATTTTCTATGATTTAAACCGTAAACTAAGAAAATATTGACACATTGCAAAAATTGCAATTTCTCATGAACACGGACCTGTCGGGTTTTGCCTATTTTTGAGGGTTCCCATTTAGATGCCTTTATACACATTTCCTTAAGAATACTAGTGTCATGATGTATTTCCTATGTACTTGTGTCCGATTTTCTATGATTTAAACCGTAAACTAAGAAAATATTGACACATTGCAAAAATTGCAATTTCTCATGAACACGGACCTGTCGGGTTTTGCCTATTTTTGAGGGTTCCCATTTAGATGCCTTTATACACATTTCCTTAAGAATACTAGTGTCATGATGTATTTCCTATGTACTTGTGTCCGATTTTGTATGATTTAAACTCTAAACTAAGAAAATATTGACACATTGCAAAAATTGCAATTTCTCATGAACACGGACCTGTCGGGTTTTGCCTATTTTTGAGGGTTCCCATTTAGATGCCTTTATACACATTTCCTTAAGAATACTAGTGTCATGATGTATTTCCTATGTACTTGTGTCCGATTTTCTATGATTTAAACCCTAAACTAAGAAAATATTGAAACATTGCAAAAATTGCAATTTCTCATGAACACGGACCTGTCGGGTTTTGCCTATTTTTGAGGGTTCCCATTTAGATGCCTTTATACACATTTCCTTAAGAATACTAGTGTCATGATGTATTTCCTATGTACTTGTGTCCGATTTTCTATGATTTAAACCATAAACTAAGAAAATATTGACACATTGCAAAAATTGCAATTTCTCATGAACACGGACCTGTCGGGTTTTGCCTATTTTTGAGGGTTCCCATTTAGATGCCTTTATACACATTTCCTTAAGAATACTAGTGTCATGATGTATTTCCTATGTACTTGTGTCCGATTTTCTATGATTTAAACCCTAAACTAAGAAAATATTGACACATTGCAAAAATTGCAATTTCTCATGAACACGGACCTGTCGGGTTTTGCCTATTTTTGAGGGTTCCAATTTAGATGCCTTTATACACATTTCCTTAAGAATACTAGTGTCATGATGTATTTCCTATGTACTTGTGTCCGATTTTGTATGATTTAAACCCTAAACTAAGAAAATATTGAAACATTGCAAAAATTGCAATTTCTCATGAACACGGACCTGTCGGGTTTTGCCTATTTTTGAGGGTTCCCATTTAGATGCCTTTATACACATTTCCTTAAGAATACTAGTGTCATGATGTATTTCCTATGTACTTGTGTCCGATTTTCTATGATTTAAACCCTAAACTAAGAAAATATTGACACATTGCAAAAATTGCAATTTCTCATGAACACGGACCTGTCGGGTTTTGCCTATTTTTGAGGGTTCCCATTTAGATGCCTTTATACACATTTCCTTAAGAATACTAGTGTCATGATGTATTTCCTATGTACTTGTGTCCGATTTTCTATGATTTAAACCGTAAACTAAGAAAATATTGACACATTGCAAAAATTGCAATTTCTCATGAACACGGACCTGTCGGGTTTTGCCTATTTTTGAGGGTTCCCATTTAGATGCCTTTATACACATTTCCTTAAGAATACTAGTGTCATGATGTATTTCCTATGTACTTGTGTCCGATTTTGTATGATTTAAACTCTAAACTAAGAAAATATTGACACATTGCAAAAATTGCAATTTCTCATGAACACGGACCTGTCGGGTTTTGCCTATTTTTGAGGGTTCCCATTTGATGCCTTTATACACATTTCCTTAAGAATACTAGTGTCATGATGTATTTCCTATATACTTGTGTCCGATTTTCTATGATTTAAACCCTAAACTAAGAAAATATTGACACATTGCAAAAATTGCAATTTCTCATGAACACGGACCTGTCGGGTTTTGCCTATTTTTGAGGGTTCCAATTTAGATGCCTTTATACACATTTCCTTAAGAATACTAGTGTCATGATGTATTTCCTATGTACTTGTGTCCGATTTTCTATGATTTAAACCCTAAACTAAGAGAATATTGACACATTGAAAAAATTGCAATTTCTCATGAACACGGACCTGTCGGGTTTTGCCTATTTTTGAGGGTTCCCATTTAGATTCCTTTATACCCATTTCCTTAAGAATACTAGTGTCATGATGTATTTCCTATGTAGTTTTGTCCGATTTTCTATGATTTAAACTCTAAACTAAGAAAATACTGACACATTGAAAAAATTGCAATTTCTCATGAAAACCTGTCGGGTTTTGCCTATTTTTGAGGGTTCCCATTTCGATGCCTTTATACCCATTTCCTTAAGACCCCTAGTGTCATGATGTATTTCCTATGTACTTTTGTCCGATTTTCTATGATTTAAACTCTAAACTAAGAAAATACTGACACATTGAAAAAATTGCAATTTCTCATGAACACGGACCTGTCGGGTTTTGCCTATTTTTGAGGGTTCCCATTTCGATGCCTTTATACACATTTCCTTAAGAATACTAGTGTCATGATGTATTTCCTATGTACTTTTGTCCGATTTTCTATGATTTAAACTCTAAACTAAGAAAATACTGACACATTGAAAAAATTGCAATTTCTCATGAACACGGACCTGTCGGGTTTTGCCTATTTTAGAGGGTTCCCATTTCGATGCCTTTATACCCATTTCCTTAAGAATACTAGTGTCATGATGTATTTCCTATGTAGTTTTGTCCGATTTTCTATGATTTAAACCCTAAACTAAGAAAATACTGACACATTGAAAAAATTGCAATTTCTCATGAACACGGACCTGTCGGGTTTTGCCTATTTTTGAGGGTTCCCATTTAGATGCCTTTATACACATTTCCTTAAGAATACTAGTGTCATGATGTATTTCCTATGTAGTTCTGTCCGATTTTCTATGATTTAAACCCTAAACTAAGAAAATATTGACACACTCCTAAAATTGCAATTTCTCATGAACACGGACCTGTCGGGTTTTGCCTATTTTTGAGGGTTCCCATTTGGATGCCTTTATACACATTTCCTTAAGAATACTAGTGTCATGATGTATTTCCTATGTAGTTTTGTCCGATTTTCTATGATTTAAACCCTAAACTAAGAAAATATTGACACATTCCTAAAATTGCAATTTCTCATGAACACGGACCTGTCGGGTTTTGCCTATTTTTGAGGGTTCCCATTTGGATGCCTTTATACACATTTCCTTAAGAATACTAGTGTCATGATGTATTTCCTATGTAGTTTTGTCCGATTTTCTATGATTTAAACCCTAAACTAAGAAAATATTGACACATTCCTAAAATTGCAATTTCTTATGAACACGGACCTGTCGGGTTTTGCCTATTTTTGAGGGTTCCCATTTAGATGCCTTTATACACATTTCCTTTAGAATACTAGTGTCATGATGTATTTCCTATGTAGTTTTGTCCGATTTTCTATGATTTAAACCCTAAACTAAGAAAATATTGACACATTCCTAAAATTGCAATTTCTTATGAACACGGACCTGTCGGGTTTTGCCTATTTTTGAGGGTTCCCATTTAGATGCCTTTATACACATTTCCTTAAGAATACTAGTGTCATGATGTATTTCCTATGTAGTTTTGTCCGATTTTCTATGATTTAAACCCTAAACTAAGAAAATATTGAAACATTGCAAAAATTGCAATTTCTCATGAACACGGACCTGTCGGGTTTTGCCTATTTTTGAGGGCTCCCATTTAGATGCCTTTATACACATTTCCTTAAGAATACTAGTGTCATTATGTATTTCCTATGTAGTTTTGTCCGATTTTCTATGATTTAAACCCTAAACTAAGAAAATATTGACACATTGCAAAAATTGCAATTTCTCATGAACACGGACCTGTCGGGTTTTGCCTATTTTTGAGGGTTCCCATTTAGATGCCTTTATACACATTTCCTTAAGAATACTAGTGTCATGATGTATCCCCTATGTAGTTTTGTCCGATTTTCTATGATTTAAACCCTAAACTAAGAAAATATTGAAACATTGCAAAAATTGCAATTTCTCATGAACACGGACCTGTCGGGTTTTGCCTATTTTTGAGGGTTCCCATTTAGATGCCTTTATACACATTTCCTTAAGAATACTAGTGTCATGATGTATTTCCTATGTAGTTTTGTCCGATTTTCTATGATTTAAACCCTAAAAGATGGAAAATATTGACACATTGAAAAAATTGCAATTTCTCATGAACACGGACCTGTCGGGTTTTGCCTATTTTTGAGGGTTCCCATTTGGATGCCTTTATACACATTTCCTTAAGAATACTAGTGTCATGATGTATTTCCTATGTAGTTTTGTCCGATTTTCTATGATTTAAACTCTAAACTAAGAAAATATTGACACATTGAAAAAATTGAAATTTCTCATGAATACGGACCTGTCGGGGTTTGCCTATTTTTGAGGGTTCCCATTTAGAGGCCTTTATACACATTTCCTTAAGAATACTAGTGTCATGATGTATTTCCTATGTAGTTTTGTCCGATTTTCTTTGATTTAAACCCTAAACTAAGAAAATATTGACACATTGAAAAAATTGCAATTTCTCATGAACACGGACCTGTCGGGTTTTGCCTATTTTTGAGGGTTCCCATTAAGATGCCTTTATACATATTTCCTTAAGAATACTAGTGTCATGATGTATTTCCTATGTAGTTTTGTCCGATTTTCTATGATTTAAACCCTAAACTAAGACAATATTGACACATTGAAAAAATTGCAATTTCTCATGAACACGGACCTGTCGGGGTTTGCCTATTTTTGAGGGTTCCCATTTAGATGCCTTTATACACATTTCCTTAAGAATACTAGTGTCATGATGTATTTCCTATGTAGTTTTGTCCGATTTTCTATGATTTAAACCCTAAACTAAGAAAATATTGAAACATTGCAAAAATTGCAATTTCTCATGAACACGGACCTGTCGGGTTTTGCCTATTTTTGAGGGTTCCCATTTAGATGCCTTTATACACATTTCCTTAAGAATACTAGTGTCATGATGTATTTCCTATGTAGTTTTGTCCGATTTTCTATGATTGAAACCCTAAACTAAGACAATATTGACACATTGAAAAAATTGCAATTTCTCATGAACACGGACCTGTCGGGTTTTGCCTATTTTTGAGGGTTCCCATTTAGATGCCTTTATACACATTTCCTTAAGAATACTAGTGTCATGATGTATTTCCTACGTAGTTTTGTCCGATTTTCTATGATTTAAACCCTACACTAAGAAAATATTGACACATTGCAAAAATTGCAATTTCTCATGAACACGGACCTGTTGGGGTTTGCCTATTTTTGAGGGTTCCCATTTAGATGCCTTTATACACATTTCCTTAAGAATACTAGTGTCATGATGTATTTCCTATGTAGTTTTGTCCGATTTTCTATGATTTAAACCCTAAACTAAGAAAATATTGACACATTGCAAAAATTGCAATTTCTCATGAACACGGACCTGTCGGGTTTTGCCTATTTTTGAGGGTTCCCATTTAGATGCCTTTATACACATTTCCTTAAGAATACTAGTGTCATGATATATTTCCTATGTAGTTTTGTCCGATTTTCTATGATTTAAACCCTAAACTAAGAAAATATTGACACATTGCAAAAATTGAAATTTCTCATGAACACGGACCTGTCGGGTTTTGCCTATTTTTGAGGGTTCCCATTTAGATGCCTTTATACACATTTCCTTAAGAATACTAGTGTCATGATGTATTTCCTATGTAGTTTTGTCCGATTTTCTATGATTTAAACCCTAAACTAAGAAAATATTGACACATTGCAAAAATTGAAATTTCTCATGAACACGGACCTGTCGGGTTTTGCCTATTTTTGAGGGTTCCCATTTAGATGCCTTTATACACATTTCCTTAAGAATACTAGTGTCATGATGTATTTCCTATGTAGTTTTGTCCGATTTTCTATGATTTAAACCCTAAACTAAGAAAATATTGACACATTGCAAAAATTGCAATTTCTCATGAACATGGACCTGTCGGGTTTTGCCTATTTTTGAGGGTTCCCATTTAGATGCCTTTATACCCATTTCCTTAAGAATACTAGTGTCATGATGTATTTCCTATGTAGTTTTGTCCGATTTTCTATGATTTAAACCCTAAACTAAGAAAATATTGACACATTGCAAAAATTGCAATTTCTCATGAACACGGACCTGTCGGGGTTTGCCTATTTTTGAGGGTTCCCATTTAGATGTCTTTATACACATTTCCTTAAGAATACTAGTGTCATGATGTATTTCCTATGTAGTTTTGTCCGATTTTCTATGATTTAAACCCTAAACTAAGAAAATATTGAAACATTGCAAAAATTGCAATTTCTCATGAACACGGACCTGTCGGGTTTTGCCTATTTTTGAGGGTTCCCATTTAGATGCCTTTATACACATTTCCTTAAGAATACTAGTGTCATGATGTATTTCCTATGTACTTGTGTCCGATTTTCTATGATTTAAACCCTAAACTAAGAAAATATTGACACATTGCAAAAATTGCAATTTCTCATGAACACGGACCTGTCGGGTTTTGCCTATTTTTGAGGGTTCCCATTTAGATGCCTTTATACACATTTCCTTAAGAATACTAGTGTCATGATGTATTTCCTATGTAGTTTTGTCCGATTTTCTATGATTTAAACCCTAAACTAAGAAAATATTGAAACATTGCAAAAATTGCAATTTCTCATGAACACGGACCTGTCGGGTTTTGCCTATTTTTGAGGGCTCCCATTTAGATGCCTTTATACACATTTCCTTAAGAATACTAGTGTCATTATGTATTTCCTATGTAGTTTTGTCCGATTTTCTATGATTTAAACCCTAAACTAAGAAAATATTGAAACATTGCAAAAATTGCAATTTCTCATGAACACGGACCTGTCGGGTTTTGCCTATTTTTGAGGGTTCCCATTTAGATGCCTTTATACACATTTCCTTAAGAATACTAGTGTCATGATGTATTTCCTATGTAGTTTTGTCCGATTTTCTATGATTTAAACCCTAAACTAAGAAAATATTGAAACATTGCAAAAATTGCAATTTCTCATGAACACGGACCTGTCGGGTTTTGCCTATTTTTGAGGGTTCCCATTTAGATGCCTTTATACACATTTCCTTAAGAATACTAGTGTCATGATGTATTTCCTATGTAGTTTTGTCCGATTTTCTATGATTTAAACCCTAAACTAAGAAAATATTGAAACATTGCAAAAATTGCAATTTCTCATGAACACGGACCTGTCGGGTTTTGCCTATTTTTGAGGGTTCCCATTTAGATGCCTTTATACACATTTCCTTAAGAATACTAGTGTCATGATGTATTTCCTATGTAGTTTTGTCCGATTTTCTATGATTTAAACCCTAAACTAAGAAAATATTGAAAAATTGCAATTTCTCATGAACACGGACCTGTCGGGTTTTGCCTATTTTTGAGGGTTCCCATTTAGATGCCTTTATACACATTTCCTTAAGAATACTAGTGTCATGATGTATTTCCTATGTACTTGTGTCCGATTTTCTATGATTTAAACCCTAAACTAAGAAAATATTGACACATTGCAAAAATTGCAATTTCTCATGAACACGGACCTGTCGGGTTTTGCCTATTTTTGAGGGTTCCCATTTAGATGCCTTTATACACATTTCCTTAAGAATACTAGTGTCATGATGTATTTCCTATGTAGTTTTGTCCGATTTTCTATGATTTAAACCCTAAACTAAGACAATATTGACACATTGAAAAAATTGCAATTTCTCATGAACACGGACCTGTCGGGGTTTGCCTATTTTTGAGGGTTCAATTTAGATGCCTTTATACACATTTCCTTAAGAATACTAGTGTCATGATGTATTTCCTATGTAGTTTTGTCCGATTTTCTTTGATTTAAACCCTAAACTAAGAAAATATTGACACATTGAAAAAATTGCAATTTCTCATGAACACGGACCTGTCGGGTTTTGCCTATTTTTGAGGGTTCCCATTAAGATGCCTTTATACACATTTCCTTAAGAATACTAGTGTCATGATGTATTTCCTATGTAGTTTTGTCCGATTTTCTATGATTTAAACCCTAAACTAAGACAATATTGACACATTGAAAAAATTGCAATTTCTCATGAACACGGACCTGTCGGGGTTTGCCTATTTTTGAGGGTTCCCATTTAGATGCCTTTATACACATTTCCTTAAGAATACTAGTGTCATGATGTATTTCCTATGTAGTTTTGTCCGATTTTCTATGATTTAAACCCTAAACTAAGACAATATTGACACATTGAAAAAATTGCAATTTCTCATGAACACGGACCTGTCGGGTTTTGCCTATTTTTGAGGGTTCCCATTTAGATGCCTTTATACACATTTCCTTAAGAATACTAGTGTCATGATGTATTTCCTATGTAGTTTTGTCCGATTTTCTATGATTTAAACCCTAAACTAAGACAATATTGACACATTGAAAAAATTGCAATTTCTCATGAACACGGACCTGTCGGGTTTTGCCTATTTTTGAGGGTTCCCATTTAGATGCCTTTATACACATTTCCTTAAGAATACTAGTGTCATGATGTATTTCCTATGTAGTTTTGTCCGATTTTCTATGATTTAAACCCTAAACTAAGACAATATTGACACATTGAAAAAATTGCAATTTCTCATGAACACGGACCTATTTTTGAGGGTTCCCATTTAGATGCCTTTATACACATTTCCTTAAGAATACTAGTGTCATGATGTATTTCCTATGTAGTTTTGTCCGATTTTCTTTGATTTAAACCCTAAACTAAGAAAATATTGACACATTGAAAAAATTGCAATTTCTCATGAACACGGACCTGTCGGGTTTTGCCTATTTTTGAGGGTTCCCATTTAGATGCCTTAAGAATACTAGTGTCATGATGTATTTCCTATGTAGTTTTGTCCGATTTTCTATGATTTAAACCCTAAACTAAGAAAATATTGACACATTGCAAAAATTGAAATTTCTCATGAACACGGACCTGTCGGGTTTTGCCTTTTTTTGAGGGTTCCCATTTAGATGCCTTTATACACATTTCCTGAAGAATACTAGTGTCATGATGTATTTCCTATGTAGTTTTGTCCGATTTTCTATGATTTAAACCCTAAACTAAGAAAATATTGAAACATTGCAAAAATTGAAATTTCTCATGAACACGGACCTGTCGGGTTTTGCCTATTTTTGAGGGTTCCCATTTAGATGCCTTTATACACATTTCCTTAAGAATACTAGTGTCATGATGTATTTCCTATGTAGTTTTGTCCGATTTTCTATGATTTAAACCCTAAACTAAGAAAATATTGACACATTGCAAAAATTGAAATTTCTCATGAACACGGACCTGTCGGGTTTTGCCTATTTTTGAGGGTTCCCATTTAGATGCCTTTATACACATTTCCTTAAGAATACTAGTGTCATGATGTATTTCCTATGTAGTTTTGTCTGATTTTTTATGATTTAAACCCTAAACTAAGAAAATATTGACACATTGCAAAAATTGAAATTTCTCATGAACACGGACCTGTCGGGTTTTGCCTATTTTTGAGGGTTCCCATTTAGATGCCTTTATACACATTTCTATAAGAATACTAGTGTCATGATGTATTTCCTATGTAGTTTTGTCCGATTTTCTATGATTTAAACCCTAAACTAAGAAAATATTGACACATTGCAAAAATTGCAATTTCTTATGAACACGGACCTGTCGGGTTTTGCCTATTTTTGAGGGTTCCCATTTAGATGCCTTTATACACATTTCCTTAAGAATACTAGTGTCATGATGTATTTCCTATGTAGTTTTGTCCGATTTTGTATGATTTAAACCCTAAACTAAGACAATATTGACACATTGCAAAAATTGAAATTTCTCATGAACACGGTTTTGCCTATTTTTGAGGGTTCCCATTTAGATGCCTTTATACACATTTCCTTAAGAATACTAGTGTCATGATGTATTTCCTATGTAGTTTTGTCCGATTTTCTATGATTTACACCCTAAACTAAGAAAATATTGAAACATTGCAAAAATTGCAATTTCTCATGAACACGGACCTGTCGGGTTTTGCCTATTTTTGAGGGTACCCATTTGGATGCCTTTATACACATTTCTTTAAGAATACTGGTGTCATGATGTATTTCCTATGTACTTGTGTCCGATTTTCTATGATTAAAACCCTAAACTAAGAAAATATTGAAACATTGCAAAAATTGCAATTTCTCATGAACACGGACCTGTCGGGTTTTGCCTATTTTTGAGGGTTCCCATTTAGATGCCTTTATACACATTTCCTTAAGAATACTAGTGTAATGATGTATTTCCTATATAGTTTTGTCCGATTTTCTATGATTTAAACCCTAAACTAAGAAAATATTGAAACATTGCAAAAATTGCAATTTCTCATGAACACGGACCTGTCGGGTTTTGCCTATTTTTGAGGGTTCCCATTTAGATGCCTTTATACACATTTCCTTAAGAATACTAGTGTCATGATGTATTTCCTATGTAGTTTTGTCCGATTTTCTATGATTTAAACCCTAAACTAAGAAAATATTGAAACATTGCAAAAATTGCAATTTCTCATGAACACGGACCTGTCGGGTTTTGCCTATTTTTGAGGGTTCCCATTTAGATGCCTTTATACACATTTCCTTAAGAATACTAGTGTCATGATGTATTTCCTATGTAGTTTTGTCCGATTTTCTATGATTTAAACCCTAAACTAAGAAAATATTGAAAAATTGCAATTTCTCATGAACACGGACCTGTCGGGTTTTGCCTATTTTTGAGGGTTCCCATTTAGATGCCTTTATACACATTTCCTTAAGAATACTAGTGTCATGATGTATTTCCTATGTACTTGTGTCCGATTTTCTATGATTTAAACCCTAACTAAGAAAATATTGACACATTGCAAAAATTGCAATTTCTCATGAACACGGACCTGTCGGGTTTTGCCTATTTTTGAGGGTTCCCATTTAGATGCCTTTATACACATTTCCTTAAGAATACTAGTGTCATGATGTATTTCCTATGTAGTTTTGTCCGATTTTCTATGATTTAAACCCTAAACTAAGAAAATATTGACACATTGAAAAAATTGCAATTTCTCATGAACACGGACCTGTCGGGTTTTGCCTATTTTTGAGGGTTCCCATTTAGATGCCTTTATACACATTTCCTTAAGAATACTAGTGTCATGATGTATTTCCTATGTACTTTTGTCCGATTTTCTATGATTTAAACCCTAAACTAAGAACATATTGACACATTGCAAAAATTGCAATTTCTCATGAACACGGACCTCTCGGGTTTTGCCTATTTTTGAGGGTTCCCATTTAGATGCCTTTATACACATTTCCTTAAGAATACTAGTGTCATGATGTATTTCCTATGTAGTTTTGTCCGATTTTCTATGATTTAAACCCTAAACTAAGACAATATTGACACATTGAAAAAATTGCAATTTCTCATGAACACGGACCTGTCGGGGTTTGCCTATTTTTGAGGGTTCCATTTAGATGCCTTTATACACATTTCCTAAAGAATACTAGTGTCATGATGTATTTCCTATGTAGTTTTGTCCGATTTTCTATGATTTAAACCCTAAACTAAGAAAATATTGACACATTGAAAAAATTGCAATTTCTCATGAACACGGACCTGTCGGGTTTTGCCTATTTTTGAGGGTTCCCATTTAGATGCCTTTATACACATTTCCTTAAGAATACTAGTGTCATGATGTATTTCCTATGTAGTTTTGTCCGATTTTCTATCATTTAAACCCTAAACTAAGAACATATTGACACATTGCAAAAATTGCAATTTCTCATGAACACGGACCTCTCGGGTTTTGCCTATTTTTGAGGGTTCCCATTTAGATGCCTTTATACACATTTCCTTAAGAATACTAGTGTCATGATGTATTTCCTATGTAGTTTTGTCCGATTTTCTATGATTTAAACCCTAAACTAAGACAATATTGACACATTGAAAAAATTGCAATTTCTCATGAACACGGACCTGTCGGGTTTTGCCTATTTTTGAGGGTTCCCATTTAGATGCCTTTATACACATTTCCTTAAGAATACTAGTGTCATGATGTATTTCCTATGTACTTTTGTCCGATTTTCTATGATTTAAACCCTAAACTAAGAAAATATTGACACATTGAAAAAATGGCAATTTCTCATGAACACGGACCTGTCGGGTTTTGCCTATTTTTGAGGGTTCCCATTTAGATGCCTTTATACACATTTCCTTAAGAATACTAGTGTCATGATGTATTTCCTATGTACTTTTGTCCGATTTTCTATGATTTAAACCCTAAACTAAGAAAATATTGACACATTGAAAAAATGGCAATTTCTCATGAACACGGACCTGTCGGGTTTTGCCTATTTTTGAGGGTTCCCATTTAGATGCCTTTATACACATTTCCTTAAGAATACTAGTGTCATGATGTATTTCCTATGTACTTTTGTCCGATTTTCTATGATTTAAACCCTAAACTAAGAAAATATTGACACATTGAAAAAATGGCAATTTCTCATGAACACGGACCTGTCGGGTTTTGCCTATTTTTGAGGGTTCCCATTTAGATGCCTTTATACACATTTCCTTAAGAATACTAGTGTCATGATGTATTTCCTATGTACTTTTGTCCGATTTTCTATGATTTAAACCCTAAACTAAGAAAATATTGACACATTGAAAAAATGGCAATTTCTCATGAACACGGACCTGTCGGGTTTTGCCTATTTTTGAGGGTTCCCATTTAGATGCCTTTATACACATTTCCTTAAGAATACTAGTGTCATGATGTATGTCCTATGTACTTTTGTCCGATTTTCTATGATTTAAACCCTAAACTAAGAAAATATTGACACATTGAAAAAATGGCAATTTCTCATGAACACGGACCTGTCGGGTTTTGCCTATTTTTGAGGGTTCCCATTTAGATGCCTTTATACACATTTCCTTAAGAATACTAGTGTCATGATGTATTTCCTATGTACTTTTGTCCGATTTTCTATGATTTAAACCCTAAACTAAGAAAATATTGAAACATTGCAAAAATTGCAATTTCTCATGAACACGGACCTGTCGGGTTTTGCCTATTTTTGAGGGTTCCCATTTAGATGCCTTTATACACATTTCCTTAAGAATACTAGTGTCATGATGTATTTCCTATGTACTTGTGTCCGATTTTGTATCATTTAAACCCTAAACTAAGAAAATATTGTCACATTGAAAAAATGGCAATTTCTCATGATCACGGACCTGTCGGGTTTTGCCTATTTTTGAGGGTTCCCATTAAGATGCCTTTATACACATTTCCTTAAGAATACTAGTGTCATGATGTATTTCCTATGTAGTTTTGTCCGATTTTCTATGATTTAAACCCTAAACTAAGAAAATATTGAAAAATTGCAATTTCTCATGAACACGGACCTGTCGGGTTTTGCCTATTTTTGAGGGTTCCCATTTAGATGCCTTTATACACATTTCCTTAAGAATACTAGTGTCATGATGTATTTCCTATGTACTTGTGTCCGATTTTCTATGATTTAAACCCTAAACTAAGAAAATATTGACACATTGCAAAAATTGCAATTTCTCATGAACACGGACCTGTCGGGTTTTGCCTATTTTTGAGGGTTCCCATTTAGATGCCTTTATACACATTTCCTTAAGAATACTAGTGTCATGATGTATTTCCTATGTAGTTTTGTCCGATTTTCTATGATTTAAACCCTAAACTAAGAAAATATTGACACATTGAAAAAATTGCAATTTCTCATGAACACGGACCTGTCGGGTTTTGCCTATTTTTGAGGGTTCCCATTTAGATGCCTTTATACACATTTCCTTAAGAATACTAGTGTCATGATGTATTTCCTATGTAGTTTTGTCCGATTTTCTATGATTTAAACCCTAAACTAAGAACATATTGACACATTGCAAAAATTGCAATTTCTCATGAACACGGACCTCTCGGGTTTTGCCTATTTTTGAGGGTTCCCATTTAGATGCCTTTATACACATTTCCTTAAGAATACTAGTGTCATGATGTATTTCCTATGTAGTTTTGTCCGATTTTCTATGATTTAAACCCTAAACTAAGACAATATTGACACATTGAAAAAATTGCAATTTCTCATGAACACGGACCTGTCGGGGTTTGCCTATTTTTGAGGGTTCCATTTAGATGCCTTTATACACATTTCCTAAAGAATACTAGTGTCATGATGTATTTCCTATGTAGTTTTGTCCGATTTTCTATGATTTAAACCCTAAACTAAGAAAATATTGACACATTGAAAAAATTGCAATTTCTCATGAACACGGACCTGTCGGGTTTTGCCTATTTTTGAGGGTTCCCATTTAGATGCCTTTATACACATTTCCTTAAGAATACTAGTGTCATGATGTATTTCCTATGTAGTTTTGTCCGATTTTCTATCATTTAAACCCTAAACTAAGAACATATTGACACATTGCAAAAATTGCAATTTCTCATGAACACGGACCTCTCGGGTTTTGCCTATTTTTGAGGGTTCCCATTTAGATGCCTTTATACACATTTCCTTAAGAATACTAGTGTCATGATGTATTTCCTATGTAGTTTAGTCCGATTTTCTATGATTTAAACCCTAAACTAAGACAATATTGACACATTGAAAAAATTGCAATTTCTCATGAACACGGACCTGTCGGGTTTTGCCTATTTTTGAGGGTTCCCATTTAGATGCCTTTATACACATTTCCTTAAGAATACTAGTGTCATGATGTATTTCCTATGTACTTTTGTCCGATTTTCTATGATTTAAACCCTAAACTAAGAAAATATTGACACATTGAAAAAATGGCAATTTCTCATGAACACGGACCTGTCGGGTTTTGCCTATTTTTGAGGGTTCCCATTTAGATGCCTTTATACACATTTCCTTAAGAATACTAGTGTCATGATGTATTTCCTATGTACTTTTGTCCGATTTTCTATGATTTAAACCCTAAACTAAGAAAATATTGACACATTGAAAAAATGGCAATTTCTCATGAACACGGACCTGTCGGGTTTTGCCTATTTTTGAGGGTTCCCATTTAGATGCCTTTATACACATTTCCTTAAGAATACTAGTGTCATGATGTATTTCCTATGTACTTTTGTCCGATTTTCTATGATTTAAACCCTAAACTAAGAAAATATTGACACATTGAAAAAATGGCAATTTCTCATGAACACGGACCTGTCGGGTTTTGCCTATTTTTGAGGGTTCCCATTTAGATGCCTTTATACACATTTCCTTAAGAATACTAGTGTCATGATGTATTTCCTATGTACTTTTGTCCGATTTTCTATGATTTAAACCCTAAACTAAGAAAATATTGACACATTGAAAAAATGGCAATTTCTCATGAACACGGACCTGTCGGGTTTTGCCTATTTTTGAGGGTTCCCATTTAGATGCCTTTATACACATTTCCTTAAGAATACTAGTGTCATGATGTATTTCCTATGTACTTTTGTCCGATTTTCTATGATTTAAACCCTAAACTAAGAAAATATTGACACATTGAAAAAATGGCAATTTCTCATGAACACGGACCTGTCGGGTTTTGCCTATTTTTGAGGGTTCCCATTTAGATGCCTTTATACACATTTCCTTAAGAATACTAGTGTCATGATGTATGTCCTATGTACTTTTGTCCGATTTTCTATGATTTAAACCCTAAACTAAGAAAATATTGACACATTGAAAAAATTGCAAATTCTCATGAACACGGACCTGTCGGGTTTTGCCTATTTTTGAGGGTTCCCATTTAGATGCCTTTATACACATTTCCTTAAGAATACTAGTGTCATGATGTATTTCCTATGTACTTTTGTCCGATTTTCTATGATTTAAACCCTAAACTAAGAAAATATTGTCACATTGAAAAAATGGCAATTTCTCATGAACACGGACCTGTCGGGTTTTGCCTATTTTTGAGGGTTCCCATTTAGATGCCTTTATACACATTTCCTTAAGAATACTAGTGTCATGATGTATTTCCTATGTACTTTTGTCCGATTTTCTATGATTTAAACCCTAAACTAAGAAAATATTGACACATTGAAAAAATGGCAATTTCTCATGAACACGGACCTGTCGGGTTTTGCCTATTTTTGAGGGTTCCCATTTAGATGCCTTTATACACATTTCCTTAAGAATACTAGTGTCATGATGTATTTCCTATGTACTTTTGTCCGATTTTCTATGATTTAAACCCTAAACTAAGAAAATATTGACACATTGAAAAAATGGCAATTTCTCATGAACACGGACCTGTCGGGTTTTGCCTATTTTTGAGGGTTCCCATTTAGATGCCTTTATACACATTTCCTTAAGAATACTAGTGTCATGATGTATTTCCTATGTACTTTTGTCCGATTTTCTATGATTTAAACCCTAAACTAAGAAAATATTGACACATTGAAAAAATGGCAATTTCTCATGAACACGGACCTGTCGGGTTTTGCCTATTTTTGAGGGTTCCCATTTAGATGCCTTTATACACATTTCCTTAAGAATACTAGTGTCATGATGTATTTCCTATGTACTTTTGTCCGATTTTCTATGATTTAAACCCTAAACTAAGAAAATATTGACACATTGAAAAAATGGCAATTTCTCATGAACACGGACCTGTCGGGTTTTGCCTATTTTTGAGGGTTCCCATTTAGATGCCTTTATACACATTTCCTTAAGAATACTAGTGTCATGATGTATGTCCTATGTACTTTTGTCCGATTTTCTATGATTTAAACCCTAAACTAAGAAAATATTGACACATTGAAAAAATTGCAAATTCTCATGAACACGGACCTGTCGGGTTTTGCCTATTTTTGAGGGTTCCCATTTAGATGCCTTTATACACATTTCCTTAAGAATACTAGTGTCATGATGTATTTCCTATGTACTTTTGTCCGATTTTCTATGATTTAAACCCTAAACTAAGAAAATATTGTCACATTGAAAAAATGGCAATTTCTCATGAACACGGACCTGTCGGGTTTTGCCTATTTTTGAGGGTTCCCATTTAGATGCCTTTATACACATTTCCTTAAGAATACTAGTGTCATGATGTATTTCCTATGTACTTTTGTCCGATTTTCTATGATTTAAACCCTAAACTAAGAAAATATTGACACATTGAAAAAATGGCAATTTCTCATGAACACGGACCTGTCGGGTTTTGCCTATTTTTGAGGGTTCCCATTTAGATGCCTTTATACACATTTCCTTAAGAATACTAGTGTCATGATGTATTTCCTATGTACTTTTGTCCGATTTTCTATGATTTAAACCCTAAACTAAGAAAATATTGTCACATTGAAAAAATGGCAATTTCTCATGATCACGGACCTGTCGGGTTTTGCCTATTTTTGAGGGTTCCCATTTAGATGCCTTTATACACATTTCCTTAAGAATACTAGTGTCATGATGTATTTCCTATGTACTTTTGTCCGATTTTCTATGATTTAAACCCTAAACTAAGAAAATATTGTCACATTGACAAAATAACAATTTCTCATGAACACGGACCTGTCGGGTTTTGCCTATTTTTGAGGGTTCCCATTTAGATGCCTTTATACACATTTCCTTAAGAATACTAGTGTCATGATGTATTTCCTATGTACTTTTGTCCGATTTTCTATGATTTAAACCCTAAACTAAGAAAATATTGACACATTGAAAAAATGGCAATTTCTCATGAACACGGACCTGTCGGGTTTTGCCTATTTTTGAGGGTTCCCATTTAGATGCCTTTATACACATTTCCTTAAGAATACTAGTGTCATGATGTATTTCCTATGTACTTTTGTCCGATTTTCTATGATTTAAACCCTAAACTAAGAAAATATTGTCACATTGAAAAAATTGCAATTTCTCATGAACACGGACCTGTCGGGTTTTGCCTATTTTTGAGGGTTCCCATTTAGATGCCTTTATACACATTTCCTTAAGAATACTAGTGTCATGATGTATTTCCTATGTACTTTTGTCCGATTTTCTATGATTTAAACCCTAAACTAAGAAAATATTGTCACATTGAAAAAATGGCAATTTCTCATGAACACTGACCTTTCGGGTTTTGCCTATTTTTGAGGGTTCCCATTTAGATGCCTTTATACACATTTCCTTAAGAATACTAGTGTCATGATGTATTTCCTATGTAGTTTTGTCCGATTTTCTATGATTTAAACCCTAAACTAAGAAAATATTGACACATTGAAAAAATGGCAATTTCTCATGAACACGGACCTGTCGGGTTTTGCCTATTTTTGAGGGTTCCCATTTGGATGCCTTTATACACATTTCCTAAAGAATACTAGTGTCATGATGTATTTCCTATGTACTTTTGTCCGATTTTCTATGATTTAAACCCTAAACTAAGAAAATATTGACACATTGAAAAAATGGCAATTTCTCATGAACACGGACCTGTCGGGTTTTGCCTATTTTTGAGGGTTCCCATTTAGATGCCTTTATACACATTTCCTAAAGAATACTAGTGTCATGATGTATTTCCTATGTACTTTTGTCCGATTTTCTATGATTTAAACCCTAAACTAAGAAAATATTGACACATTGAAAAAATGGCAATTTCTCATGAACACGGACCTGTCGGGTTTTGCCTATTTTTGAGGGTTCCCATTTAGATGCCTTTATACACATTTCCTAAAGAATACTAGTGTCATGATGTATTTCCTATGTACTTTTGTCCGATTTTCTATGATTTAAACCCTAAACTAAGAAAATATTGACACATTGAAAAAATTGCAATTTCTCATGAACACGGACCTGTCGGGTTTTGCCTATTTTTGAGGGTTCCCATTTGGATGCCTTTATACACATTTCCTAAAGAATACTAGTGTCATGATGTATTTCCTATGTACTTTTGTCCGATTTTCTATGATTTAAACCCTAAACTAAGAAAATATTGACACATTGAAAAAATGGCAATTTCTCATGAACACGGACCTGTCGGGTTTTGCCTATTTTTGAGGGTTCCCATTTAGATGCCTTTATACACATTTCCTAAAGAATACTAGTGTCATGATGTATTTCCTATGTACTTTTGTCCGATTTTCTATGATTTAAACCCTAAACTAAGAAAATATTGACACATTGAAAAAATGGCAATTTCTCATGAACACGGACCTGTCGGGTTTTGCCTATTTTTGAGGGTTCCCATTTGGATGCCTTTATACACATTTCCTAAAGAATACTAGTGTCATGATGTATTTCCTATGTACTTTTGTCCGATTTTCTATGATTTAAACCCTAAACTAAGAAAATATTGACACATTGAAAAAATGGCAATTTCTCATGAACACGGACCTGTCGGGTTTTGCCTATTTTTGAGGGTTCCCATTTAGATGCCTTTATACACATTTCCTAAAGAATACTAGTGTCATGATGTATTTCCTATGTACTTTTGTCCGATTTTCTATGATTTAAACCCTAAACTAAGAAAATATTGACACATTGAAAAAATGGCAATTTCTCATGAACACGGACCTGTCGGGTTTTGCCTATTTTTGAGGGTTCCCATTTGGATGCCTTTATACACATTTCCTAAAGAATACTAGTGTCATGATGTATTTCCTATGTACTTTTGTCCGATTTTCTATGATTTAAACCCTAAACTAAGAAAATATTGACACATTGAAAAAATGGCAATTTCTCATGAACACGGACCTGTCGGGTTTTGCTTATTTTTGAGGGTTCCCATTTAGATGCCTTTATACACATTTCCTAAAGAATACTAGTGTCATGATGTATTTCCTATGTACTTTTGTCCGATTTTCTATGATTTAAACCCTAAACTAAGAAAATATTGACACATTGTAAAAATGGCAATTTCTCATGAACACGGACCTGTCGGGTTTTGCCTATTTTTGAGGGTTCCCATTTGGATGCCTTTATACACATTTCCTAAAGAATACTAGTGTCATGATGTATTTCCTATGTACTTTTGTCCGATTTTCTATGATTTAAACCCTAAACTAAGAAAATATTGACACATTGAAAAAATGGCAATTTCTCATGAACACGGACCTGTCGGGTTTTGCCTATTTTTGAGGGTTCCCATTTAGATGCCTTTATACACATTTCCTTAAGAATACTAGTGTCATGATGTATTTCCTATGTACTTTTGTCCGATTTTCTATGATTTAAACCCTAAACTAAGAAAATATTGACACATTGAAAAAATGGCAATTTCTCATGAACACGGACCTGTCGGGTTTTGCCTATTTTTGAGGGTTCCCATTTGGATGCCTTTATACACATTTCCTAAAGAATACTAGTGTCATGATGTATTTTCTATGTACTTTTGTCCGATTTTCTATGATTTAAACCCTAAACTAAGAAAATATTGACACATTGAAAAAATGGCAATTTCTCATGAACACGGACCTGTCGGGTTTTGCCTATTTTTGAGGGTTCCCATTTAGATGCCTTTATACACATTTCCTAAAGAATACTAGTGTCATGATGTATTTCCTATGTACTTTTGTCCGATTTTCTATGATTTAAACCCTAAACTAAGAAAATATTGACACATTGAAAAAATGGCAATTTCTCATGAACACGGACCTGTCGGGTTTTGCCTATTTTTGAGGGTTCCCATTTGGATGCCTTTATACACATTTCCTAAAGAATACTAGTGTCATGATGTATTTCCTATGTACTTTTGTCCGATTTTCTATGATTTAAACCCTAAACTAAGAAAATATTGACACATTGAAAAAATGGCAATTTCTCATGAACACGGACCTGTCGGGTTTTGCCTATTTTTGAGGGTTCCCATTTAGATGCCTTTATACACATTTCCTAAAGAATACTAGTGTCATGATGTATTTCCTATGTACTTTTGTCCGATTTTCTATGATTTAAACCCTAAACTAAGAAAATATTGACACATTGAAAAAATGGCAATTTCTCATGAACACGGACCTGTCGGGTTTTGCCTATTTTTGAGGGTTCCCATTTGGATGCCTTTATACACATTTCCTAAAGAATACTAGTGTCATGATGTATTTCCTATGTACTTTTGTCCGATTTTCTATGATTTAAACCCTAAACTAAGAAAATATTGACACATTGAAAAAATGGCAATTTCTCATGAACACGGACCTGTCGGGTTTTGCCTATTTTTGAGGGTTCCCATTTAGATGCCTTTATACACATTTCCTAAAGAATACTAGTGTCATGATGTATTTCCTATGTACTTTTGTCCGATTTTCTATGATTTAAACCCTAAACTAAGAAAATATTGACACATTGAAAAAATGGCAATTTCTCATGAACACGGACCTGTCGGGTTTTGCCTATTTTTGAGGGTTCCCATTTGGATGCCTTTATACACATTTCCTAAAGAATACTAGTGTCATGATGTATTTCCTATGTACTTTTGTCCGATTTTCTATGATTTAAACCCTAAACTAAGAAAATATTGACACATTGAAAAAATGGCAATTTCTCATGAACACGGACCTGTCGGGTTTTGCCTATTTTTGAGGGTTCCCATTTAGATGCCTTTATACACATTTCCTAAAGAATACTAGTGTCATGATGTATTTCCTATGTACTTTTGTCCGATTTTCTATGATTTAAACCCTAAACTAAGAAAATATTGACACATTGAAAAAATGGCAATTTCTCATGAACACGGACCTGTCGGGTTTTGCCTATTTTTGAGGGTTCCCATTTGGATGCCTTTATACACATTTCCTAAAGAATACTAGTGTCATGATGTATTTCCTATGTACTTTTGTCCGATTTTCTATGATTTAAACCCTAAACTAAGAAAATATTGACACATTGAAAAAATGGCAATTTCTCATGAACACGGACCTGTCGGGTTTTGCCTATTTTTGAGGGTTCCCATTTGGATGCCTTTATACACATTTATTAAAGAATACTAGTGTCATGATGTATTTCCTATGTACTTTTGTCCGATTTTCTATGATTTAAACCCTAAACTAAGAAAATATTGACACATTGAAAAAATGGCAATTTCTCATGAACACGGACCTGTCGGGTTTTGCCTATTTTTGAGGGTTCCCATTTGGATGCCTTTATACACATTTCCTAAAGAATACTAGTGTCATGATGTATTTCCTATGTACTTTTGTCCGATTTTCTATGATTTAAACCCTAAACTAAGAAAATATTGACACATTGAAAAAATGGCAATTTCTCATGAACACGGACCTGTCGGGTTTTGCCTATTTTTGAGGGTTCCCATTTAGATGCCTTTATACACATTTCCTAAAGAATACTAGTGTCATGATGTATTTCCTATGTACTTTTGTCCGATTTTCTATGATTTAAACCCTAAACTAAGAAAATATTGACACATTGAAAAAATGGCAATTTCTCATGAACACGGACCTGTCGGGTTTTGCCTATTTTTGAGGGTTCCCATTTGGATGCCTTTATACACATTTCCTAAAGAATACTAGTGTCATGATGTATTTCCTATGTACTTTTGTCCGATTTTCTATGATTTAAACCCTAAACTAAGAAAATATTGACACATTGAAAAAATGGCAATTTCTCATGAACACGGACCTGTCGGGTTTTGCCTATTTTTGAGGGTTCCCATTTGGATGCCTTTATACACATTTCCTAAAGAATACTAGTGTCATGATGTATTTCCTATGTACTTTTGTCCGATTTTCTATGATTTAAACCCTAAACTAAGAAAATATTGACACATTGAAAAAATGGCAATTTCTCATGAACACGGACCTGTCGGGTTTTGCCTATTTTTGAGGGTTCCCATTTAGATGCCTTTATACACATTTCCTAAAGAATACTAGTGTCATGATGTATTTCCTATGTACTTTTGTCCGATTTTCTATGATTTAAACCCTAAACTAAGAAAATATTGACACATTGAAAAAATGGCAATTTCTCATGAACACGGACCTGTCGGGTTTTGCCTATTTTTGAGGGTTCCCATTTGGATGCCTTTATACACATTTCCTAAAGAATACTAGTGTCATGATGTATTTCCTATGTACTTTTGTCCGATTTTCTATGATTTAAACCCTAAACTAAGAAAATATTGACACATTGAAAAAATGGCAATTTCTCATGAACACGGACCTGTCGGGTTTTGCCTATTTTTGAGGGTTCCCATTTGGATGCCTTTATACACATTTCCTAAAGAATACTAGTGTCATGATGTATTTCCTATGTACTTTTGTCCGATTTTCTATGATTTAAACCCTAAACTAAGAAAATATTGACACATTGAAAAAATGGCAATTTCTCATGAACACGGACCTGTCGGGTTTTGCCTATTTTTGAGGGTTCCCATTTGGATGCCTTTATACACATTTCCTAAAGAATACTAGTGTCATGATGTATTTCCTATGTACTTTTGTCCGATTTTCTATGATTTAAACCCTAAACTAAGAAAATATTGAAACATTGAAAAAATGGCAATTTCTCATGAACACGGACCTGTCGGGTTTTGCCTATTTTTGAGGGTTCCCATTTGGATGCCTTTATACACATTTCCTAAAGAATACTAGTGTCATGATGTATTTCCTATGTACTTTTGTCCGATTTTCTATGATTTAAACCCTAAACTAAGAAAATATTGACACATTGAAAAAATGGCAATTTCTCATGAACACGGACCTGTCGGGTTTTGCCTATTTTTGAGGGTTCCCATTTGGATGCCTTTATACACATTTCCTAAAGAATACTAGTGTCATGATGTATTTCCTATGTACTTTTGTCCGATTTTCTATGATTTAAACCCTAAACTAAGAAAATATTGACACATTGAAAAAATGGCAATTTCTCATGAACACGGACCTGTCGGGTTTTGCCTATTTTTGAGGGTTCCCATTTGGATGCCTTTATACACATTTCCTAAAGAATACTAGTGTCATGATGTATTTCCTATGTAGTTTTGTCCGATTTTCTATGATTTAAACCCTAAACTAAGAAAATATTGACACATTGAAAAAATGGCAATTTCTCATGAACACGGACCTGTCGGGTTTTGCCTATTTTTGAGGGTTCCCATTTGGATGCCTTTATACACATTTCCTAAAGAATACTAGTGTCATGATGTATTTCCTATGTACTTTTGTCCGATTTTCTATGATTTAAACCCTAAACTAAGAAAATATTGACACATTGAAAAAATGGCAATTTCTCATGAACACGGACCTGTCGGGTTTTGCCTATTTTTGAGGGTTCCCATTTGGATGCCTTTATACACATTTCCTAAAGAATACTAGTGTCATGATGTATTTCCTATGTACTTTTGTCCGATTTTCTATGATTTAAACCCTAAACTAAGAAAATATTGACACATTGAAAAAATGGCAATTTCTCATGAACACGGACCTGTCGGGTTTTGCCTATTTTTGAGGGTTCCCATTTAGATGCCTTTATACACATTTCCTTAAGAATACTAGTGTCATGATGTATTTCCTATGTACTTTTGTCCGATTTTCTATGATTTAAACCCTAAACTAAGAAAATATTGACACATTGAAAAAATGGCAATTTCTCATGAACACGGACCTGTCGGGTTTTGCCTATTTTTGAGGGTTCCCATTTGGATGCCTTTATACACATTTCCTAAAGAATACTAGTGTCATGATGTATTTCCTATGTAGTTTTGTCCGATTTTCTATGATTTAAACCCTAAACTAAGAAAATATTGACACATTGAAAAAATGGCAATTTCTCATGAACACGGACCTGTCGGGTTTTGCCTATTTTTGAGGGTTCCCATTTGGATGCCTTTATACACATTTCCTAAAGAATACTAGTGTCATGATGTATTTCCTATGTACTTTTGTCCGATTTTCTATGATTGAAACCCTAAACTAAGAAAATATTGACACATTGAAAAAATTGCAATTTCTCATGAACACGGACCTGTCGGGTTTTGCCTATTTTTGAGGGTTCCCATTTGGATGCCTTTATACACATTTCCTAAAGAATACTAGTGTCATGATGTATTTCCTATGTAGTTTTGTCCGATTTTCTATGATTTAAACCCTAAACTAAGAAAATATTGACACATTGAAAAAATGGCAATTTCTCATGAACACGGACCTGTCGGGTTTTGCCTATTTTTGAGGGTTCCCATTTGGATGCCTTTATACACATTTCCTAAAGAATACTAGTGTCATGATGTATTTCCTATGTACTTTTGTCCGATTTTCTATGATTTAAACCCTAAACTAAGAAAATATTGACACATTGAAAAAATGGCAATTTCTCATGAACACGGACCTGTCGGGTTTTGCCTATTTTTGAGGGTTCCCATTTGGATGCCTTTATACACATTTCCTAAAGAATACTAGTGTCATGATGTATTTCCTATGTACTTTTGTCCGATTTTCTATGATTTAAACCCTAAACTAAGAAAATATTGACACATTGAAAAAATGGCAATTTCTCATGAACACGGACCTGTCGGGTTTTGCCTATTTTTGAGGGTTCCCATTTAGATGCCTTTATACACATTTCCTTAAGAATACTAGTGTCATGATGTATTTCCTATGTACTTTTGTCCGATTTTCTATGATTTAAACCCTAAACTAAGAAAATATTGACACATTGAAAAAATGGCAATTTCTCATGAACACGGACCTGTCGGGTTTTGCCTATTTTTGAGGGTTCCCATTTGGATGCCTTTATACACATTTCCTAAAGAATACTAGTGTCATGATGTATTTCCTATGTAGTTTTGTCCGATTTTCTATGATTTAAACCCTAAACTAAGAAAATATTGACACATTGAAAAAATGGCAATTTCTCATGAACACGGACCTGTCGGGTTTTGCCTATTTTTGAGGGTTACCATTTGGATGCCTTTATACACATTTCCTAAAGAATACTAGTGTCATGATGTATTTCCTATGTACTTTTGTCCGATTTTCTATGATTTAAACCCTAAACTAAGAAAATATTGACACATTGAAAAAATGGCAATTTCTCATGAACACGGACCTGTCGGGTTTTGCCTATTTTTGAGGGTTCCCATTTGGATGCCTTTATACACATTTCCTAAAGAATACTAGTGTCATGATGTATTTCCTATGTACTTTTGTCCGATTTTCTATGATTTAAACCCTAAACTAAGACAATATTGACACATTGAAAAAATGGCAATTTCTCATGAACACGGACCTGTCGGGTTTTGCCTATTTTTGAGGGTTCCCATTTGGATGCCTTTATACACATTTCCTAAAGAATACTAGTGTCATGATGTATTTCCTATGTACTTTTGTCCGATTTTCTATGATTTAAACCCTAAACTAAGAAAATATTGACACATTGAAAAAATGGCAATTTCTCATGAACACGGACCTGTCGGGTTTTGCCTATTTTTGAGGGTTCCCATTTGGATGCCTTTATACACATTTCCTAAAGAATACTAGTGTCATGATGTATTTCCTATGTACTTTTGTCCGATTTTCTATGATTTAAACCCTAAACTAAGAAAATATTGACACATTGAAAAAATGGCAATTTCTCATGAACACGGACCTGTCGGGTTTTGCCTATTTTTGAGGGTTCCCATTTGGATGCCTTTATACACATTTCCTAAAGAATACTAGTGTCATGATGTATTTCCTATGTACTTTTGTCCGATTTTCTATGATTTAAACCCTAAACTAAGAAAATATTGACACATTGAAAAAATGGCAATTTCTCATGAACACGGACCTGTCGGGTTTTGCCTATTTTTGAGGGTTCCCATTTAGATGCCTTTATACACATTTCCTTAAGAATACTAGTGTCATGATGTATTTCCTATGTAGTTTTGTCCGATTTTCTATGATTTAAACCCTAAACTAAGAAAATATTGACACATTGAAAAAATGGCAATTTCTCATGAACACGGACCTGTCGGGTTTTGCCTATTTTTGAGGGTTCCCATTTGGATGCCTTTATACACATTTCCTAAAGAATACTAGTGTCATGATGTATTTCCTATGTACTTTTGTCCGATTTTCTATGATTTAAACCCTAAACTAAGAAAATATTGACACATTGAAAAAATGGCAATTTCTCATGAACACGGACCTGTCGGGTTTTGCCTATTTTTGAGGGTTCCCATTTGGATGCCTTTATACACATTTCCTAAAGAATACTAGTGTCATGATGTATTTCCTATGTAGTTTTGTCCGATTTTCTATGATTTAAACCCTAAACTAAGAAAATATTGACACATTGAAAAAATGGCAATTTCTCATGAACACGGACTTGTCGGGTTTTGCCTATTTTTGAGGGTTCCCATTTAGATGCCTTTATACACATTTCCTTAAGAATACTAGTGTCATGATGTATTTCCTATGTACTTTTGTCCGATTTTCTATGATTTAAACCCTAAACTAAGAAAATATTGACACATTGAAAAAATGGCAATTTCTCATGAACACGGACCTGTCGGGTTTTGCCTATTTTTGAGGGTTCCCATTTGGATGCCTTTATACACATTTCCTTAAGAATACTACTGTCATGATGTATTTCCTATGTAGTTTTGTCCGATTTTCTATGATTTAAACCCTAAACTAAGAAAATATTGACACATTGAAAAAATGGCAATTTCTCATGAACACGGACCTGTCGGGTTTTGCCTATTTTTGAGGGTTCCCATTTGGATGCCTTTATACACATTTCCTTAAGAATACTAGTGTCATGATGTATTTCCTATGTACTTTTGTCCGATTATCTATGATTGAAACCCTAAACTAAGAAAATATTGAAACATTGCAAAAATTGCAATTTCTCATGAACACGGACCTGTCGGGTTTTGCCTATTTTTGAGGGTTCCCATTTAGATTCCTTTATACACATTTCCTTAAGAATACTAGTGTCATGATGTATTTCCTATGTACTTTTGTCCGATTATCTATGATTTAAACTCTAAACTAAGAAAATATTGAAACATTGCAAAAATTACAATTTCTCATGAACACGGACCTGTCGGGTTTTGCCTATTTTTGAGGGTTCCCATTTAGATTCCTTTATACACATTTTCTTTAAGAATACTAGTGTCATGATGTATTTCCTATGTAGTTTTGTCCGATTTTCTATGATTGAAACCCTAAACTAAGAAAATATTGAAACATTGCAAAAATTACAATTTCTCATGAACACGGACCTGTCGGGTTTTGCCTATTTTTGAGGGTTCCCATTTAGATTCCTTTATACACATTTCCTTAAGAATACTAGTGTCATGATGTATTTCCTATGTACTTTTGTCCGATTATCTATGATTTAAACCCTAAACTAAGAAAATATTGAAACATTGCAAAAATTACAATTTCTCATGAACACGGACCTGTCGGGTTTTGCCTATTTTTGAGGGTTCCCATTTAGATTCCTTTATACACATTTCCTTAAGAATACTAGTGTCATGATGTATTTCCTATGTACTTTTGTCCGATTATCTATGATTTAAACCCTAAACTAAGAAAATATTGAAACATTGCAAAAATTGCAATTTCTCATGAACACGGACCTGTCGGGTTTTGCCTATTTATAAGGGTTCCCATTTAGATTCCTTTATACACATTTTCTTAAGAATACTAGTGTCATGATGTATTTCCTATGTACTTTTGTCCGAGTTTCTATGATTGAAACCCTAAACTAAGAAAATATTGACACATTGAAAAAATTGCAATTTCTCATGAACACGGACCTGTCGGGTTTTGCCTATTTTTGAGGGTTCCCATTTAGATTCCTTTATACACATTTCCTTAAGAATACTAGTGTCATGATGTATTTCCTATGTACTTTTGTCCGATTATCTATGATTTAAACCCTAAACTAAGAAAATATTGAAACATTGCAAAAATTGCAATTTCTCATGAACACGGACCTGTCGGGTTTTGCCTATTTATGAGGGTTCCCATTTAGATTCCTTTATACACATTTCCTTAAGAATACTAGTGTCATGATGTATTTCCTATGTACTTTTGTCCGATTATCTATGATTTAAACCCTAAACTAAGAAAATATTGAAACATTGCAAAAATTGCAATTTCTCATGAACACGGACCTGTCGGGTTTTGCCTATTTTTGAGGGTTCCCATTTAGATTCCTTTATACACATTTCCTTAAGAATACTAGTGTCATGATGTATTTCCTATGTAGTTTTGTCCGAGTTTCTATGATTTAAACCCTAAACTAAGAAAATATTGAAACATTGCAAAAATTACAATTTCTCATGAACACGGACCTGTCGGGTTTTGCCTATTTTTGAGGGTTCCCATTTAGATTCCTTTATACACATTTCCTTAAGAATACTAGTGTCATGATGTATTTCCTATGTACTTTTGTCCGATTATCTATGATTTAAACCCTAAACTAAGAAAATATTGAAACATTGCAAAAATTGCAATTTCTCATGAACACGGACCTGTCGGGTTTTGCCTATTTTTGAGGGTTCCCATTTAGATTCCTTTATACACATTTCCTTAAGAATACTAGTGTCATGATGTATTTCCTATGTAGTTTTGTCCGATTATCTATGATTGAAACCCTAAACTAAGAAAATATTGAAACATTGCAAAAATTACAATTTCTCATGAACACGGACCTGTCGGGTTTTGCCTATTTTTGAGGGTTCCCATTTAGATTCCTTTATACACATTTCCTTAAGAATACTAGTGTCATGATGTATTTCCTATGTACTTTTGTCCGATTATCTATGATTGAAACCCTAAACTAAGAAAATATTGAAATATTGCAAAAATTGCAATTTCTCATGAACACGGACCTGTCGGGTTTTGCCTATTTTTGAGGGTTCCGATTTAGATTCCTTTATACACATTTCCTTAAGAATACTAGTGTCATGATGTATTTCCTATGTACTTTTGTCCGATTATCTATGATTTAACCCCTAAACTAAGAAAATATTGAAACATTGCAAAAATTACAATTTCTCATGAACACGGACCTGTCGGGTTTTGCCTATTTTTGAGGGTTCCCATTTAGATTCCTTTATACACATTTCCTTAAGAATACTAGTGTCATGATGTATTTCCTATGTACTTTTGTCCGATTATCTATGATTTAAACCCTAAACTAAGAAAATATTGAAACATTGCAAAAATTGCGATTTCTCATGAACACGGACCTGTCGGGTTTTGCCTATTTTTGAGGGTTCCCATTTCGATGCCTTTATACACATTTCCTTAAGAATACTAGTGTCATGATGTATTTCCTATGTAGTTTTGTCCGAGTTTCTATGATTGAAACCCTAAACTAAGAAAATATTGAAACATTGCAAAAATTGCAATTTCTCATGAACACGGACCTGTCGGGTTTTGCCTATTTTTGAGGGTTCCCATTTGGATGCCTTTATACACATTTCCTTAAGAATACTAGTGTCATGATGTATTTCCTATGTACTTTTGTCCGATTATCTATGATTTAAACCCTAAACTAAGAAAATATTGAAACATTGCAAAAATTGCAATTTCTCATGAACACGGACCTGTCGGGTTTTGCCTATTTATAAGGGTTCCCATTTAGATTCCTTTATACACATTTCCTTAAGAATACTAGTGTCATGATGTATTTCCTATGTACTTTTGTCCGAGTTTCTATGATTGAAACCCTAAACTAAGAAAATATTGACACATTGAAAAAATTGCAATTTCTCATGAACACGGACCTGTCGGGTTTTGCCTATTTTTGAGGGTTCCCATTTAGATTCCTTTATACACATTTCCTTAAGAATACTAGTGTCATGATGTATTTCCTATGTACTTTTGTCCGATTATCTATGATTTAAACCCTAAACTAAGAAAATATTGAAACATTGCAAAAATTGCAATTTCTCATGAACACGGACCTGTCGGGTTTTGCCTATTTATGAGGGTTCCCATTTAGATTCCTTTATACACATTTCCTTAAGAATACTAGTGTCATGATGTATTTCCTATGTACTTTTGTCCGATTATCTATGATTTAAACCCTAAACTAAGAAAATATTGAAACATTGCAAAAATTGCAATTTCTCATGAACACGGACCTGTCGGGTTTTGCCTATTTTTGAGGGTTCCCATTTAGATTCCTTTATACACATTTCCTTAAGAATACTAGTGTCATGATGTATTTCCTATGTAGTTTTGTCCGAGTTTCTATGATTTAAACCCTAAACTAAGAAAATATTGAAACATTGCAAAAATTACAATTTCTCATGAACACGGACCTGTCGGGTTTTGCCTATTTTTGAGGGTTCCCATTTAGATTCCTTTATACACATTTCCTTAAGAATACTAGTGTCATGATGTATTTCCTATGTACTTTTGTCCGATTATCTATGATTTAAACCCTAAACTAAGAAAATATTGAAACATTGCAAAAATTGCAATTTCTCATGAACACGGACCTGTCGGGTTTTGCCTATTTTTGAGGGTTCCCATTTAGATTCCTTTATACACATTTCCTTAAGAATACTAGTGTCATGATGTATTTCCTATGTACTTTTGTCCGATTATCTATGATTTAAACCCTAAACTAAGAAAATATTGAAACATTGCAAAAATTACAATTTCTCATGAACACGGACCTGTCGGGTTTTGCCTATTTTTGAGGGTTCCCATTTAGATTCCTTTATACACATTTCCTTAAGAATACTAGTGTCATGATGTATTTCCTATGTAGTTTTGTCCGATTTTCTATGATTGAAACCCTAAACTAAGAAAATATTGAAACATTGCAAAAATTACAATTTCTCATGAACACGGACCTGTCGGGTTTTGCCTATTTTTGAGGGTTCCCATTTAGATTCCTTTATACACATTTCCTTAAGAATACTAGTGTCATGATGTATTTCCTATGTACTTTTGTCCGATTATCTATGATTTAAACCCTAAACTAAGAAAATATTGAAACATTGCAAAAATTACAATTTCTCATGAACACGGACCTGTCGGGTTTTGCCTATTTTTGAGGGTTCCCATTTAGATTCCTTTATACACATTTCCTTAAGAATACTAGTGTCATGATGTATTTCCTATGTACTTTTGTCCGATTATCTATGATTTAAACCCTAAACTAAGAAAATATTGAAACATTGCAAAAATTGCAATTTCTCATGAACACGGACCTGTCGGGTTTTGCCTATTTTTGAGGGTTCCCATTTAGATTCCTTTATACACATTTCCTTAAGAATACTAGTGTCATGATGTATTTCCTATGTACTTTTGTCCGATTATCTATGATTTAAACCCTAAACTAAGAAAATATTGAAACATTGCAAAAATTGCAATTTCTCATGAACACGGACCTGTCGGGTTTTGCCTATTTTTGAGGGTTCCCATTTAGATTCCTTTATACACATTTCCTTAAGAATACTAGTGTCATGATGTATTTCCTATGTACTTTTGTCCGATTATCTATGATTTAAACCCTAAACTAAGAAAATATTGAAACATTGCAAAAATTGCAATTTCTCATGAACACGGACCTGTCGGGTTTTGCCTATTTATGAGGGTTCCCATTTAGATTCCTTTATACACATTTCCTTAAGAATACTAGTGTCATGATGTATTTCCTATGTACTTTTGTCCGAGTTAATATGATTGAAACCCTGAACTAAGAAAATATTGACACATTGAAAAAATTGCAATTTCTCATGAACACGGACCTGTCGGGTTTTGCCTATTTTTGAGGGTTCCCATTTAGATGCCTTTATACACATTTCCTTAAGAATACTAGTGTCATGATGTATTTCCTATGTACTTTTGTCCGATTATCTATGATTTAAACCCTAAACTAAGAAAATATTGAAACATTGCAAAAATTACAATTTCTCATGAACACGGACCTGTCGGGTTTTGCCTATTTTTGAGGGTTCCCATTTAGATTCCTTTATACACATTTCCTTAAGAATACTAGTGTCATGATGTATTTCCTATGTAGTTTTGTCCGATTTTCTATGATTGAAACCCTAAACTAAGAAAATATTGAAACATTGCAAAAATTACAATTTCTCATGAACACGGACCTGTCGGGTTTTGCCTATTTTTGAGGGTTCCCATTTAGATTCCTTTATACACATTTCCTTAAGAATACTAGTGTCATGATGTATTTCCTATGTACTTTTGTCCGATTATCTATGATTTAAACCCTAAACTAAGAAAATATTGAAACATTGCAAAAATTACAATTTCTCATGAACACGGACCTGTCGGGTTTTGCCTATTTTTGAGGGTTCCCATTTAGATTCCTTTATACACATTTCCTTAAGAATACTAGTGTCATGATGTATTTCCTATGTACTTTTGTCCGATTATCTATGATTTAAACCCTAAACTAAGAAAATATTGAAACATTGCAAAAATTACAATTTCTCATGAACACGGACCTGTCGGGTTTTGCCTATTTTTGAGGGTTCCCATTTAGATTCCTTTATACACATTTCCTTAAGAATACTAGTGTCATGATGTATTTCCTATGTACTTTTGTCCGATTATCTATGATTTAAACCTTAAACTAAGAAAATATTGAAACATTGCAAAAATTACCATTTCTCATGAACACGGACCTGTCGGGTTTTGCCTATTTTTGAGGGATCCCATTTAGATTCCTTTATACACATTTCCTTAAGAATACTAGTGTCATGATGTATTTCCTATGTACTTTTGTCCGATTATCTATGATTTAAACTCTAAACTAAGAAAATATTGAAACATTGCAAAAATTACAATTTCTCATGAACACGGACCTGTCGGGTTTTGCCTATTTTTGAGGGTTCCCATTTAGATTCCTTTATACACATTTCCTTAAGAATACTAGTGTCATGATGTATTTCCTATGTACTTTTGTCCGATTATCTATGATTTAAACCCTAAACTAAGAAAATATTGAAACATTGCAAAAATTACAATTTCTCATGAACACGGACCTGTCGGGTTTTGCCTATTTTTGAGGGTTCCCATTTAGATTCCTTTATACACATTTCCTTAAGAATACTAGTGTCATGATGTATTTCCTATGTACTTTTGTCCGATTATCTATGATTTAAACTCTAAACTAAGAAAATATTGAAACATTGCAAAAATTACAATTTCTCATGAACACGGACCTGTCGGGTTTTGCCTATTTTTGAGGGTTCCCATTTAGATTCCTTTATACACATTTCCTTAAGAATACTAGTGTCATGATGTATTTCCTATGTAGTTTTGTCCGATTTTCTATGATTGAAACCCTAAACTAAGAAAATATTGAAACATTGCAAAAATTACAATTTCTCATGAACACGGACCTGTCGGGTTTTGCCTATTTTTGAGGGTTCCCATTTAGATTCCTTTATACACATTTCCTTAAGAATACTAGTGTCATGATGTATTTCCTATGTACTTTTGTCCGATTATCTATGATTTAAACCCTAAACTAAGAAAATATTGAAACATTGCAAAAATTACAATTTCTCATGAACACGGACCTGTCGGGTTTTGCCTATTTTTGAGGGTTCCCATTTAGATTCCTTTATACACATTTCCTTAAGAATACTAGTGTCATGATGTATTTCCTATGTACTTTTGTCCGATTATCTATGATTTAAACCCTAAACTAAGAAAATATTGAAACATTGCAAAAATTGCAATTTCTCATGAACACGGACCTGTCGGGTTTTGCCTATTTTTGAGGGTTCCCATTTAGATTCCTTTATACACATTTCCTTAAGAATACTAGTGTCATGATGTATTTCCTATGTAGTTTTGTCCGAGTTTCTATGATTTAAACCCTAAACTAAGAAAATATTGAAACATTGCAAAAATTACAATTTCTCATGAACACGGACCTGTCGGGTTTTGCCTATTTTTGAGGGTTCCCATTTAGATTCCTTTATACACATTTCCTTAAGAATACTAGTGTCATGATGTATTTCCTATGTACTTTTGTCCGAGTTAATATGATTGAAACCCTGAACTAAGAAAATATTGACACATTGAAAAAATTGCAATTTCTCATGAACACGGACCTGTCGGGTTTTGCCTATTTTTGAGGGTTCCCATTTAGATGCCTTTATACACATTTCCTTAAGAATACTAGTGTCATGATGTATTTCCTATGTACTTTTGTCCGATTATCTATGATTTAAACCCTAAACTAAGAAAATATTGAAACATTGCAAAAATTGCAATTTCTCATGAACACGGACCTGTCGGGTTTTGCCTATTTTTGAGGGTTCCCATTTAGATTCCTTTATACACATTTCCTTAAGAATACTAGTGTCATGATGTATTTCCTATGTACTTTTGTCCGATTATCTATGATTTAAACCCTAAACTAAGAAAATATTGAAACATTGCAAAAATTACAATTTCTCATGAACACGGACCTGTCGGGTTTTGCCTATTTTTGAGGGTTCCCATTTAGATTCCTTTATACACATTTCCTTAAGAATACTAGTGTCATGATGTATTTCCTATGTACTTTTGTCCGATTATCTATGATTTAAACCCTAAACTAAGAAAATATTGAAACATTGCAAAAATTGCAATTTCTCATGAACACGGACCTGTCGGGTTTTGCCTATTTATGAGGGTTCCCATTTAGATTCCTTTATACACATTTCCTTAAGAATACTAGTGTCATGATGTATTTCCTATGTACTTTTGTCCGAGTTAATATGATTGAAACCCTGAACTAAGAAAATATTGACACATTGAAAAAATTGCAATTTCTCATGAACACGGACCTGTCGGGTTTTGCTTATTTTTGAGGGTTCCCATTTAGATGCCTTTATACACATTTCCTTAAGAATACTAGTGTCATGATGTATTTCCTATGTACTTTTGTCCGATTATCTATGATTTAAACCCTAAACTAAGAAAATATTGAAACATTGCAAAAATTACAATTTCTCATGAACACGGACCTGTCGGGTTTTGCCTATTTTTGAGGGTTCCCATTTAGATTCCTTTATACACATTTCCTTAAGAATACTAGTGTCATGATGTATTTCCTATGCAGTTTTGTCCGATTTTCTATGATTGAAACCCTAAACTAAGAAAATATTGAAACATTGCAAAAATTACAATTTCTCATGAACACGGACCTGTCGGGTTTTGCCTATTTTTGAGGGTTCCCATTTAGATTCCTTTATACACATTTCCTTAAGAATACTAGTGTCATGATGTATTTCCTATGTACTTTTGTCCGATTATCTATGATTTAAACCCTAAACTAAGAAAATATTGAAACATTGCAAAAATTACAATTTCTCATGAACACGGACCTGTCGGGTTTTGCCTATTTTTGAGGGTTCCCATTTAGATTCCTTTATACACATTTCCTTAAGAATACTAGTGTCATGATGTATTTCCTATGTACTTTTGTCCGATTATCTATGATTTAAACCCTAAACTAAGAAAATATTGAAACATTGCAAAAATTACAATTTCTCATGAACACGGACCTGTCGGGTTTTGCCTATTTTTGAGGGTTCCCATTTAGATTCCTTTATACACATTTCCTTAAGAATACTAGTGTCATGATGTATTTCCTATGTACTTTTGTCCGATTATCTATGATTTAAACCTTAAACTAAGAAAATATTGAAACATTGCAAAAATTACCATTTCTCATGAACACGGACCTGTCGGGTTTTGCCTATTTTTGAGGGATCCCATTTAGATTCCTTTATACACATTTCCTTAAGAATACTAGTGTCATGATGTATTTCCTATGTACTTTTGTCCGATTATCTATGATTTAAACTCTAAACTAAGAAAATATTGAAACATTGCAAAAATTACAATTTCTCATGAACACGGACCTGTCGGGTTTTGCCTATTTTTGAGGGTTCCCATTTAGATTCCTTTATACACATTTCCTTAAGAATACTAGTGTCATGATGTATTTCCTATGTACTTTTGTCCGATTATCTATGATTTAAACCCTAAACTAAGAAAATATTGAAACATTGCAAAAATTACAATTTCTCATGAACACGGACCTGTCGGGTTTTGCCTATTTTTGAGGGTTCCCATTTAGATTCCTTTATACACATTTCCTTAAGAATACTAGTGTCATGATGTATTTCCTATGTACTTTTGTCCGAGTTTCTATGATTGAAACCCTAAACTAAGAAAATATTGACACATTGAAAAAATTGCAATTTCTCATGAACACGGACCTGTCGGGTTTTGCCTATTTTTGAGGGTTCCCATTTAGATTCCTTTATACACATTTCCTTAAGAATACTAGTGTCATGATGTATTTCCTATGTACTTTTGTCCGATTATCTATGATTTAAACCCTAAACTAAGAAAATATTGAAACATTGCAAAAATTACAATTTCTCATGAACACGGACCTGTCGGGTTTTGCCTATTTTTGAGGGTTCCCATTTAGATTCCTTTATACACATTTCCTTAAGAATACTAGTGTCATGATGTATTTCCTATGTACTTTTGTCCGATTATCTATGATTTAAACCCTAAACTAAGAAAATATTGAAACATTGCAAAAATTGCAATTTCTCATGAACACGGACCTGTCGGGTTTTGCCTATTTTTGAGGGTTCCCATTTAGATTCCTTTATACACATTTCCTTAAGAATACTAGTGTCATGATGTATTTCCTATGTAGTTTTGTCCGAGTTTCTATGATTTAAACCCTAAACTAAGAAAATATTGAAACATTGCAAAAATTACAATTTCTCATGAACACGGACCTGTCGGGTTTTGCCTATTTTTGAGGGTTCCCATTTAGATTCCTTTATACACATTTCCTTAAGAATACTAGTGTCATGATGTATTTCCTATGTACTTTTGTCCGATTATCTATCATTTAAACCCTAAACTAAGAAAATATTGAAACATTGCAAAAATTGCAATTTCTCATGAACACGGACCTGTCGGGTTTTGCCTATTTTTGAGGGTTCCCATTTAGATTCCTTTATACACATTTCCTTAAGAATACTAGTGTCATGATGTATTTCCTATGTACTTTTGTCCGATTATCTATGATTTAAACCCTAAACTAAGAAAATATTGAAACATTGCAAAAATTGCAATTTCTCATGAACACGGACCTGTCGGGTTTTGCCTATTTTTGAGGGTTCCCATTTAGATTCCTTTATACACATTTCCTTAAGAATACTAGTGTCATGATGTATTTCCTATGTACTTTTGTCCGATTATCTATGATTTAAACCCTAAACTAAGAAAATATTGAAACATTGCAAAAATTGCAATTTCTCATGAACACGGACCTGTCGGGTTTTGCCTATTTATGAGGGTTCCCATTTAGATTCCTTTATACACATTTCCTTAAGAATACTAGTGTCATGATGTATTTCCTATGTACTTTTGTCCGAGTTTCTATGATTGAAACCCTCAACTAAGAAAATATTGACACATTGAAAAAATTGCAATTTCTCATGAACACGGACCTGTCGGGTTTTGCCTATTTTTGAGGGTTCCCATTTAGATTCCTTTATACACATTTCCTTAAGAATACTAGTGTCATGATGTATTTCCTATGTACTTTTGTCCGATTATCTATGATTTAAACCCTAAACTAAGAAAATATTGAAACATTGCAAAAATTACAATTTCTCATGAACACGGACCTGTCGGGTTTTGCCTATTTTTGAGGGTTCCCATTTAGATTCCTTTATACACATTTCCTTAAGAATACTAGTGTCATGATGTATTTCCTATGTAGTTTTGTCCGATTTTCTATGATTGAAACCCTAAACTAAGAAAATATTGAAACATTGCAAAAATTACAATTTCTCATGAACACGGACCTGTCGGGTTTTGCCTATTTTTGAGGGTTCCCATTTAGATTCCTTTATACACATTTCCTTAAGAATACTAGTGTCATGATGTATTTCCTATGTACTTTTGTCCGATTATCTATGATTTAAACCCTAAACTAAGAAAATATTGAAACATTGCAAAAATTACAATTTCTCATGAACACGGACCTGTCGGGTTTTGCCTATTTTTGAGGGTTCCCATTTAGATTCCTTTATACACATTTCCTTAAGAATACTAGTGTCATGATGTATTTCCTATGTACTTTTGTCCGATTATCTATGATTTAAACCCTAAACTAAGAAAATATTGAAACATTGCAAAAATTACAATTTCTCATGAACACGGACCTGTCGGGTTTTGCCTATTTTTGAGGGTTCCCATTTAGATTCCTTTATACACATTTCCTTAAGAATACTAGTGTCATGATGTATTTCCTATGTACTTTTGTCCGATTATCTATGATTTAAACCCTAAACTAAGAAAATATTGAAACATTGCAAAAATTACCATTTCTCATGAACACAGACCTGTCGGGTTTTGCCTATTTTTGAGGGATCCCATTTAGATTCCTTTATACACATTTCCTTAAGAATACTAGTGTCATGATGTATTTCCTATGTACTTTTGTCCGATTATCTATGATTTAAACCCTAAACTAAGAAAATATTGAAACATTGCAAAAATTACAATTTCTCATGAACACGGACCTGTCGGGTTTTGCCTATTTTTGAGGGTTCCCATTTAGATTCCTTTATACACATTTCCTTAAGAATACTAGTGTCATGATGTATTTCTTATGTACTTTTGTCCGATTATCTATGATTGAAACCCTAAACTAAGAAAATATTGAAACATTGCAAAAATTACAATTTCTCATGAACACGGACCTGTCGGGTTTTGCCTATTTTTGAGGGTTCCCATTTAGATTCCTTTATACACATTTCCTTAAGAATACTAGTGTCATGATGTATTTCCTATGTACTTTTGTCCGATTATCTATGATTGAAACTCTAAACTAAGAAAATATTGAAACATTGCAAAAATTACAATTTCTCATGAACACGGACCTGTCGGGTTTTGCCTATTTTTGAGGGTTCCCATTTAGATTCCTTTATACACATTTCCTTAAGAATACTAGTGTCATGATGTATTTCCTATGTACTTTTGTCCGATTATCTATCATTTAAACCCTAAACTAAGAAAATATTGAAACATTGCAAAAATTACAATTTCTCATGAACACGGACCTGTCGGGTTTTGCCTATTTTTGAGGGTTCCCATTTAGATTCCTTTATACACATTTCCTTAAGAATACTAGTGTCATGATGTATTTCCTATGTACTTTTGTCCGATTATCTATGATTTAAACCCTAAACTAAGAAAATATTGAAACATTGCAAAAATTACAATTTCTCATGAACACGGACCTGTCGGGTTTTGCCTATTTTTGAGGGTTCCCATTTAGATTCCTTTATACACATTTCCTTAAGAATACTAGTGTCATGATGTATTTCCTATGTACTTTTGTCCGATTATCTATGATTTAAACCCTAAACTAAGAAAATATTGAAACATTGCAAAAATTACCATTTCTCATGAACACGGACCTGTCGGGTTTTGCCTATTTTTGAGGGTTCCCATTTAGATTCCTTTATACACATTTCCTTAAGAATACTAGTGTCATGATGTATTTCCTATGTAGTTTTGTCCGATTTTCTATGATTGAAACCCTAAACTAAGAAAATATGGAAACATTGCAAAAATTACAATTTCTCATGAACACGGACCTGTCGGGTTTTGCCTATTTTTGAGGGTTCCCATTTAGATTCCTTTATACACATTTCCTTAAGAATACTAGTGTCATGATGTATTTCGTATGTACTTTTGTCCGATTTTCTATGATTTAAACCCTAAACTAAGAAAATATTGAAACATTGCAAAAATTACAATTTCTCATGAACACGGACCTGTCGGGTTTTGCCTATTTTTGAGGGTTCCAATTTAGATTCCTTTATACACATTTCCTTAAGAATACTAGTGTCATGATGTATTTCCTATGTACTTTTGTCCGATTTTCTATGATTTAAACCCTAAACTAAGAAAATATTGAAACATTGCAAAAATTACAATTTCTCATGAACACGGACCTGTCGGGTTTTGCCTATTTTTGAGGGTTCCCATTTAGATTCCTTTATACACATTTCCTTAAGAATACTAGTGTCATGATGTATTTCCTATGTACTTTTGTCCGATTATCTATGATTGAAACCCTAAACTAAGAAAATATTGAAACATTGCAAAAATTACAATTTCTCATGAACACGGACCTGTCGGGTTTTGCCTATTTTTGAGGGTTCCCATTTAGATTCCTTTATACACATTTCCTTAAGAATACTAGTGTCATGATGTATTTCCTATGTACTTTTGTCCGATTATCTATGATTGAAACCCTAAACTAAGAAAATATTGAAACATTGCAAAAATTACAATTTCTCATGAACACGGACCTGTCGGGTTTTGCCTATTTTTGAGGGTTCCCATTTAGATTCCTTTATACACATTTCCTTAAGAATACTAGTGTCATGATGTATTTCCTATGTACTTTTGTCCGATTATCTATGATTTAAACCCTAAACTAAGAAAATATTGAAACATTGCAAAAATTACCATTTCTCATGAACACGGACCTGTCGGGTTTTGCCTATTTTTGAGGGTTCCCATTTAGATTCCTTTATACACATTTCCTTAAGAATACTAGTGTCATGATGTATTTCCTATGTAGTTTTGTCCGATTTTCTATGATTGAAACCCTAAACTAAGAAAATATTGAAACATTGCAAAAATTACAATTTCTCATGAACACGGACCTGTCGGGTTTTGCCTATTTTTGAGGGTTCCAATTTAGATTCCTTTATACACATTTCCTTAAGAATACTAGTGTCATGATGTATTTCCTATGTACTTTTGTCCGATTTTCTATGATTTAAACCCTAAACTAAGAAAATATTGAAACATTGCAAAAATTACAATTTCTCATGAACACGGACCTGTCGGGTTTTGCCTATTTTTGAGGGTTCCAATTTAGATTCCTTTATACACATTTCCTTAAGAATACTAGTGTCATGATGTATTTCCTATGTACTTTTGTCCGATTTTCTATGATTTAAACCCTAAACTAAGAAAATATTGAAACATTGCAAAAATTACAATTTCTCATGAACACGGACCTGTCGGGTTTTGCCTATTTTTGAGGGTTCCAATTTAGATTCCTTTATACACATTTCCTTAAGAATACTAGTGTCATGATGTATTTCCTATGTACTTTTGTCCGATTTTCTATGATTTAAACCCTAAACTAAGAAAATATTGAAACATTGCAAAAATTACAATTTCTCATGAACACGGACCTGTCGGGTTTTGCCTATTTTTGAGGGTTCCCATTTAGATTCCTTTATACACATTTCCTTAAGAATACTAGTGTCATGATGTATTTCCTATGTACTTTTGTCCGATTATCTATGATTTAAACCCTAAACTAAGAAAATATTGAAACATTGCAAAAATTACAATTTCTCATGAACACGGACCTGTCGGGTTTTGCCTATTTTTGAGGGTTCCCATTTAGATTCCTTTATACACATTTCCTTAAGAATACTAGTGTCATGATGTATTTCCTATGTACTTTTGTCCGATTATCTATGATTTAAACCCTAAACTAAGAAAATATTGAAACATTGCAAAAATTACATTTTCTCATGAACACGGACCTGTCGGGTTTTGCCTATTTTTGAGGGTTCCCATTTAGATTCCTTTATACACATTTCCTTAAGAATACTAGTGTCATGATGTATTTCCTATGTACTTTTGTCCGATTATCTATGATTTAAACCCTAAACTAAGAAAATATTGAAACATTGCAAAAATTACAATTTCTCATGAACACGGACCTGTCGGGTTTTGCCTATTTTTGAGGGTTCCCATTTAGATTCCTTTATACACATTTCCTTAAGAATACTAGTGTCATGATGTATTTCCTATGTACTTTTGTCCGATTTTCTATGATTGAAACCCTAAACTAAGAAAATATTGAAACATTGCAAAAATTACAATTTCTCATGAACACGGACCTGTCGGGTTTTGCCTATTTTTGAGGGTTCCCATTTAGATTCCTTTATACACATTTCCTTAAGAATACTAGTGTCATGATGTATTTCCTATGTAGTTTTGTCCGATTTTCTATGATTTAAACCCTAAACTAAGAAAATATTGAAACATTGCAAAAATTACAATTTCTCATGAACACGGACCTGTCGGGTTTTGCCTATTTTTGAGGGTTCCAATTTAGATTCCTTTATACACATTTCCTTAAGAATACTAGTGTCATGATGTATTTCCTATGTACTTTTGTCCGATTTTCTATGATTTAAACCCTAAACTAAGAAAATATTGAAACATTGCAAAAATTACAATTTCTCATGAACACGGACCTGTCGGGTTTTGCCTATTTTTGAGGGTTCCCATTTAGATTCCTTTATACACATTTCCTTAAGAATACTAGTGTCATGATGTATTTCCTATGTACTTTTGTCCGATTTTCTATGATTTAAACCCTAAACTAAGAAAATATTGAAACATTGCAAAAATTACAATTTCTCATGAACACGGACCTGTCGGGTTTTGCCTATTTTTGAGGGTTCCAATTTAGATTCCTTTATACACATTTCCTTAAGAATACTAGTGTCATGATGTATTTCCTATGTACTTTTGTCCGATTTTCTATGATTTAAACCCTAAACTAAGAAAATATTGAAACATTGCAAAAATTACAATTTCTCATGAACACGGACCTGTCGGGTTTTGCCTATTTTTGAGGGTTCCCATTTAGATTCCTTTATACACATTTCCTTAAGAATACTAGTGTCATGATGTATTTCCTATGTACTTTTGTCCGATTTTCTATGATTTAAACCCTAAACTAAGAAAATATTGAAACATTGCAAAAATTACAATTTCTCATGAACACGGACCTGTCGGGTTTTGCCTATTTTTGAGGGTTCCCATTTAGATTCCTTTATACACATTTCCTTAAGAATACTAGTGTCATGATGTATTTCCTATGTAGTTTTGTCCGATTTTCTATGATTGAAACCCTAAACTAAGAAAATATTGAAACATTGCAAAAATTACAATTTCTCATGAACACGGACCTGTCGGGTTTTGCCTATTTTTGAGGGTTCCCATTTAGATTCCTTTATACACATTTCCTTAAGAATACTAGTGTCATGATGTATTTCCTATGTAGTTTTGTCCGATTTTCTATGATTTAAACCCTAAACTAAGAGAATATTGACACATTGCAAAAATTACAATTTCTCATGAACACGGACCTGTCGGGTTTTGCCTATTTTTGAGGGTTCCAATTTAGATTCCTTTATACACATTTCCTTAAGAATACTAGTGTCATGATGTATTTCCTATGTACTTTTGTCCGATTTTCTATGATTTAAACCCTAAACTAAGAAAATATTGAAACATTGCAAAAATTACAATTTCTCATGAACACGGACCTGTCGGGTTTTGCCTATTTTTGAGGGTTCCCATTTAGATTCCTTTATACACATTTCCTTAAGAATACTAGTGTCATGATGTATTTCCTATGTACTTTTGTCCGATTTTCTATGATTTAAACCCTAAACTAAGAAAATATTGACACATTGCAAAAATTACAATTTCTCATGAACACGGACCTGTCGGGTTTTGCCTATTTTTGAGGGTTCCCATTTAGATTCCTTTATACACATTTCCTTAAGAATACTAGTGTCATGATGTATTTCCTATGTAGTTTTGTCCGATTTTCTATGATTGAAACCCTAAACTAAGAAAATATTGAAACATTGCAAAAATTACAATTTCTCATGAACACGGACCTGTCGGGTTTTGCCTATTTTTGAGGGTTCCCATTTAGATTCCTTTATACACATTTCCTTAAGAATACTAGTGTCATGATGTATTTCCTATGTAGTTTTGTCCGATTTTCTATGATTTAAACCCTAAACTAAGAAAATATTGAAACATTGCAAAAATTTCAATTTCTCATGAACACGGACCTGTCGGGTTTTGCCTATTTTTGAGGGTTCCCATTTAGATTCCTTTATACACATTTCCTTAAGAATACTAGTGTCATGATGTATTTCCTATGTAGTTTTGTCCGATTATCTATGATTTAAACCCTAAACTAAGAAAATATTGAAACATTGCAAAAATTACAATTTCTCATGAACACGGACCTGTCGGGTTTTGCCTATTTTTGAGGGTTCCCATTTAGATTCCTTTATACACATTTCCTTAAGAATACTAGTGTCATGATGTATTTCCTATGTACTTTTGTCCGATTATCTATGATTTAAACCCTAAACTAAGAAAATATTGAAACATTGCAAAAATTACAATTTCTCATGAACACGGACCTGTCGGGTTTTGCCTATTTTTGAGGGTTCCCATTTAGATTCCTTTATACACATTTCCTTAAGAATACTAGTGTCATGATGTATTTCCTATGTACTTTTGTCCGATTATCTATGATTTAAACCCTAAACTAAGAAAATATTGAAACATTGCAAAAATTACCATTTCTCATGAACACGGACCTGTCGGGTTTTGCCTATTTTTGAGGGATCCCATTTAGATTCCTTTATACACATTTCCTTAAGAATACTAGTGTCATGATGTATTTCCTATGTACTTTTGTCCGATTATCTATGATTTAAACCCTAAACTAAGAAAATATTGAAACATTGCAAAAATTACAATTTCTCATGAACACGGACCTGTCGGGTTTTGCCTATTTTTGAGGGTTCCCATTTAGATTCCTTTATACACATTTCCTTAAGAATACTAGTGTCATGATGTATTTCTTATGTACTTTTGTCCGATTATCTATGATTGAAACCCTAAACTAAGAAAATATTGAAACATTGCAAAAATTACAATTTCTCATGAACACGGACCTGTCGGGTTTTGCCTATTTTTGAGGGTTCCCATTTAGATTCCTTTATACACATTTCCTTAAGAATACTAGTGTCATGATGTATTTCCTATGTACTTTTGTCCGATTATCTATGATTGAAACTCTAAACTAAGAAAATATTGAAACATTGCAAAAATTACAATTTCTCATGAACACGGACCTGTCGGGTTTTGCCTATTTTTGAGGGTTCCCATTTAGATTCCTTTATACACATTTCCTTAAGAATACTAGTGTCATGATGTATTTCCTATGTAGGTTTGTCCGATTATCTATGATTGAAACCCTAAACTAAGAAAATATTGAAACATTGCAAAAATTACAATTTCTCATGAACACGGACCTGTCGGGTTTTGCCTATTTTTGAGGGTTCCCATTTAGATTCCTTTATACACATTTCCTTAAGAATACTAGTGTCATGATGTATTTCCTATGTACTTTTGTCCGATTTTCTATGATTTAAACCCTAAACTAAGAAAATATTGAAACATTGCAAAAATTACAATTTCTCATGAACACGGACCTGTCGGGTTTTGCCTATTTTTGAGGGTTCTCATTTAGATTCCTTTATACACATTTCCTTAAGAATACTAGTGTCATGATGTATTTCCTATGTACTTTTGTCCGATTTTCTATGATTTAAACCCTAAACTAAGAAAATATGGAAACATTGCAAAAATTACAATTTCTCATGAACACGGACCTGTCGGGTTTTGCCTATTTTTGAGGGTTCCCATTTAGTAGCCTTTATACACATTTCCTTAAGAATACTAGTGTCATGATGTATTTCCTATGTAGTTTTGTCCGATTTTCTATGATTGAAACCCTAAACTAAGAAAATATTGAAACATTGCAAAAATTACAATTTCTCATGAACCCGGACCTGTCGGGTTTTGCCTATTTTTGAGGGTTCCCATTTAGATTCCTTTATACACATTTCCTTAAGAATACTAGTGTCATGATGTATTTCCTATGTACTTTTGTCCGATTATCTATGATTTAAACCCTAAACTAAGAAAATATTGAAACATTGCAAAAATTACAATTTCTCATGAACACGGACCTGTCGGGTTTTGCCTATTTTTGAGGGTTCCCATTTAGATTCCTTTATACACATTTCCTTAAGAATACTAGTGTCATGATGTATTTCCTATGTAGTTTTGTCCGAGTTTCTATGATTGAAACCCTAAACTAAGAAAATATTGAAACATTGCAAAAATTACAATTTCTCATGAACACGGACCTGTCGGGTTTTGCCTATTTTTGAGGGTTCCCATTTAGATTCCTTTATACACATTTCCTTAAGAATACTAGTGTCATGATGTATTTCCTATGTACTTTTGTCCGATTTTCTATGATTTAAACCCTAAACTAAGAAAATATTGAAACATTGCAAAAATTACAATTTCTCATGAACACGGACCTGTCAGGTTTTGCCTATTTTTGAGGGTTCCCATTTAGATTCCTTTATACACATTTCCTTAAGAATACTAGTGTCATGATGTATTTCCTATGTAGTTTTGTCCGATTTTCTATGATTGAAACCCTAAACTAAGAAAATATTGAAACATTGCAAAAATTACAATTTCTCATGAACACGGACCTGTCGGGTTTTGCCTATTTTTGAGGGTTCCCATTTAGATTCCTTTATACACATTTCCTTAAGAATACTAGTGTCATGATGTATTTCCTATGTACTTTTGTCCGATTATCTATGATTTAAACCCTAAACTAAGAAAATATTGAAACATTGCAAAAATTACAATTTCTCATGAACACGGACCTGTCGGGTTTTGCCTATTTTTGAGGGTTCCCATTTAGATTCCTTTATACACATTTCCTTAAGAATACTAGTGTCATGATGTATTTCCTATGTAGTTTTGTCCGAGTTTCTATGATTGAAACCCTAAACTAAGAAAATATTGAAACATTGCAAAAATTACAATTTCTCATGAACACGGACCTGTCGGGTTTTGCCTATTTTTGAGGGTTCCCATTTAGATTCCTTTATACACATTTCCTTAAGAATACTAGTGTCATGATGTATTTCGTATGTACTTTTGTCCGATTTTCTATGATTTAAACCCTAAACTAAGAAAATATTGACACATTGCAAAAATTGCAAATTCTCATGAACACAGACCTGTCGGGTTTTGCCTATTTTTGAGGGTTCCCATTTGGATGCCTTTATACACATTTCCTTAAGAATACTAGTGTCATGATGTATTTCCTATGTAGTTGTGTCCGATTTTCTATGATTTAAACCCTAAACTAAGACAATATTGACACATTGCAAAAATGACAATTTCTCATGAACACGGACCTGTCGGGTGTCGCCTATTTTTGAGGGTTCCCATTTGGATGCCTTTATACACATTTCCTTAAGAATACTAGTGTCATGATGTATTTCCTATGTAGTTGTGTCCGATTTTCTATGATTTAAACCCTAAACTAAGACAATATTGACACATTGCAAAAATTGCAATTTCTTATGAACACGGACCTGTCGCGTTTCGCCTATTTTTGAGGGTTCCCATTTGGATGCCTTTATACACATTTCCTTAAGAATACTAGTGTCATGATGTATTTCCTATGTAGTTGTGTCCGATTTTCTATGATTTAAACCCTAAACTAAGAAAATATTGACACATTGCAAAAATTGCAATTTCTCATGAACACGGACCTGTCCGGTTTTGCCTATTTTTGAGGGTTCGGATTTAGATGCCTTTATACACATTTCCTTAAGAATACTAGTGTCATGATGTATTTCCTATGTAGTTTTGTCCGATTTTCTATGATTTAAACCCTAAACTAAGACAATATTGACACATTGCGAAAATTGCAATTTCTCATGAACACGGACTTGTGGGGTTTTGCCTATTTTTGAGGGTTCCCATTTGGATGCCTTTATACACATTTCCTTAAGAATACTAGTGTCATGATGTATTTCCTATGTAGTTGTGTCCGATTTTCTATGATTTAAACCCTAAACTAAGACAATATTGACACATTGCAAAAATTGCAATTTCTCATGAACACGGACCTGTCGGGTTTTGCCTATTTTTGAGGGTTCCCATTAAGATGCCTTTATACACATTTCCTTAAGAATACTAGTGTCATGATGTATTTCCTATGTACTTTTGTCCGATTTTCTATGATTTAAACCCTAAACTAAGAGAATATTGACACATTGCAAAAATTGCAATTTCTCATGAACACGGACCTGTCGGGTTTTGCCTATTTTTAAGGGTTCCCATTAAGATGCCTTTATACACATTTCCTTAAGAATACTAGTGTCATGATGTATTTCCTATGTACTTTTGTCCGATTTTCTATGATTTAAACCCTAAACTAAGAGAATATTGACACATTGCAAAAATTGCAATTTCTCATGAACACGGACCTGTCGGGTTTTGCCTATTTTTGAGGGCTCCCATTTAGATGCCTTTATACACATTTCCTTAAGAATACTAGTGTCATGATGTATTTCCTATGTAGTTTTGTCCGATTTTCTATGATTGAAACCCTAAACTAAGAAAATATTGAAACATTGCAAAAATTACAATTTCTCATGAACACGGACCTGTCGGGTTTTGCCTATTTTTGAGGGTTCCCATTTAGATTCCTTTATACACATTTCCTTAAGAATACTAGTGTCATGATGTATTTCCTATGTACTTTTGTCCGATTTTCTATGATTTAAACCCTAAACTAAGAAAATATTGAAACATTGCAAAAATTACAATTTCTCATGAACACGGACCTGTCGGGTTTTGCCTATTTTTGAGGGTTCCCATTTAGATTCCTTTATACACATTTCCTTAAGAATACTAGTGTCATGATGTATTTCCTATGTACTTTTGTCCGATTTTCTATGATTTAAACCCTAAACTAAGAAAATATGGAAACATTGCAAAAATTACAATTTCTCATGAACACGGACCTGTCGGGTTTTGCCTATTTTTGAGGGTTCCCATTTAGTAGCCTTTATACACATTTCCTTAAGAATACTAGTGTCATGATGTATTTCCTATGTAGTTTTGTCCGATTTTCTATGATTGAAACCCTAAACTAAGAAAATATTGAAACATTGCAAAAATTACAATTTCTCATGAACCCGGACCTGTCGGGTTTTGCCTATTTTTGAGGGTTCCCATTTAGATTCCTTTATACACATTTCCTTAAGAATACTAGTGTCATGATGTATTTCCTATGTACTTTTGTCCGATTATCTATGATTTAAACCCTAAACTAAGAAAATATTGAAACATTGCAAAAATTACAATTTCTCATGAACACGGACCTGTCGGGTTTTGCCTATTTTTGAGGGTTCCCATTTAGATTCCTTTATACACATTTCCTTAAGAATACTAGTGTCATGATGTATTTCCTATGTAGTTTTGTCCGAGTTTCTATGATTGAAACCCTAAACTAAGAAAATATTGAAACATTGCAAAAATTACAATTTCTCATGAACACGGACCTGTCGGGTTTTGCCTATTTTTGAGGGTTCCCATTTAGATTCCTTTATACACATTTCCTTAAGAATACTAGTGTCATGATGTATTTCCTATGTACTTTTGTCCGATTTTCTATGATTTAAACCCTAAACTAAGAAAATATTGAAACATTGCAAAAATTACAATTTCTCATGAACACGGACCTGTCAGGTTTTGCCTATTTTTGAGGGTTCCCATTTAGATTCCTTTATACACATTTCCTTAAGAATACTAGTGTCATGATGTATTTCCTATGTAGTTTTGTCCGATTTTCTATGATTGAAACCCTAAACTAAGAAAATATTGAAACATTGCAAAAATTACAATTTCTCATGAACACGGACCTGTCGGGTTTTGCCTATTTTTGAGGGTTCCCATTTAGATGCCTTTATACACATTTCCTTAAGAATACTAGTGTCATGATGTATTTCCTATGTACTTTTGTCCGATTATCTATGATTTAAACCCTAAACTAAGAAAATATTGAAACATTGCAAAAATTACAATTTCTCATGAACACGGACCTGTCGGGTTTTGCCTATTTTTGAGGGTTCCCATTTAGATTCCTTTATACACATTTCCTTAAGAATACTAGTGTCATGATGTATTTCCTATGTAGTTTTGTCCGAGTTTCTATGATTGAAACCCTAAACTAAGAAAATATTGAAACATTGCAAAAATTACAATTTCTCATGAACACGGACCTGTCGGGTTTTGCCTATTTTTGAGGGTTCCCATTTAGATTCCTTTATACACATTTCCTTAAGAATACTAGTGTCATGATGTATTTCGTATGTACTTTTGTCCGATTTTCTATGATTTAAACCCTAAACTAAGAAAATATTGACACATTGCAAAAATTGCAAATTCTCATGAACACAGACCTGTCGGGTTTTGCCTATTTTTGAGGGTTCCCATTTGGATGCCTTTATACACATTTCCTTAAGAATACTAGTGTCATGATGTATTTCCTATGTAGTTGTGTCCGATTTTCTATGATTTAAACCCTAAACTAAGACAATATTGACACATTGCAAAAATGACAATTTCTCATGAACACGGACCTGTCGGGTGTCGCCTATTTTTGAGGGTTCCCATTTGGATGCCTTTATACACATTTCCTTAAGAATACTAGTGTCATGATGTATTTCCTATGTAGTTGTGTCCGATTTTCTATGATTTAAACCCTAAACTAAGACAATATTGACACATTGCAAAAATTGCAATTTCTTATGAACACGGACCTGTCGCGTTTCGCCTATTTTTGAGGGTTCCCATTTGGATGCCTTTATACACATTTCCTTAAGAATACTAGTGTCATGATGTATTTCCTATGTAGTTGTGTCCGATTTTCTATGATTTAAACCCTAAACTAAGAAAATATTGACACATTGCAAAAATTGCAATTTCTCATGAACACGGACCTGTCCGGTTTTGCCTATTTTTGAGGGTTCCCATTTCGATGCCTTTATACACATTTCCTTAAGAATACTAGTGTCATGATGTATTTCCTATGTAGTTGTGTCCGATTTTCTATGATTTAAACCCTAAACTAAGACAATATTGACACATTGCGAAAATTGCAATTTCTCATGAACACGGACTTGTGGGGTTTTGCCTATTTTTGAGGGTTCCCATTTGGATGCCTTTATACACATTTCCTTAAGAATACTAGTGTCATGATGTATTTCCTATGTAGTTGTGTCCGATTTTCTATGATTTAAACCCTAAACTAAGACAATATTGACACATTGCAAAAATTGCAATTTCTCATGAACACGGACCTGTCGGGTTTTGCCTATTTTTGAGGGTTCCCATTAAGATGCCTTTATACACATTTCCTTAAGAATACTAGTGTCATGATGTATTTCCTATGTACTTTTGTCCGATTTTCTATGATTTAAACCCTAAACTAAGAGAATATTGACACATTGCAAAAATTGCAATTTCTCATGAACACGGACCTGTCGGGTTTTGCCTATTTTTAAGGGTTCCCATTAAGATGCCTTTATACACATTTCCTTAAGAATACTAGTGTCATGATGTATTTCCTATGTACTTTTGTCCGATTTTCTATGATTTAAACCCTAAACTAAGAGAATATTGACACATTGCAAAAATTGCAATTTCTCATGAACACGGACCTGTCGGGTTTTGCCTATTTTTGAGGGCTCCCATTTAGATGCCTTTATACACATTTCCTTAAGAATACTAGTGTCATGATGTATTTCCTATGTAGTTTTGTCCGATTTTCTATGATTTAAACCATAAACTAAGAGAATATTGACACATTGCAAAAATTGCAATTTCTCATGAACACGGACCTGTCGGGTTTTGCCTATTTTTGAGGGTTCCCATTTGGATGCCTTTATACACATTTCCTTAAGAATACTAGTGTCATGATGTATTTCCTATGTACTTTTGTCCGATTTTCTATGATTTAAACCCTAAACTAAGAGAATATTGACACATTGCAAAAATTGCAATTTCTCATGAACACGGACCTGTCGGGTGTTGCCTATTTTTGAGGGTTCCCAGTTGGATGCCTTTATACACATTTCCTTAAGAATACTAGGGTCATGATGTATTTCCTATGTACTTTTGTCCGATTTTCTATGATTTAAACCCTAAACTAAGAGAATATTGACACATTGCAAAAATTGCAATTTCTCATGAACACGGACCTGTCGGGTTTTGCCTATTTTTGAGGGTTCCCATTTAGATGCCTTTATACACATTTCCTTAAGAATACTAGTGTCCTGATGTATTTCCTATGTACTTTTGTCCGATTTTCTATGATTTAAACCCTAAACTAAGAGAATATTGACACATTGAAAAAATTTCAATTTCTCATGAACACGAACCTGTCGGGTTTTGCCTATTTTTGAGGGTTCCCATTTCGATGCCTTTATACACATTTCCTTAAGAATACTAGTGTCATGATGTATTTCCTATGTACTTGTGTCCGATTTTCTATAATTTAAACCCTAAACTAAGAGAATATTGACACATTGCAAAAATTGCAATTTCTCATGAACACGGACCTGTCAGGTTTTGCCTAATTTTGTAGGGTTCCCATTTAGATGCCTTTATACACATTTCCTTAAGAATACAAGTGTCATGATGTATTTCCTATGTAGTTTTGTCCGATTTTCTATGATTTAAACCCTAAACTAAGAGAATATTGACACATTGCAAAAATTGCAATTTCTCATGAACACGGACCTGTCGGGTTTTGCCTATTTTTGAGGGTTCCCATTTGGATGCCTTTATACACATTTCCTTAAGAATACTAGTGTCATGATGTATTTCCTATGTAGTTTTGTCCGATTTTCTATGATTTAAACCCTAAACTAAGAAAATATTGACACATTGCAAAAATTGCAATTTCTCATGAACACGGACCTGTCGGGTTTTGCCTATTTTTGAGGGTTCCCATTTGGATGCCTTTATACACATTTCCTTTAGAATACTAGTGTCATGATGTATTTCCTATGTACTTGTGTCCGATTTTCTATGATTTAAACCCTAAACTAAGAGAATATTGACACATTGCAAAAATTGCAATTTCTCATGAACACGGACCTGTCGGGTTTTGCCTATTTTTGAGGGTTCGGATTTAGATGCCTTTATACACATTTCCTTAAGAATACTAGTGTCATGATGTATTTCCTATGTAGTTTTGTCCGATTTTCTATGATTGAAACCCTAAACTAAGAAAATATTGAAACATTGCAAAAATTACAATTTCTCATGAACACGGACCTGTCGGGTTTTGCCTATTTTTGAGGGTTCCAATTTAGATTCCTTTATACACATTTCCTTAAGAATACTAGTGTCATGATGTATTTCGTATGTACTTTTGTCCGATTTTCTATGATTTAAACCCTAAACTAAGACAATATTGACACATTGCAAAAATTGCAATTTCTTATGAACACGGACCTGTCGGGTTTCGCCTATTTTTGAGGGTTCCCATTTGGATGCCTTTATACACATTTCCTTAAGAATACTAGTGTCATGATGTATTTCCTATGTACTTTTGTCCGATTTTCTATGATTTAAACCCTAAACTAAGAGAATATTGACACATTGCAAAAATTGCAATTTCTCATGAACACGGACCTGTCGGGTGTTGCCTATTTTTGAGGGTTCCCATTTGGATGCCTTTATACACATTTCCTTAAGAATACTAGTGTCATGATGTATTTCCTATGTACTTTTGTCCGATTTTCTATGATTTAAACCCTAAACTAAGAGAATATTGACACATTGCAAAAATTGCAATTTCTCATGAACACGGACCTGTCGGGTGTTGCCTATTTTTGAGGGTTCCCATTTAGATGCCTTTATACACATTTCCTTAAGAATACTAGTGTCATGATGTATTTCCTATGTACTTTTGTCCGATTTTCTATGATTTAAACCCTAAACTAAGACAATATTGACACATTGCAAAAATTGCAATTTCTCATGAACACGGACCTGTCGGGTTTTGCCTATTTTTGAGGGTTCCCATTTGGATGCCTTTATACACATTTCCTTAAGAATACTAGTGTCCTGATGTATTTCCTATGTACTTTTGTCCGATTTTCTATGATTTAAACCCTAAACTAAGAGAATATTGACACATTGAAAAAATTTCAATTTCTCATGAACACGGACCTGTCGGGTTTTGCCTATTTTTGAGGGTTCCCATTTCGATGCCTTTATACACATTTCCTTAAGAATACTAGTGTCATGATGTATTTCCTATGTACTTGTGTCCGATTTTCTATAATTTAAACCCTAAACTAAGAGAATATTGACACATTGCAAAAATTGCAATTTCTCATGAACACGGACCTGTCAGGTTTTGCCTAATTTTGTAGGGTTCCCATTTAGATGCCTTTATACACATTTCCTTAAGAATACAAGTGTCATGATGTATTTCCTATGTAGTTTTGTCCGATTTTCTATGATTTAAACCCTAAACTAAGAGAATATTGACACATTGCAAAAATTGCAATTTCTCATGAACACGGACCTGTCGGGTTTTGCCTATTTTTGAGGGTTCCCATTTAGATGCCTTTATACACATTTCCTTAAGAATACTAGTGTCATGATGTATTTCCTATGTAGTTTTGTCCGATTTTCTATGATTGAAACCCTAAACTAAGAAAATATTGAAACATTGCAAAAATTACAATTTCTCATGAACACGGACCTGTCGGGTTTTGCCTATTTTTGAGGGTTCCAATTTAGATTCCTTTATACACATTTCCTTAAGAATACTAGTGTCATGATGTATTTCGTATGTACTTTTGTCCGATTTTCTATGATTAAAACCCTAAACTAAGACAATATTGACACATTGCAAAAATTGCAATTTCTTATGAACACGGACCTGTCGGGTTTCGCCTATTTTTGTGGGTTCCCATTTGGATGCCTTTATACACATTTCCTTAAGAATACTAGTGTCATGATGTATTTCCTATGTACTTTTGTCCGATTTTCTATGATTTAAACCCTAAACTAAGAGAATATTGACACATTGCAAAAATTGCAATTTCTCATGAACACGGACCTGTCGGGTGTTGCCTATTTTTGAGGGTTCCCATTTGGATGCCTTTATACACATTTCCTTAAGAATACTAGTGTCATGATGTATTTCCTATGTACTTTTGTCCGATTTTCTATGATTTAAACCCTAAACTAAGAGAATATTGACACATTGCAAAAATTGCAATTTCTCATGAACACGGACCTGTCGGGTGTTGCCTATTTTTGAGGGTTCCCATTTAGATGCCTTTATACACATTTCCTTAAGAATACTAGTGTCATGATGTATTTCCTATGTACTTTTGTCCGATTTTCTATGATTTAAACCCTAAACTAAGACAATATTGACACATTGCAAAAATTGCAATTTCTCATGAACACGGACCTGTCGGGTTTTGCCTATTTTTGAGGGTTCCCATTTGGATGCCTTTATACACATTTCCTTAAGAATACTAGTGTCATGATGTATTTCCTATGTAGTTTTGTCCGATTTTCTATGATTTAAACTCTAAACTAAGAAAATATTGACACATTGCAAAAATTACAATTTCTCATGAACACGGACTTGTCGGGTTTTGCCTATTTTTGAGGGTTCCCATTTGGATGCCTTTATACACATTTCCTTAAGAATACTAGTGTCATGATGTATTTCCTATGTACTTGTGTCCGATTTTCTATGATTTAAACCCTAAACTAAGAAAATATTGACACATTGCAAAAATTGCAATTTCTCATGAACACGGACCTGTCGGGTTTTGCCTATTTTTGAGGGTTCCCATTTGGATGCCTTTATACACATTTCCTTAAGAATACTAGTGTCATGATGTATTTCCTATGTACTTGTGTCCGATTTTCTATGATTTAAACCCTAAACTAAGAAAATATTGACACATTGCAAAAATTGCAATTTCTCATGAACACGGACCTGTCGGGTTTTGCCTATTTTTGAGGGTTCCCATTTGGATGCCTTTATACACATTTCCTTAAGAATACTAGTGTCATGATGTATTTCCTATGTACTTGTGTCCGATTTTCTATGATTTAAACCCTAAACTAAGAAAATATTGACACATTGCAAAAATTGCAATTTCTCATGAACACGGACCTGTCGGGTTTTGCCTATTTTTGAGGGTTCCCATTTGGATGCCTTTATACACATTTCCTTAAGAATACTAGTGTCATGATGTATTTCCTATGTACTTGTGTCCGATTTTCTACGATTTAAACCCTAAACTAAGACAATATTGACACATTGCAAAAATTGCAATTTCTCATGAACACGGACCTGTCGGGTTTTGCCTATTTTTGAGGGTTCCCATTTGGATGCCTTTATACACATTTCCTTAAGAATACTAGTGTCATGATGTATTTCCTATGTAGTTTTGTCCGATTTTCTATGATTTAAACTCTAAACTAAGAAAATATTGACACATTGCAAAAATTACAATTTCTCATGAACACGGACCTGTCGGGTTTTGCCTATTTTTGAGGGTTCCTATTTAGATGCCTTTATACACATTTCCTTAAGAATACTAGTGTCATGATGTATTTCCTATGTACTTGTGTCCGATTTTCTATGATTTAAACCCTAAACTAAGAAAATATTGACACATTGCAAAAATTGCAATTTCTCATGAACACGGACCTGTCGGGTTTTGCCTATTTTTGAGGGTTCCCATTTGGATGCCTTTATACACATTTCCTTAAGAATACTAGTGTCATGATGTATTTCCTATGTACTTGTGTCCGATTTTCTATGATTTAAACCCTAAACTAAGAAAATATTGACACATTGCAAAAATTGCAATTTCTCATGAACACGGACCTGTCGGGTTTTGCCTATTTTTGAGGGTTCCCATTTGGATGCCTTTATACACATTTCCTTAAGAATACTAGTGTCATGATGTATTTCCTATGTACTTGTGTCCGATTTTCTATGATTTAAACCCTAAACTAAGAAAATATTGACACATTGCAAAAATTGCAATTTCTCATGAACACGGACCTGTCGGGTTTTGCCTATTTTTGAGGGTTCCCATTTGGATGCCTTTATACACATTTCCTTAAGAATACTAGTGTCATGATGTATTTCCTATGTACTTGTGTCCGATTTTCTATGATTTAAACCCTAAACTAAGAAAATATTGACACATTGCAAAAATTGCAATTTCTCATGAACACGGACCTGTCGGGTTTTGCCTATTTTTGAGGGTTCCCATTTGGATGCCTTTATACACATTTCCTTAAGAATACTAGTGTCATGATGTATTTCCTATGTACTTGTGTCCGATTTTCTACGATTTAAACCCTAAACTAAGACAATATTGACACATTGCAAAAATTGCAATTTCTCATGAACACGGACCTGTCGGGTTTTGCCTATTTTTGAGGGTTCCCATTTGGATGCCTTTATACACATTTCCTTAAGAATACTAGTGTCATGATGTATTTCCTATGTACTTTTGTCCGATTTTCTACGATTTAAACCCTAAACTAAGACAATATTGACACATTGCAAAAATTGCAATTTCTCATGAACACGGACCTGTCGGGTTTTGCCTATTTTTGAGGGTTCCCATTTGGATGCCTTTATACACATTTCCTTAAGAATACTAGTGTCATGATGTATTTCCTATGTACTTTTGTCCGATTTTCTACGATATAAACCCTAAACTAAGACAATATTGACACATTGCAAAAATTGCAATTTCTCATGAACACGGACCTGTCGGGTTTTGCCTATTTTTGAGGGTTCCGATTTGGATGCCTTTATACACATTTCCTTAAGAATACTAGTGTCATGATGTATTTCCTATGTACTTTTGTCCGATTTTCTACGATTTAAACCCTAAACTAAGACAATATTGACACATTGCAAAAATTGCAATTTCTCATGAACACGGACCTGTCGGGTTTTGCCTATTTTTGAGGGTTCCCATTTAGATTCCTTTATACACATTTCCTTAAGAATACTAGTGTCATGATGTATTTCCTATGTAGTTTTGTCCGATTTCTATGATTTAAACCCTAAACTAAGAAAATATTGACACATTGCAAAAATTGCAATTTCTCATGAACACGGACCTGTCGGGTTTTGCCTATTTTTGAGGGTTCCCATTTAGATGCCTTTATACACATTTCCTTAAGAATACTAGTGTCATGATGTATTTCCTATGTAGTTTTGTCCGATTTCTATGATTTAAACCCTAAACTAAGAAAATATTGACACATTGCAAAAATTGCAATTTCTCATGAACACGGACCTGTCGGGTTTTGCCTATTTTTGAGGGTTCCCATTTAGATGCCTTTATACACATTTCCTTAAGAATACTAGTGTCATGATGTATTTCCTATGTACTTTTGTCCGATTTCTATGATTTAAACCCTAAACTAAGAAAATATTGACACATTGCAAAAATTGCAATTTCTCATGAACACGGACCTGTCGGGTTTTGCCTATTTTTGAGGGTTCCCATTTAGATGCCTTTATACACATTTCCTTAAGAATACTAGTGTCATGATGTATTTCCTATGTAGTTTTGTCCGATTTCTATGATTTAAACCCTAAACTAAGAAAATATTGACACATTGCAAAAATTGCAATTTCTCATGAACACGGACCTGTCGGGTTTTGCCTATTTTTGAGGGTTCCCATTTAGATGCCTTTATACACATTTCCTTAAGAATACTAGTGTCATGATGTATTTCCTATGTAGTTTTGTCCGATTTCTATGATTTAAACCCTAAACTAAGAAAATATTGACACATTGCAAAAATTGCAATTTCTCATGAACACGGACCTGTCGGGTTTTGCCTATTTTTGAGGGTTCCCATTTAGATGCCTTTATACACATTTCCTTAAGAATACTAGTGTCATGATGTATTTCCTATGTAGTTTTGTCCGATTTCTATGATTTAAACCCTAAACTAAGAAAATATTGACACATTGAAAAAATTGCAATTTCTCATGAACACGGACCTGTCGGGTTTTGCCTATTTTTGAGGGTTCCCATTTAGATGCCTTTATACACATTTCCTTAAGAATACTAGTGTCATGATGTATTTCCTATGTAGTTTTGTCCGATTTCTATGATTTAAACCCTAAACTAAGAAAATATTGACACATTGCAAAAATTGCAATTTCTCATGAACACGGACCTGTCGGGTTTTGCCTATTTTTGAGGGTTCCCAGTTAGATGCCTTTATACACATTTCCTTAAGAATACTAGTGTCATGATGTATTTCCTAATTAGTTTTGTCCGATTTCTATGATTTAAACCCTAAACTAAGAAAATATTGACACATTGAAAAAATTGCAATTTCTCATGAACACGGACCTGTCGGGTTTTGCCTATTTTTGAGGGTTCCCATTTAGATGCCTTTATACACATTTCCTTAAGAATACTAGTGTCATGATGTATTTCCTATGTACTTTTGTCCGATTTCTATGATTTAAACCCTAAACTAAGAGAATATTGACACATTGCAAAAATTGCAATTTCTCATGAACACGGACCTGTCGGGTTTTGCCTATTTTTGAGGGTTCCCATTTGGATGCCTTTATACACATTTCCTTAAGAATACTAGTGTCATGATGTATTTCCTATGTAGTTTTGTCCGATTTTCTATGATTTAAACCCTAAACTAAGAAAATATTGACACATTGCAAAAATTGCAATTTCTCATGAACACGGACCTGTCGGGTTTTGCCTATTTTTGAGGGTTCCCATTTGGATGCCTTTATACACATTTCCTTTAGAATACTAGTGTCATGATGTATTTCCTATGTACTTGTGTCCGATTTTCTATGATTTAAACCCTAAACTAAGAGAATATTGACACATTGCAAAAATTGCAATTTCTCATGAACACGGACCTGTCGGGTTTTGCCTATTTTTGAGGGTTCGGATTTAGATGCCTTTATACACATTTCCTTAAGAATACTAGTGTCATGATGTATTTCCTATGTAGTTTTGTCCGATTTTCTATGATTGAAACCCTAAACTAAGAAAATATTGACACATTGCAAAAATTGCAATTTCTCATGAACACGGACCTGTCGGGTTTTGCCTATTTTTGAGGGTTCCCATTTCGATGCCTTTATACACATTTCCTTAAGAATAATAGTGTCATGATGTATTTCCTATGTACTTTTGTCCGATTTTCTATGATTTAAACCCTAAACTAAGAAAATATTGAAACATTGCAAAAATTACAATTTCTCATGAACACGGACCTGTCGGGTTTTGCCTATTTTTGAGGGTTCCAATTTAGATTCCTTTATACACATTTCCTTAAGAATACTAGTGTCATGATGTATTTCGTATGTACTTTTGTCCGATTTTCTATGATTTAAACCCTAAACTAAGACAATATTGACACATTGCAAAAATTGCAATTTCTTATGAACACGGACCTGTCGGGTTTCGCCTATTTTTGAGGGTTCCCATTTGGATGCCTTTATACACATTTCCTTAAGAATACTAGTGTCATGATGTATTTCCTATGTACTTTTGTCCGATTTTCTATGATTTAAACCCTAAACTAAGAGAATATTGACACATTGCAAAAATTGCAATTTCTCATGAACACGGACCTGTCGGGTGTTGCCTATTTTTGAGGGTTCCCATTTGGATGCCTTTATACACATTTCCTTAAGAATACTAGTGTCATGATGTATTTCCTATGTACTTTTGTCCGATTTTCTATGATTTAAACCCTAAACTAAGAGAATATTGACACATTGCAAAAATTGCAATTTCTCATGAACACGGACCTGTCGGGTGTTGCCTATTTTTGAGGGTTCCCATTTAGATGCCTTTATACACATTTCCTTAAGAATACTAGTGTCATGATGTATTTCCTATGTACTTTTGTCCGATTTTCTATGATTTAAACCCTAAACTAAGAAAATATTGACACATTGCAAAAATTGCAATTTCTCATGAACACGGACCTGTCGGGTTTTGCCTATTTTTGAGGGTTCCCATTTGGATGCCTTTATACACATTTCCTTAAGAATACTAGTGTCATGATGTATTTCCTATGTAGTTTTGTCCGATTTTCTATGATTTAAACTCTAAACTAAGAAAATATTGACACATTGCAAAAATTACAATTTCTCATGAACACGGACTTGTCGGGTTTTGCCTATTTTTGAGGGTTCCCATTTGGATGCCTTTATACACATTTCCTTAAGAATACTAGTGTCATGATGTATTTCCTATGTACTTGTGTCCGATTTTCTATGATTTAAACCCTAAACTAAGAAAATATTGACACATTGCAAAAATTGCAATTTCTCATGAACACGGACCTGTCGGGTTTTGCCTATTTTTGAGGGTTCCCATTTGGATGCCTTTATACACATTTCCTTAAGAATACTAGTGTCATGATGTATTTCCTATGTACTTGTGTCCGATTTTCTACGATTTAAACCCTAAACTAAGACAATATTGACACATTGCAAAAATTGCAATTTCTCATGAACACGGACCTGTCGGGTTTTGCCTATTTTTGAGGGTTCCCATTTGGATGCCTTTATACACATTTCCTTAAGAATACTAGTGTCATGATGTATTTCCTATGTACTTTTGTCCGATATTCTACGATTTAAACCCTAAACTAAGACAATATTGACACATTGCAAAAATTGCAATTTCTCATGAACACGGACCTGTCGGGTTTTGCCTATTTTTGAGGGTTCCCATTTGGATGCCTTTATACACATTTCCTTAAGAATACTAGTGTCATGATGTATTTCCTATGTAGTTTTGTCCGATTTTCTATGATTTAAACTCTAAACTAAGAAAATATTGACACATTGCAAAAATTACAATTTCTCATGAACACGGACCTGTCGGGTTTTGCCTATTTTTGAGGGTTCCCATTTAGATGCCTTTATACACATTTCCTTAAGAATACTAGTGTCATGATGTATTTCCTATGTACTTGTGTCCGATTTTCTATGATTTAAACCCTAAACTAAGAAAATATTGACACATTGCAAAAATTGCAATTTCTCATGAACACGGACCTGTCGGGTTTTGCCTATTTTTGAGGGTTCCCATTTGGATGCCTTTATACACATTTCCTTAAGAATACTAGTGTCATGATGTATTTCCTATGTACTTGTGTCCGATTTTCTATGATTTAAACCCTAAACTAAGAAAATATTGACACATTGCAAAAATTGCAATTTCTCATGAACACGGACCTGTCGGGTTTTGCCTATTTTTGAGGGTTCCCATTTGGATGCCTTTATACACATTTCCTTAAGAATACTAGTGTCATGATGTATTTCCTATGTACTTGTGTCCGATTTTCTATGATTTAAACCCTAAACTAAGAAAATATTGACACATTGCAAAAATTGCAATTTCTCATGAACACGGACCTGTCGGGTTTTGCCTATTTTTGAGGGTTCCCATTTGGATGCCTTTATACACATTTCCTTAAGAATACTAGTGTCATGATGTATTTCCTATGTACTTGTGTCCGATTTTCTATGATTTAAACCCTAAACTAAGAAAATATTGACACATTGCAAAAATTGCAATTTCTCATGAACACGGACCTGTCGGGTTTTGCCTATTTTTGAGGGTTCCCATTTGGATGCCTTTATACACATTTCCTTAAGAATACTAGTGTCATGATGTATTTCCTATGTACTTGTGTCCGATTTTCTACGATTTAAACCCTAAACTAAGACAATATTGACACATTGCAAAAATTGCAATTTCTCATGAACACGGACCTGTCGGGTTTTGCCTATTTTTGAGGGTTCCCATTTGGATGCCTTTATACACATTTCCTTAAGAATACTAGTGTCATGATGTATTTCCTATGTAGTTTTGTCCGATTTTCTATGATTTAAACTCTAAACTAAGAAAATATTGACACATTGCAAAAATTACAATTTCTCATGAACACGGACCTGTCGGGTTTTGCCTATTTTTGAGGGTTCCTATTTAGATGCCTTTATACACATTTCCTTAAGAATACTAGTGTCATGATGTATTTCCTATGTACTTGTGTCCGATTTTCTATGATTTAAACCCTAAACTAAGAAAATATTGACACATTGCAAAAATTGCAATTTCTCATGAACACGGACCTGTCGGGTTTTGCCTATTTTTGAGGGTTCCCATTTGGATGCCTTTATACACATTTCCTTAAGAATACTAGTGTCATGATGTATTTCCTATGTACTTGTGTCCGATTTTCTATGATTTAAACCCTAAACTAAGAAAATATTGACACATTGCAAAAATTGCAATTTCTCATGAACACGGACCTGTCGGGTTTTGCCTATTTTTGAGGGTTCCCATTTGGATGCCTTTATACACATTTCCTTAAGAATACTAGTGTCATGATGTATTTCCTATGTACTTGTGTCCGATTTTCTATGATTTAAACCCTAAACTAAGAAAATATTGACACATTGCAAAAATTGCAATTTCTCATGAACACGGACCTGTCGGGTTTTGCCTATTTTTGAGGGTTCCCATTTGGATGCCTTTATACACATTTCCTTAAGAATACTAGTGTCATGATGTATTTCCTATGTACTTGTGTCCGATTTTCTATGATTTAAACCCTAAACTAAGAAAATATTGACACATTGCAAAAATTGCAATTTCTCATGAACACGGACCTGTCGGGTTTTGCCTATTTTTGAGGGTTCCCATTTGGATGCCTTTATACACATTTCCTTAAGAATACTAGTGTCATGATGTATTTCCTATGTACTTGTGTCCGATTTTCTACGATTTAAACCCTAAACTAAGACAATATTGACACATTGCAAAAATTGCAATTTCTCATGAACACGGACCTGTCGGGTTTTGCCTATTTTTGAGGGTTCCCATTTGGATGCCTTTATACACATTTCCTTAAGAATACTAGTGTCATGATGTATTTCCTATGTACTTTTGTCCGATTTTCTACGATTTAAACCCTAAACTAAGACAATATTGACACATTGCAAAAATTGCAATTTCTCATGAACACGGACCTGTCGGGTTTTGCCTATTTTTGAGGGTTCCCATTTGGATGCCTTTATACACATTTCCTTAAGAATACTAGTGTCATGATGTATTTCCTATGTACTTTTGTCCGATTTTCTACGATATAAACCCTAAACTAAGACAATATTGACACATTGCAAAAATTGCAATTTCTCATGAACACGGACCTGTCGGGTTTTGCCTATTTTTGAGGGTTCCCATTTGGATGCCTTTATACACATTTCCTTAAGAATACTAGTGTCATGATGTATTTCCTATGTACTTTTGTCCGATTTTCTACGATTTAAACCCTAAACTAAGACAATATTGACACATTGCAAAAATTGCAATTTCTCATGAACACGGACCTGTCGGGTTTTGCCTATTTTTGAGGGTTCCCATTTAGATTCCTTTATACACATTTCCTTAAGAATACTAGTGTCATGATGTATTTCCTATGTAGTTTTGTCCGATTTCTATGATTTAAACCCTAAACTAAGAAAATATTGACACATTGCAAAAATTGCAATTTCTCATGAACACGGACCTGTCGGGTTTTGCCTATTTTTGAGGGTTCCCATTTAGATGCCTTTATACACATTTCCTTAAGAATACTAGTGTCATGATGTATTTCCTATGTAGTTTTGTCCGATTTCTATGATTTAAACCCTAAACTAAGAAAATATTGACACATTGCAAAAATTGCAATTTCTCATGAACACGGACCTGTCGGGTTTTGCCTATTTTTGAGGGTTCCCATTTAGATGCCTTTATACACATTTCCTTAAGAATACTAGTGTCATGATGTATTTCCTATGTACTTTTGTCCGATTTCTATGATTTAAACCCTAAACTAAGAAAATATTGACACATTGCAAAAATTGCAATTTCTCATGAACACGGACCTGTCGGGTTTTGCCTATTTTTGAGGGTTCCCAGTTAGATGCCTTTATACACATTTCCTTAAGAATACTAGTGTCATGATGTATTTCCTATGTAGTTTTGTCCGATTTCTATGATTTAAACCCTAAACTAAGAAAATATTGACACATTGAAAAAATTGCAATTTCTCATGAACACGGACCTGTCGGGTTTTGCCTATTTTTGAGGGTTCCCATTTAGATGCCTTTATACACATTTCCTTAAGAATACTAGTGTCATGATGTATTTCCTATGTACTTTTGTCCGATTTCTATGATTTAAACCCTAAACTAAGAAAATATTGACACATTGCAAAAATTGCAATTTCTCATGAACACGGACCTGTCGGGTTTTGCCTATTTTTGAGGGTTCCCATTTAGATGCCTTTATACACATTTCCTTAAGAATACTAGTGTCATGATGTATTTCCTATGTAGTTTTGTCCGATTTCTATGATTTAAACCCTAAACTAAGAAAATATTGACACATTGCAAAAATTGCAATTTCTCATGAACACGGACCTGTCGGGTTTTGCCTATTTTTGAGGGTTCCCATTTAGATGCCTTTATACACATTTCCTTAAGAATACTAGTGTCATGATGTATTTCCTATGTAGTTTTGTCCGATTTCTATGATTTAAACCCTAAACTAAGAAAATATTGACACATTGAAAAAATTGCAATTTCTCATGAACACGGACCTGTCGGGTTTTGCCTATTTTTGAGGGTTCCCATTTAGATGCCTTTATACACATTTCCTTAAGAATACTAGTGTCATGATGTATTTCCTATGTAGTTTTGTCCGATTTCTATGATTTAAACCCTTAACTAAGAAAATATTGAAACATTGCAAAAATTGCAATTTCTCATGAACACGGACCTGTCGGGTTTTGCCTATTTTTGAGGGTTCCCATTTCGATGCCTTTATACACATTTCCTTAAGAATACTAGTGTCATGATGTATTTCCTATGTAGTTTTGTCCGATTTTCTATGATTTAAACCCTAAACTAAGAAAATATTGACACATTGAAAAAATTGCAATTTCTCATGAACACGGACCTGTCGGGTTTTGCCTATTTTTGAGGGTTCCCATTTAGATGCCTTTATACACATTTCCTTAAGAATACTAGTGTCATGATGTATTTCCTATGTACTTTTGTCCGATTTTCTATGATTTAAACCCTTAACTAAGAAAATATTGAAACATTGCAAAAATTGCAATTTCTCATGAACACGGACCTGTCGGGTTTTGCCTATTTTTGAGGGTTCCCATTTAGATGCCTTTATACACATTTCCTTAAGAATACTAGTGTCATGATGTATTTCCTATGTAGTTTTGTCCGATTTCTATGATTTAAACCCTTAACTAAGAAAATATTGAAACATTGCAAAAATTGCAATTTCTCATGAACACGGACCTGTCGGGTTTTGCCTATTTTTGAGGGTTCCCATTTCGATGCCTTTATAACCATTTCCTTAAGAATACTAGTGTCATGATGTATTTCCTATGTACTTGTGTTCGATTTTCTATGATTTAAACCCTTAACTAAGAAAATATTGAAACATTGCAAAAATTGCAATTTCTCATGAACACGGACCTGTCGGGTTTTGCCTATTTTTGAGAGTTCATATTTAGATGCCTTTATACACATTTCCTTAAGAATACTAGTGTCATGATGTATTTCCTATGTAGTTTTGTCCGATTTCTATGATTTAAACCCTAAACTAAGAAAATATTGACACATTGCAAAAATTGCAATTTCTCATGAACACGGACCTGTCGGGTTTTGCCTATTTTTGAGGGTTCCCATTTAGATGCCTTTATACACATTTCCTTAAGAATACTAGTGTCATGATGTATTTCCTATGTACTTTTGTCCGATTTCTATGATTTAAACCCTAAACTAAGAAAATATTGACACATTGCAAAAATTGCAATTTCTCATGAACACGGACCTGTCGGGTTTTGCCTATTTTTGAGGGTTCCCAGTTAGATGCCTTTATACACATTTCCTTAAGAATACTAGTGTCATGATGTATTTCCTATGTAGTTTTGTCCGATTTCTATGATTTAAACCCTAAACTAAGAAAATATTGACACATTGAAAAAATTGCAATTTCTCATGAACACGGACCTGTCGGGTTTTGCCTATTTTTGAGGGTTCCCATTTAGATGCCTTTATACACATTTCCTTAAGAATACTAGTGTCATGATGTATTTCCTATGTACTTTTGTCCGATTTCTATGATTTAAACCCTAAACTAAGAAAATATTGACACATTGCAAAAATTGCAATTTCTCATGAACACGGACCTGTCGGGTTTTGCCTATTTTTGAGGGTTCCCATTTAGATGCCTTTATACACATTTCCTTAAGAATACTAGTGTCATGATGTATTTCCTATGTAGTTTTGTCCGATTTCTATGATTTAAACCCTAAACTAAGAAAATATTGACACATTGCAAAAATTGCAATTTCTCATGAACACGGACCTGTCGGGTTTTGCCTATTTTTGAGGGTTCCCATTTAGATGCCTTTATACACATTTCCTTAAGAATACTAGTGTCATGATGTATTTCCTATGTAGTTTTGTCCGATTTCTATGATTTAAACCCTAAACTAAGAAAATATTGACACATTGAAAAAATTGCAATTTCTCATGAACACGGACCTGTCGGGTTTTGCCTATTTTTGAGGGTTCCCATTTAGATGCCTTTATACACATTTCCTTAAGAATACTAGTGTCATGATGTATTTCCTATGTAGTTTTGTCCGATTTCTATGATTTAAACCCTTAACTAAGAAAATATTGAAACATTGCAAAAATTGCAATTTCTCATGAACACGGACCTGTCGGGTTTTGCCTATTTTTGAGGGTTCCCATTTCGATGCCTTTATACACATTTCCTTAAGAATACTAGTGTCATGATGTATTTCCTATGTAGTTTTGTCCGATTTTCTATGATTTAAACCCTAAACTAAGAAAATATTGACACATTGAAAAAATTGCAATTTCTCATGAACACGGACCTGTCGGGTTTTGCCTATTTTTGAGGGTTCCCATTTAGATGCCTTTATACACATTTCCTTAAGAATACTAGTGTCATGATGTATTTCCTATGTACTTTTGTCCGATTTTCTATGATTTAAACCCTTAACTAAGAAAATATTGAAACATTGCAAAAATTGCAATTTCTCATGAACACGGACCTGTCGGGTTTTGCCTATTTTTGAGGGTTCCCATTTAGATGCCTTTATACACATTTCCTTAAGAATACTAGTGTCATGATGTATTTCCTATGTAGTTTTGTCCGATTTCTATGATTTAAACCCTTAACTAAGAAAATATTGAAACATTGCAAAAATTGCAATTTCTCATGAACACGGACCTGTCGGGTTTTGCCTATTTTTGAGGGTTCCCATTTCGATGCCTTTATAACCATTTCCTTAAGAATACTAGTGTCATGATGTATTTCCTATGTACTTGTGTTCGATTTTCTATGATTTAAACCCTTAACTAAGAAAATATTGAAACATTGCAAAAATTGCAATTTCTCATGAACACGGACCTGTCGGGTTTTGCCTATTTTTGAGGGTTCCTATTTAGATGCCTTTATACACATTTCCTTAAGAATACTAGTGTCATGATGTATTTCCTACGTAGTTTTGTCCGATTTCTATGATTTAAACCCTTAACTAAGAAAATATTGAAACATTGCAAAAATTGCAATTTCTCATGAACACGGACCTGTCGGGTTTTGCCTATTTTTGAGGGTTCCTATTTAGATGCCTTTATACACATTTCCTTAAGAATACTAGTGTCATGATGTATTTCCTATGTAGTGTTGTCCGATTTCTATGATTTAAACCCTTAACTAAGAAAATATTGACACATTGCAAAAATTCCAATTTCTCATGAACACGGACCTGTCGGGTTTTGCCTATTTTTGAGGGTTCCCATTTAGATGCCTTTATACACATTTCCTTAAGAATACTAGTGTCATGATGTATTTCCTATGTACTTTTGTCCGATTTTCTATGATTTAAACCCTAAACTAAGAAAATATTGACACATTGCAAAAATTGCAATTTCTCATGAACACGGACCTGTCGGGTTTTGCCTATTTTTGAGGGTTCCCATTTAGATGCCTTTATACACATTTCCTTAAGAATACTAGTGTCATGATGTATTTCCTATGTAGTTTTGTCCGATTTCTATGATTTAAACCCTTAACTAAGAAAATATTGACACATTGCAAAAATTGCAATTTCTCATGAACACGGACCTGTCGGGTTTTGCCTAATTTTGAGGGTTCCCATTTAGATGCCTTTATACACATTTCCTTAAGAATACTAGTGTCATGACGTATTTCCTATGTAGTTTTGTCCGATTTTCTATGATTTAAACCCTAAACTAAGAAAATATTGACACATTGCAAAAATTGCAATTTCTCATGAACACAGACCTGTCGGGTTTTGCCTATTTTTGAGGGTTCCCATTTAGATGCCTTTATACACATTTCCTTAAGAATACTAGTGTCATGATGTATTTCCTATGTAGTTTTGTCCGATTTTCTATGATTTAAACCCTAAACTAAGAAAATATTGACACATTGCAAAAATTGCAATTTCTCATGAACACGGACCTGTCGGGTTTTGCCTATTTTTGAGGGTTCCCATTTGGATGCCTTTATACACATTTCATTAAGAATACTAGTGTCATGATGTATTTCCTATGTAGTTTTGTTCGATTTTCTATGATTTAAACCCTAAACTAAGAAAATATTGACACATTGCAAAAATTGAAATTTCTCATGAACACGGACCTGTCGGGTTTTGCCTATTTTTGAGGGTTCCAATTTAGATGCCTTTATACACATTTCCTTAAGAATACTAGTGTCATGATGTATTTCGTATGTACTTTTGTCCGATTTTCTATGATTTAAACCCTTAACTAAGAAAATATTTACACATTGCAAAAATTACAATTTCTCATGAACACGGACCTGTCGGGTTTTGCCTATTTTTGAGGGTTCCCATTTAGATGCCTTTATACACATTTCCTTAAGAATACTAGTGTCATGATGTATTTCCTATGTAGTTTTGTCCGATTTCTATGATTTAAACCCTAAACTAAGAAAATATTGACACATTGAAAAAATTGCAATTTCTCATGAACACGGACCTGTCGGGTTTTGCCTATTTTTGAGGGTTCCCATTTAGATGCCTTTATACACATTTCCTTAAGAATACTAGTGTCATGATGTATTTCCTATGTAGTTTTGTCCGATTTCTATGATTTAAACCCTTAACTAAGAAAATATTGAAACATTGCAAAAATTGCAATTTCTCATGAACACGGACCTGTCGGGTTTTGCCTATTTTTGAGGGTTCCCATTTCGATGCCTTTATACACATTTCCTTAAGAATACTAGTGTCATGATGTATTTCCTATGTAGTTTTGTCCGATTTTCTATGATTTAAACCCTAAACTAAGAAAATATTGACACATTGAAAAAATTGCAATTTCTCATGAACACGGACCTGTCGGGTTTTGCCTATTTTTGAGGGTTCCCATTTAGATGCCTTTATACACATTTCCTTAAGAATACTAGTGTCATGATGTATTTCCTATGTACTTTTGTCCGATTTTCTATGATTTAAACCCTTAACTAAGAAAATATTGAAACATTGCAAAAATTGCAATTTCTCATGAACACGGACCTGTCGGGTTTTGCCTATTTTTGAGGGTTCCCATTTAGATGCCTTTATACACATTTCCTTAAGAATACTAGTGTCATGATTTATTTCCTATGTAGTTTTGTCCGATTTTTATGATTTAAACCCTTAACTAAGAAAATATTGAAACATTGCAAAAATTGCAATTTCTCATGAACACGGACCTGTCGGGTTTTGCCTATTTTTGAGGGTTCCCATTTCGATGCCTTTATAACCATTTCCTTAAGAATACTAGTGTCATGATGTATTTCCTATGTACTTTTGTCCGATTTTCTATGATTTAAACCCTTAACTAAGAAAATATTGAAACATTGCAAAAATTGCAATTTCTCATGAACACGGACCTGTCGGGTTTTGCCTATTTTTGAGGGTTCCTATTGAGATGCCTTTATACACATTTCCTTAAGAATACTAGTGTCATGATGTATTTCCTACGTAGTTTTGTCCGATTTCTATGATTTAAACCCTTAACTAAGAAAATATTGAAACATTGCAAAAATTGCAATTTCTCATGAACACGGACCTGTCGGGTTTTGCCTATTTTTGAGGGTTCCTATTTAGATGCCTTTATACACATTTCCTTAAGAATACTAGTGTCATGATATATTTCCTATGTAGTGTTGTCCGATTTCTATGATTTAAACCCTTAACTAAGAAAATATTGACACATTGCAAAAATTCCAATTTCTCATGAACACGGACCTGTCGGGTTTTGCCTAATTTTGAGGGTTCCCATTTAGATGCCTTTATACACATTTCCTTAAGAATACTAGTGTCATGATGTATTTCCTATGTACTTTTGTCCGATTTTCTATGATTTAAACCCTAAACTAAGAAAATATTGACACATTGCAAAAATTCCAATTTCTCATGAACACGGACCTGTCGGGTTTTGCCTATTTTTGAGGGTTCCCATTTAGATGCCTTTATACACATTTCCTTAAGAATACTAGTGTCATGATGTATTTCCTATGTAGTTTTGTCCGATTTCTATGATTTAAACCCTTAACTAAGAAAATATTGACACATTGCAAAAATTGCAATTTCTCATGAACACGGACCTGTCGGGTTTTGCCTAATTTTGAGGGTTCCCATTTAGATGCCTTTATACACATTTCCTTAAGAATACTAGTGTCATGACGTATTTCCTATGTAGTTTTGTCCGATTTTCTATGATTTAAACCCTAAACTAAGAAAATATTGACACATTGCAAAAATTGCAATTTCTCATGAACACAGACCTGTCGGGTTTTGCCTATTTTTGAGGGTTCCCATTTAGATGCCTTTATACACATTTCCTTAAGAATACTAGTGTCATGATGTATTTCCTATGTACTTTTGTCCGATTTTCTATGATTTAAACCCTAAACTAAGAAAATATTGACACATTGCAAAAATTGCAATTTCTCATGAACACGGACCTGTCGGGTTTTGCCTATTTTTGAGGGTTCCCATTTGGATGCCTTTATACACATTTCATTAAGAATACTAGTGTCATGATGTATTTCCTATGTAGTTTTGTTCGATTTTCTATGATTTAAACCCTAAACTAAGAAAATATTGACACATTGCAAAAATTGAAATTTCTCATGAACACGGACCTGTCGGGTTTTGCCTATTTTTGAGGGTTCCAATTTAGATGCCTTTATACACATTTCCTTAAGAATACTAGTGTCATGATGTATTTCGTATGTACTTTTGTCCGATTTTCTATGATTTAAACCCTTAACTAAGAAAATATTGACACATTGATAAATTTACAATTTCTCATGAACACGGACCTGTCGGGTTTTGCCTATTTTTGAGGGTTCCCATTTAGATGCCTTTATACACATTTCCTTAAGAATACTAGTGTCATGATGTATTTCCTATGTAGTTTTGTCCGATTTCTATGATTTAAACCCTAAACTAAGAAAATATTGACACATTGCAAAAATTGCAATTTCTCATGAACACGGACCTGTCGGGTTTTGCCTATTTTTGAGGGTTCCAATTTAGATGCCTTTATACACATTTCCTTAAGAATACTAGTGTCATGATGTATTTCCTATGTAGTTTTGTCCGATTTCTATGATTTAAACCCTAAACTAAGAAAATATTGACACATTGAAAAAATTGCAATTTCTCATGAACACGGACCTGTCGGGTTTTGCCTATTTTTGAGGGTTCCCATTTAGATGCCTTTATACACATTTCCTTAAGAATACTAGTGTCATGATGTATTTCCTATGTAGTTTTGTCCGATTTTCTATGATTTAAACCCTAAACTAAGAAAATATTGACACATTGCAAAAATTGCAATTTCTCATGAACACGGACCTGTCGGGTTTTGCCTATTTTTGAGGGTTCCCATTTAGATGCCTTTATACACATTTCCTTAAGAATACTAGTGTCATGATGTATTTCCTATGTAGTTTTGTCCGATTTTCTATTATTTAAACCCTAAACTAAGAAAATATTGACACATTGAAAAAATTGCAATTTCTCATGAACACGGACCTGTCGGGTTTTGCCTATTTTTGAGGGTTCCCATTTAGATGCCTTTATACACATTTCCTTAAGAATACTAGTGTCATGATGTATTTCCTATGTAGTTTTGTCCGATATCTATGATTTAAACCCTAAACTAAGAAAATATTGACACATTGCAAAAATTGCAATTTCTCATGAACACGGACCTGTCGGGTTTTGCCTGTTTTTGAGGGTTCCCATTTAGATGCCTTTATACACATTTCCTTAAGAATACTAGTGTCATGATGTATTTCCTATGTAGTTTTGTCCGATTTTCTATGATTTAAACCCTAAACTAAGAAAATATTGACACATTGAAAAAATTGCAATTTCTCATGAACACGGACCTGTCGGGTTTTGCCTATTTTTGAGGGTTCCCATTTGGATGCCTTTATACACATTTCCTTAAGAATACTAGTGTCATGATGTTTTTCCTATGTAGTTTTGTCCGATATCTATGATTTAAACCCTAAACTAAGAAAATATTGACACATTGCAAAAATTGCAATTTCTCATGAACACGGACCTGTCGGGTTTTGCCTATTTTTGAGGGTTCCCATTTAGATGCCTTTATACACATTTCCTTAAGAATACTAGTGTCATGATGTATTTCCTATGTAGTTTTGTCCGATTTTCTATGATTTAAACCCTAAACTAAGAAAATATTGACACATTGCAAAAATTGCAATTTCTCATGAACACGGACCTGTCGGGTTTTGCTTATTTTTGAGGGTTCCCATTTAGATGCCTTTATACACATTTCCTTAAGAATACTAGTGTCATGATGTATTTCCTATGTAGTTTTGTCCGATTTCTATGATTTAAACCCTTAACTAAGAAAATATTGACACATTGAAAAAATTACAATTTCTCATGAACACGGACCTGTCGGGTTTTGCCTATTTTTGAGGGTTCCCCTTTAGATGCCTTTATACACATTTCCTTAAGAATACTAGTGTCATGATGTATTTCCTGTGTAGTTTTGTCCGATTTTCTATGATTTAAACCCTAAACTAAGAAAATATTGACACATTGCAAAAATTGCAATTTCTAATGAACACGGACCTGTCGGGTTTTGCCTATTTTTGAGGGTTCCCATTTAGATGCCTTTATACACATTTCCTTAAGAATACTAGTGTCATGATGTATTTCCTATGTAGTTTTGTCCGATTTTCTATGATTTAAACTCTAAACTAAGAAAATATTGACACATTGCAAAAATTGCAATTTCTCATGAACACGGACCTGTCGGGTTTTGCCTATTTTTGAGGGTTCCCATTTAGATGCCTTTATACACATTTCCTTAAGAATACTAGTGTCATGATGTAGTTCCTATGTAGTTTTGTCCGATTTTCTATGATTTAAACCCTAAACTAAGAAAATATTGACACATTGCAAAAATTGCAATTTCTCATGAACACGGACCTGTCGGGTTTTGCCTATTTTTGAGGGTTCCCATTTAGTAGCCTTTATACACATTTCCTTAAGAATACTAGTGTCATGATGTATTTCCTATGTAGTTTTGTCCGATTTTCTATGATTTAAACCCTAAACTAAGAAAATATTGACACATTGAAAAAATGGCAATTTCTCATGAACACGGACCTGTCGGGTTTTGCCTATTTTTGAGGGTTCCCATTTTGATGCCTTTATACACATTTCCTTAAGAATACTAGTGTCATGATGTATTTCCTATGTAGTTTTGTCCGATTTTCTATGATTTAAACCCTAAACTAAGAAAATATTGACACATTGCAAAAATTAAAATTTCTCATGAACACGGACCTGTCGGGTTTTGCCTATTTTTGAGGGTTCCCATTTAGATGCCTTTATACACATTTCCTTAAGAATACTAGTGTCATGATGTATTTCCTATGTACTTTTGTCCGATTTTCTATGATTTAAACTCTACACTAAGAAAATATTGACACATTGCAAAAATTGCAATTTCTCATGAACACGGACCTGTCGGGTTTGGCCTATTTTTGAGGGTTCCCATTTGGATGCCTTTATACACATTTCCTTAAGAATACTAGTGTCATGATGTATTTCCTATGTAGTTTTGTCCGATTTTCTATGATTTAAACCCTAAACTAAGAAAATATTGACACATTGCAAAAATTAAAATTTCTCATGAACACGGACCTGTCGGGTTTTGCCTATTTTTGAGGGTTCCCATTTAGATGCCTTTATACACATTTCCTTAAGAATACTAGTGTCATGATGTATTTCCTATGTAGTTTTGTCCGATTTTCTATGATTTAAACCCTAAACTAAGAAAATATTGACACATTGCAAAAATTGCAATTTCTCATGAACACGGACCTGTCGGGTTTTGCCTATTTTTGAGGGTTCCCATTTAGATGCCTTTATACACATTTCCTTAAGAATACTAGTGTCATGATGTATTTCCTGTGTACTTTTGTCCGATTTTCTATGATTTAAACCCTAAACTAAGAAAATATTGACACATTGCAAAAATTGCAATTTCTCATGAACACGGACCTGTCGGGTTTTGCCTATTTTTGAGGGTTCCCATTTAGATGCCTTTATACACATTTCCTTAAGAATACTAGTGTCATGATGTATTTCCTATGTAGTTTTGTCCGATTTTCTATGATTTAAACTCTAAACTAAGAAAATATTGACACATTGCAAAAATTGCAATTTCTCATGAACACGGACCTGTCGGGTTTTGCCTATTTTTGAGGGTTCCCATTTAGATGCCTTTATACACATTTCCTTAAGAATACTAGTGTCTTGATGTAGTTCCTATGTAGTTTTTTCCGATTTTCTTTTATTTAAACCCTAAACTAAGAAAATATTGACACATTGCAAAAATTGCAATTCCTCATGAACACGGACCTGTCGGGTTTGGCCTATTTTTGAGGGTTCCCATTTGGATGCCTTTATACACATTTCCTTAAGAATACTAGTGTCATGATGTATTTCCTATGTAGTTTTGTCCGATTTTCTATGATTTAAACCCTAAACTAAGAAAATATTGACACATTGCTAAAATTAAAATTTCTCATGAACACGGACCTGTCGGGTTTTGCTTATTTTTGAGGGTTCCCATTTAGATGCCTTTATACACATTTCCTTAAGAATACTAGTGTCATGATGTATTTCCTGTGTAGTTTTGTCCGATTTTCTATGATTTAAACCCTAAACTAAGAAAATATTGACACATTGCAAAAATTGCAATTTCTCATGAACACGGACCTGTCGGGTTTTGCCTATTTTTGAGGGTTCCCATTTAGATGCCTTTATACACATTTCCTTAAGAATACTAGTGTCATGATGTAGTTCCTATGTAGTTTTGTCCGATTTTCTATGATTTAAACCCTAAACTAAGAAAATATTGACACATTGCAAAAATTGCAATTTCTCATGAACACGGACCTGTCGGGTTTTGCCTATTTTTGAGGGTTCCCATTTAGTAGCCTTTATACACATTTCCTTAAGAATACTAGTGTCATGATGTATTTCCTATGTAGTTTTGTCCGATTTTCTATGATTTAAACCCTAAACTAAGAAAATATTGACACATTGCAAAAATTGCAATTTCTCATGAACACGGACCTGTCGGGTTTTGCCTATTTTTGAGGGTTCCAATTTTGATGCCTTTATACACATTTCCTTAAGAATACTAGTGTCATGATGTATTTCCTATGTAGTTTTGTCCGATTTTCTATGATTTAAACCCTAAACTAAGAAAATATTGACACATTGCAAAAATTAAAATTTCTCATGAACACGGACCTGTCGGGTTTTGCCTATTTTTGAGAGTTCATATTTAGATGCCTTTATACACATTTCCTTAAGAATACTAGTGTCATGATGTATTTCCTATGTAGTTTTGTCCGATTTTCTATGATTTAAACTCTAAACTAAGAAAATATTGACACATTGCAAAAATTGCAATTTCTCATGAACACGGACCTGTAAGGTTTGGTCTATTTTTGAGGGTTCCCATTTGGATGCCTTTATACACATTTCCTTAAGAATACTAGTGTCATGATGTATTTCCTATGTACTTTTGTCCGATTTTCTATGATTTAAACTCTAAACTAAGAAAATATTGACACATTGCAAAAATTGCAATTTCTCATGAACACGGACCTGTCGGGTTTTGCCTAATTTTGAGGGTTCCCATTTAGATGCCTTTATACACATTTCCTTAAGAATACTAGTGTCATGATGTATTTCCTATGTAGTTTTGTCCGATTTTCTATGATTTAAACCCTTAACTAAGAAAATATTGACACATTGCAAAAATTGCAATTTCTCATGAACACGGACCTGTCGGGTTTTGCCTATTTTTGAGGGTTCCCATTTGGATGCCTTTATACACATTTCCTTAAGAATACTAGTGTCATGATGTATTTCCTATGTACTTTTGTCCGATTTTCTATGATTTAAACTCTAAACTAAGAAAATATTGACACATTGCAAAAATTGCAATTTCTCATGAACACGGACCTGTCGGGTTTTGCCTATTTTTGAGGGTTCCCATTTAGATGCCTTTATACACATTTCCTTAAGAATACTAGTGTCATGATGTATTTCCTATGTAGTTTTGTCCGATTTTCTATGATTTAAACTCTAAACTAAGAAAATATTGACACATTGCAAAAATTGCAATTTCTCATGAACACGGACCTGTCGGGTTTTGCCTATTTTTGAGGGTTCCCATTTGGATGCCTTTATACACATTTCCTTAAGAATACTAGTGTCATGATGTATTTCCTATGTAGTTTTGTCCGATTTTCTATGATTTAAACCCTAAACTAAGAAAATATTGACACATTGCAAAAATAAAAATTTCTCATGAACACGGACCTGTCCGGTTTTGCCTATTTTTGAGGGTTCCCATTTTGATGCCTTTATACACATTTCCTTAAGAATACTAGTGTCATGATGTATTTCCTATGTAGTTTTGTCCGATTTTCTATGATTTAAACCCTAAACTAAGAAAATATTGACACATTGCAAAAATTAAAATTTCTCATGAACACGGACCTGTCGGGTTTTGCCTATTTTTGAGGGTTCCCATTTAGATGCCTTTATACACATTTCCTTAAGAATACTAGTGTCATGATGTATTTCCTGTGTAGTTTTGTCCGATTTTCTATGATTTAAACCCTAAACTAAGAAAATATTGACACATTGCAAAAATTGCAATTTCTCATGAACACGGACCTGTCGGGTTTTGCCTATTTTTGAGGGTTCCAATTTAGATGCCTTTATACACATTTCCTTAAGAATACTAGTGTCATGATGTATTTCCTATGTAGTTTTGTCCGATTTTCTATGATTTAAACTCTAAACTAAGAAAATATTGACACATTGAAAAAATTGCAATTTCTCATGAACACGGACCTGTCGGGTTTGGCCTATTTTTGAGGGTTCCCATTTAGATGCCTTTATACACATTTCCTTAAGAATACTAGTGTCATGATGTAGTTCCTATGTAGTTTTGTCCGATTTTCTATGATTTAAACCCTAAACTAAGAAAATATTGACACATTGAAAAAATTGCAATTTCTCATGAACACGGACCTGTCGGGTTTTGCCTATTTTTGAGGGTTCCCATTTAGTAGCCTTTATACACATTTCCTTAAGAATACTAGTGTCATGATGTATTTCCTATGTAGTTTTGTCCGATTTTCTATGATTTAAACCCTAAACTAAGAAAATATTGACACATTGCAAAAATTGCAATTTCTCATGAACACGGACCTGTCGGGTTTTGCCTATTTTTGAGGGTTCCCATTTTTGATGCCTTTATACACATTTCCTTAAGAATACTAGTGTCATGATGTATTTCCTATGTAGTTTTGTCCGATTTTCTATGATTTAAACCCTAAACTAAGAAAATATTGACACATTGCAAAAATTAAAATTTCTCATGAACACGGACCTGTCGGGTTTTGCCTATTTTTGAGGGTTCCCATTTAGATGCCTTTATACACATTTCCTTAAGAATACTAGTGTCATGATGTATTTCCTATGTAGTTTTGTCCGATTTTCTATGATTTAAACTCTAAACTAAGAAAATATTGACACATTGCAAAAATTGCAATTTCTCATGAACACGGACCTGTCGGGTTTTGCCTATTTTTGAGGGTTCCCATTTGGATGCCTTTATACACATTTCCTTAAGAATACTAGTGTCATGATGTATTTCCTATGTACTTTTGTCCGATTTTCTATGATTTAAACTCTAAACTAAGAAAATATTGACACATTGCAAAAATTGCAATTTCTCATGTACACGGACCTGTCGGGTTTTGCCTAATTTTGAGGGTTCCCATTTAGATGCCTTTATACACATTTCCTTAAGAATACTAGTGTCATGATGTATTTCCTATGTAGTTTTGTCCGATTTTCTATGATTTAAACCCTTAACTAAGAAAATATTGACACATTGCAAAAATTGCAATTTCTCATGAACACGGACCTGTCGGGTTTTGCCTATTTTTGAGGGTTCCCATTTGGATGCCTTTATACAAATTTCCTTAAGAATACTAGTGTCATGATGTATTTCCTATGTACTTTTGTCCGATTTTCTATGATTTAAACTCTAAACTAAGAAAATATTGACACATTGCAAAAATTGCAATTTCTCATGAACACGGACCTGTCGGGTTTTGCCTATTTTTGAGGGTTCCCATTTGGATGCCTTTATACACATTTCCTTAAGAATACTAGTGTCATGATGTATTTCCTATGTACTTTTGTCCGATTTTCTATGATTTAAACCCTAAACGAAGAAAATATTGACAAATTGCAAAAATTGCAATTTCTCATGAACACGGACCTGTCGGGGTTTTCCCTATTTTTGAGAGTTCCCATTTAGATGCCTTTATACACATTTCCTTAAGAATACTAGTGTCATGATGTATTTCCTATGTAGTTTTGTCCGATTTTCTATGATTTAAACCCTAAACTAAGAAAATATTGACACATTGCAAAAATTGCAATTTCTCATGAACACGGACCTGTCGGGTTTTGCCTATTTTTGAGGGTTCCCATTTGGATGCCTTTATACACATTTCCTTAAGAATACTAGTGTCATGATGTATTTCCTATGATCTTGTGTCCGATTTTCTATGATTTAAACCCTAAACTAAGAAAATATTGACACATTGCAAAAATTGCAATTTCTCATGAACACGGACCTGTCGGGTTTTGCCTATTTTTGAGGGTTCCCATTCAGATGCCTTTATACATATTTCCTTAAGAATACTAGTGTCATGATGTATTTCCTATGTAGTTTTGTCCGATTTTCTATGATTTAAGCCCTAAACTAAGAAAATATTGACACATTGCAAAAATTGAAATTTCTCATGAACACGGACCTGTCGGGTTTTGCCTATTTTTGAGGGTTCCCATTTGGATGCCTTTATACACATTTCCTTAAGAATACTAGTGTCATGATGTATTTCCTATGTACTTTTGTCCGATTTTCTATGATTTAAACCCTAAACTAAGAAAATATTGACACATTGCAAAAATTGCAATTTCTCATGAACACGGACCTGTCGGGTTTTGCCTATTTTTGAGGGTTCCCATTTGGATGCCTTTATACACATTTCCTTAAGAATACTAGTGTCATGATGTATTTCGTATGTACTTTTGTCCGATTTTCTATTATTTAAACCATAAACTAAGAAAATATTGACACATTGCAAAAATTGCAATTTCTCATGAACACAGACCTGTCGGGTTTTGCCTATTTTTGAGGGTTCCCATTTGGATGCCTTTATACACATTTCCTTAAGAATACTAGTGTCATGATGTATTTCCTATGTAGTTTTGTCCGATTTTCTATGATTTAAACCCTAAACTAAGAAAATATTGACACATTGCAAAAATTGCAATTTCTCATGAACACGGACCTGTCGGGTTTTGCCTATTTTTGAGGGTTCCCATTTTGATGCCTTTATACACATTTCCTTAAGAATACGAGTGTCATGATGTATTTCCTATGTACTTTTGTCCGATTTTCTATGATTTAAACCCTAAACTAAGAAAATATTGACACATTGCAAAAATTGCAATTTCTCATGAACACGGACCTGTCGGGTTTTGCCTATTTTTGAGGGTTCCCATTTGGATGCCTTTATACACATTTCCTTAAGAATACTAGTGTCATGATGTATTTCGTATGTACTTTTGTCCGATTTTCTATTATTTAAACCATAAACTAAGAAAATATTGACACATTGCAAAAATTGCAATTTCTCATGAACACAGACCTGTCGGGTTTTGCCTATTTTTGAGGGTTCCCATTTGGATGCCTTTATACACATTTCCTTAAGAATACTAGTGTCATGATGTATTTCCTATGTAGTTTTGTCCGATTTTCTATGATTTAAACCCTAAACTAAGAAAATATTGACACATTGCAAAAATTAAAATTTCTCATGAACACGGACCTGTCGGGTTTTGCCTATTTTTGAGGGTTCCCATTTTGATGCCTTTATACACATTTCCTTAAGAATACTAGTGTCATGATGTATTTCCTATGTAGTTTTGTCCGATTTTCTATGATTTAAACCCTAAACTAAGAAAATATTGACACATTGCAAAAATTGCAATTTCTCATGAACACGGACCTGTCGGGTTTTGCCTATTTTTGAGGGTTCCCATTTAGATGCCTTTATACACATTTCCTTAAGAATACTAGTGTCATGATGTATTTCCTATGTACTTTTGTCCGATTTTCTATGATTTAAACCCTAAACTAAGAAAATATTGACACATTGCAAAAATTGCAATTTCTCATGAACACGGACCTGTCGGGTTTTGCCTATTTTTGAGGGTTCCCATTTAGATGCCTTTATACACATTTCCTTAAGAATACTAGTGTCATGATGTATTTCCTATGTACTTTTGTCCGATTTTCTATGATTTAAACCCTAAACTAAGAAAATATTGACACATTGCAAAAATTAAAATTTCTCATGAACACGGACCTGTCGGGTTTTGCCTATTTTTGAGGGTTCCCATTTAGATGCCTTTATACACATTTCCTTAAGAATACTAGTGTCATGATGTATTTCCTATGTACTTTTGTCCGATTTTCTATGATTTAAACCCTAAACTAAGAAAATATTGACACATTGCAAAAATTAAAATTTCTCATGAACACGGACCTGTCGGGTTTTGCCTATTTTTGAGGGTTCCCATTTAGATGCCTTTATACACATTTCCTTAAGAATACTAGTGTCATGATGTATTTCCTATGTACTTTTGTCCGATTTTCTATGATTTAAACCCTAAACTAAGAAAATATTGACACATTGCAAAAATTGCAATTTCTCATGAACACGGACCTGTCGGGTTTTGCCTATTTTTGAGGGTTCCCATTTAGATGCCTTTATACACATTTCCTTAAGAATACTAGTGTCATGATGTATTTCCTATGTACTTTTGTCCGATTTTCTATGATTTAAACCCTAAACTAAGAAAATATTGACACATTGCAAAAATTGCAATTTCTCATGAACACGGACCTGTCGGGTTTTGCCTATTTTTGAGGGTTCCCATTTAGATGCCTTTATACACATTTCCTTAAGAATACTAGTGTCATGATGTATTTCCTATGTACTTTTGTCCGATTTTCTATGATTTAAACCCTAAACTAAGAAAATATTGACACATTGCAAAAATTAAAATTTCTCATGAACACGGACCTGTCGGGTTTTGCCTATTTTTGAGGGTTCCCATTTAGATGCCTTTATACACATTTCCTTAAGAATACTAGTGTCATGATGTATTTCCTATGTACTTTTGTCCGATTTTCTATGATTTAAACCCTAAACTAAGAAAATATTGACACATTGCAAAAATTGCAATTTCTCATGAACACGGACCTGTCGGGTTTTGCCTATTTTTGAGGGTTCCCATTTAGATGCCTTTATACACATTTCCTTAAGAATACTAGTGTCATGATGTATTTCCTATGTACTTTTGTCCGATTTTCTATGATTTAAACCCTAAACTAAGAAAATATTGACACATTGCAAAAATTAAAATTTCTCATGAACACGGACCTGTCGGGTTTTGCCTATTTTTGAGGGTTCCCATTTAGATGCCTTTATACACATTTCCTTAAGAATACTAGTGTCATGATGTATTTCCTATGTACTTTTGTCCGATTTTCTATGATTTAAACCCTAAACTAAGAAAATATTGACACATTGCAAAAATTAAAATTTCTCATGAACACGGACCTGTCGGGTTTTGCCTATTTTTGAGGGTTCCCATTTAGATGCCTTTATACACATTTCCTTAAGAATACTAGTGTCATGATGTATTTCCTATGTACTTTTGTCCGATTTTCTATGATTTAAACCCTAAACTAAGAAAATATTGACACATTGCAAAAATTGCAATTTCTCATGAACACGGACCTGTCGGGTTTTGCCTATTTTTGAGGGTTCCCATTTAGATGCCTTTATACACATTTCCTTAAGAATACTAGTGTCATGATGTATTTCCTATGTAGTTTTGTCCGATTTTCTATGATTTAAACCCTAAACTAAGAAAATATTGACACATTGCAAAAATTGCAATTTCTCATGAACACGGACCTGTCGGGTTTTGCCTATTTTTGAGGGTTCCAATTTAGATGCCTTTATACACATTTCCTTAAGAATACTAGTGTCATGATGTATTTCCTATGTACTTTTGTCCGATTTTCTATGATTTAACCCCTAAACTAAGAAAATATTGACACATTGCAAAAATTGCAATTTCTCATGAACACGGACCTGTCGGGTTTTGCCTATTTTTGAGGGTTCCCATTTAGATGCCTTTATACACATTTCCTTAAGAATACTAGTGTCATGATGTATTTCCTATGTACTTTTGTCCGATTTTCTATGATTTAAACCCTAAACTAAGAAAATATTGACACATTGCAAAAATTAAAATTTCTCATGAACACGGACCTGTCGGGTTTTGCCTATTTTTGAGGGTTCCCATTTTGATGCCTTTATACACATTTCCTTAAGAATACTAGTGTCATGATTTCCTATGTAGTTTTGTCCGATTTTCTATGATTTAAACTCTAAACTAAGAAAATATTGACACATTGCAAAAATTGCAATTTCTCATGAACACGGACCTGTCGGGTTTGGCCTATTTTTGAGGGTTCCCATTTGGATGCCTTTATACACATTTCCTTAAGAATACTAGTGTCATGATGTATTTCCTATGTAGTTTTGTCCGATTTTCTATGATTTAAACCCTAAACTAAGAAAATATTGACACATTGCAAAAATTGCAATTTCTCATGAACACGGACCTGTCGGGTTTTGCCTATTTTTGAGGGTTCCCATTTAGATGCCTTTATACACATTTCCTTAAGAATACTAGTGTCATGATGTATTTCCTATGTAGTTTTGTCCGATTTTCTATGATTTAAACCCTAAACTAAGAAAATATTGACACATTGCAAAAATTAAAATTTCTCATGAACACGGACCTGTCGGGTTTTGCCTATTTTTGAGGGTTCCCATTTGGATGCCTTTATACACATTTCCTTAAGAATACTAGTGTCATGATGTATTTCCTGTGTAGTTTTGTCCGATTTTCTATGATTTAAACCCTAAACTAAGAAAATATTGACACATTGCAAAAATTGCAATTTCTCATGAACACGGACCTGTCGGGTTTTGCCTATTTTTGAGGGTTCCCATTTAGATGCCTTTATACACATTTCCTTAAGAATACTAGTGTCATGATGTATTTCCTATGTAGTTTTGTCCGATTTTCTATGATTTAAACTCTAAACTAAGAAAATATTGACACATTGCAAAAATTGCAATTTCTCATGAACACGGACCTGTCGGGTTTTGCCTATTTTTGAGGGTTCCCATTTAGATGCCTTTATACACATTTCCTTAAGAATACTAGTGTCTTGATGTAGTTCCTATGTAGTTTTGTCCGATTTTCTATGATTTAAACCCTAAACTAAGAAAATATTGACACATTGCAAAAATTGCAATTCCTCATGAACACGGACCTGTCGGGTTTTGCCTATTTTTGAGGGTTCCCATTTAGTAGCCTTTATACACATTTCCTTAAGAATACTAGTGTCATGATGTATTTCCTATGTAGTTTTGTCATATTTTCTATGATTTAAACCCTAAACTAAGAAAATATTGACACATTGCAAAAATTTAAATTTCTCATGAACACGGACCTGTCGGGTTTTGCCTATTTTTGAGGGTTCCCATTTAGATGCCTTTATACACATTTCCTTAAGAATACTAGTGTCATGATGTATTTCCTATGTAGTTTTGTCCGATTTTCTATGATTTAAACTCTAAACTAAGAAAATATTGACACATTGCAAAAATTGCAATTTCTCATGAACACGGACCTGTCGGGTTTGGCCTATTTTTGAGGGTTCCCATTTGGATGCCTTTATACACATTTCCTTAAGAATACTAGTGTCATGATGTATTTCCTATGTAGTTTTGTCCGATTTTCTATGATTTAAACCCTAAACTAAGAAAATATTGACACATTGCAAAAATTAAAATTTCTCATGAACACGGACCTGTCGGGTTTTGCTTATTTTTGAGGGTTCCCATTTAGATGCCTTTATACACATTTCCTTAAGAATACTAGTGTCATGATGTATTTCCTGTGTAGTTTTGTCCGATTTTCTATGATTTAAACCTTAAACTAAGAAAATATTGACACATTGCAAAAATTGCAATTTCTCATGAACACGGACCTGTCGGGTTTTGCCTATTTTTGAGGGTTCCCATTTAGATGCCTTTATACACATTTCCTTAAGAATACTAGTGTCATGATGTATTTCCTATGTAGTTTTGTCCGATTTTCTATGATTTAAACTCTAAACTAAGAAAATATTGACACATTGCAAAAATTGCAATTTCTCATGAACACGGACCTGTCGGGTTTTGCCTATTTTTGAGGGTTCCCATTTAGATGCCTTTATACACATTTCCTTAAGAATACTAGTGTCATGATGTAGTTCCTATGTAGTTTTGTCCGATTTTCTATGATTTAAACCCTAAACTAAGAAAATATTGACACATTGCATAAATTGCAATTTCTCATGAACACGGACCTGTCGGGTTTTGCCTATTTTTGAGGGTTCCCATTTAGATGCCTTTATACAGATTTCCTTAAGAATACTAGTGTCATGATGTATTTCCTGTGTAGTTTTGTCCGATTTTCTATGATTTAAACCCTAAACTAAGAAAATATTGACACATTGCAAAAATTGCAATTTCTCATGAACACGGACCTGTCGGGTTTTGCCTATTTTTGAGGGTTCCCATTTAGATGCCTTTATACACATTTCCTTAAAAATACTAGTGTCATGATGTATTTCCTATGTAGTTTTGTCCGATTTTCTATGATTTAAACTCTAAACTAAGAAAATATTGACACATTGCAAAAATTGCAATTTCTCATGAACACGGACCTGTCGGGTTTTGCCTATTTTTGAGGGTTCCCATTTAGATGCCTTTATACACATTTCCTTAAGAATACTAGTGTCTTGATGTAGTTCCTATGTAGTTTTGTCCGATTTTCTATGATTTAAACCCTAAACTAAGAAAATATTGACACATTGCAAAAATTGCAATTTCTCATGAACACGGACCTGTCGGGTTTTGCCTATTTTTGAGGGTTCCCATTTAGTAGCCTTTATACACATTTCCTTAAGAATACTAGTGTCATGATGTATTTCCTATGTAGTTTTGTCCGATTTTCTATGATTTAAACCCTAAACTAAGAAAATATTGACACATTGCAAAAATTAAAATTTCTCATGAACACGGACCTGTCGGGTTTTGCCTATTTTTGAGGGTTCCCATTTAGATGCCTTTATACACATTTCCTTAAGAATACTAGTGTCATGATGTATTTCCTGTGTAGTTTTGTCCGATTTTCTATGATTTAAACCCTAAACTAAGAAAATATTGACACATTGCAAAAATTGCAATTTCTCATGAACACGGACCTGTCGGGTTTTGCCTATTTTTGAGGGTTCCCATTTAGATGCCTTTATACACATTTCCTTAAGAATACTAGTGTCATGATGTATTTCCTATGTAGTTTTGTCCGATTTTCTATGATTTAAACTCTAAACTAAGAAAATATTGACACATTGCAAAAATTGCAATTTCTCATGAACACGGACCTGTCGGGTTTGGCCTATTTTTGAGGGTTCCCATTTGGATGCCTTTATACACATTTCCTTAAGAATACTAGTGTCATGATGTATTTCCTATGTAGTTTTGTCCGATTTTCTATGATTTAAACCCTAAACTAAGAAAATATTGACACATTGCAAAAATTAAAATTTCTCATGAACACGGACCTGTCGGGTTTTGCTTATTTTTGAGGGTTCCCATTTAGATGCCTTTATACACATTTCCTTAAGAATACTAGTGTCATGATGTATTTCCTGTGTAGTTTTGTCCGATTTTCTATGATTTAAACCCTAAACTAAGAAAATATTGACACATTGCAAAAATTGCAATTTCTCATGAACACGGACCTGTCGGGTTTGGCCTATTTTTGAGGGTTCCCATTTGGATGCCTTTATACACATTTCCTTAAGAATACTAGTGTCATGATGTATTTCCTATGTAGTTTTGTCCGATTTTCTATGATTTAAACCCTAAACTAAGAAAATATTGACACATTGCAAAAATTGCAATTTCTCATGAACACGGACCTGTCGGGTTTTGCCTATTTTTGAGGGTTCCAATTTTGATGCCTTTATACACATTTCCTTAAGAATACTAGTGTCATGATGTATTTCCTATGTAGTTTTGTCCGATTTTCTATGATTTAAACCCTAAACTAAGAAAATATTGACACATTGCAAAAATTAAAATTTCTCATGAACACGGACCTGTCGGGTTTTGCCTATTTTTGAGGGTTCCCATTTAGATGCCTTTATACACATTTCCTTAAGAATACTAGTGTCATGATGTATTTCCTATGTAGTTTTGTCCGATTTTCTATGATTTAAACTCTAAACTAAGAAAATATTGACACATTGCAAAAATTGAAATTTCTCATGAACACGGACCTGTCGGGTTTGGTCTATTTTTGAGGGTTCCCATTTGGATGCCTTTATACACATTTCCTTAAGAATACTAGTGTCATGATGTATTTCCTATGTAGTTTTGTCCGATTTTCTATGATTTAAACCCTTAACTAAGAAAATATTGACACATTGCAAAAATTGCAATTTCTCATGAACACGGACCTGTCGGGTTTTGCCTATTTTTGAGGGTTCCCATTTAGATGCCTTTATACACATTTCCTTAAGAATACTAGTGTCATGATGTATTTCCTGTGTAGTTTTGTCCGATTTTCTATGATTTAAACCCTAAACTAAGAAAATATTGACACATTGCAAAAATTGCAATTTCTCATGAACACGGACCTGTCGGGTTTTGCCTATTTTTGAGGGTTCCCATTTAGATGCCTTTATACACATTTCCTTAAGAATACTAGTGTCATGATGTATTTCCTATGTAGTTTTGTCCGATTTTCTATGATTTAAACTCTAAACTAAGAAAATATTGACACATTGCAAAAATTGCAATTTCTCATGAACACGGACCTGTCGGGTTTTGCCTATTTTTGAGGGTTCCCATTTAGATGCCTTTATACACATTTCCTTAAGAATACTAGTGTCTTGATGTAGTTCCTATGTAGTTTTGTCCGATTTTCTATGATTTAAACCCTAAACTAAGAAAATATTGACACATTGCAAAAATTGCAATTCCTCATGAACACGGACCTGTCGGGTTTTGCCTATTTTTGAGGGTTCCCATTTAGTAGCCTTTATACACATTTCCTTAAGAATACTAGTGTCATGATGTATTTCCTATGTAGTTTTGTCCGATTTTCTATGATTTAAACCCTAAACTAAGAAAATATTGACACATTGCAAAAATTAAAATTTCTCATGAACACGGACCTGTCGGTTTTGCCTATTTTTGAGGGTTCCCATTTAGATGCCTTTATACACATTTCCTTAAGAATACTAGTGTCATGATGTATTTCCTATGTAGTTTTGTCCGATTTTCTATTATTTAAACCCTAAACTAAGAAAATATTGACACATTGCAAAAATTAAAATTTCTCATGAACACGGACCTGTCGGGTTTTGCCTATTTTTGAGGGTTCCCATTTTGATGCCTTTATACACATTTCCTTAAGAATACTAGTGTCATGATGTATTTCCTATGTAGTTTTGTCCGATTTTCTATGATTTAAACTCTAAACTAAGAAAATATTGACACATTGCAAAAATTGCAATTTCTCATGAACACGGACCTGTCGGGTTTTGCCTATTTTTGAGGGTTCCCATTTGGATGCCTTTATACACATTTCCTTAAGAATACTAGTGTCATGATGTAGTTCCTATGTAGTTTTGTCTGATTTTCTATGATTTAAACCCTAAACTAAGAAAATTTTGACACATTGCAAAAATTGCAATTTCTCATGAACACGGACCTGTCGGGTTTTGCCTATTTTTGAGGGTTCCCATTTAGTAGCCTTTATACACATTTCCTTAAGAATACTAGTGTCATGATGTATTTCCTATGTAGTTTTGTCCGATTTTCTATGATTTAAACCCTAAACTAAGAAAATATTGACACATTGCAAAAATTGCAATTTCTCATGAACACGGACCTGTCGGGTTTTGCCTATTTTTGAGGGTTCCCATTTGGATGCCTTTATACACATTTCCTTAAGAATACTAGTGTCATGATGTATTTCCTATGTAGTTTTGTCCGATTTTCTATTATTTAAACCCTAAACTAAGAAAATATTGACACATTGCAAAAATTAAAATTTCTCATGAACACGGACCTGTCGGGTTTTGCCTATTTTTGAGGGTTCCCATTTCGATGCCTTTATACACATTTCCTTAAGAATACTAGTGTCATGATGTATTTCCTATGTAGTTTTGTCCGATTTTCTATGATTTAAACTCTAAACTAAGAAAATATTGACACATTGCAAAAATTGCAATTTCACATGAACACGGACCTGTCGGGTTTGGCCTATTTTTGAGGGTTCCCATTTGGATGCCTTTATACACATTTCCTTAAGAATACTAGTGTCATGATGTATTTCCTATGTACTTTTGTCCGATTTTCTATGATTTAAACTCTAAACTAAGAAAATATTGACACATTGCAAAAATTGCAATTTCTCATGAACACGGACCTGTCGGGTTTTGCCTATTTTTGAGGGTTCCCATTTAGATGCCTTTATACACATTTCCTTAAGAATACTAGTGTCATGATGTATTTCCTATGTAGTTTTGTCCGATTTTCTATGATTTAAACTCTAAACTAAGAAAATATTGACACATTGCAAAAATTACAATTTCTCATGAACACGGACCTGTCGGGTTTTGCCTATTTTTGAGGGTTCCCATTTGGATGCCTTTATACACATTTCCTTAAGAATACTAGTGTCATGATGTATTTCCTATGTAGTTTTGTCCGATTTTCTATGATTTAAACCCTAAACTAAGAAAATATTGACACATTGCAAAAATTGCAATTTCTCATGAACACGGACCTGTCGGGTTTTGCCTATTTTTGAGGGTTCCCATTTAGATGCCTTTATACACATTTCCTTAAGAATACTAGTGTCATGATGTATTTCCTATGTAGTTTTGTCCGATTTTCTATGATTTAAACCCTAAACTAAGAAAATATTGACACATTGCAAAAATTAAAATTTCTCATGAACACGGACCTGTCGGGTTTTGCCTATTTTTGAGGGTTCCCATTTAGATGCCTTTATACACATTTCCTTAAGAATACTAGTGTCATGATGTATTTCCTATGTAGTTTTGTCCGATTTTCTATGATTTAAACCCTAAACTAAGAAAATATTGACACATTGCAAAAATTAAAATTTCTCATGAACACGGACCTGTCGGGTTTTGCCTATTTTTGAGGGTTCCCATTTAGATGCCTTTATACACATTTCCTTAAGAATACTAGTGTCATGATGTATTTCCTGTGTTGTTTTGTCCGATTTTCTATGATTTAAACCCTAAACTAAGAAAATATTGACACATTGCAAAAATTGCAATTTCTCATGAACACGGACCTGTCGGGTTTTGCCTATTTTTGAGGGTTCCAATTTAGATGCCTTTATACACATTTCCTTAAGAATACTAGTGTCATGATGTATTTCCTATGTAGTTTTGTCCGATTTTCTATGATTTAAACTCTAAACTAAGAAAATATTGACACATTGCAAAAATTGCAATTTCTCATGAACACGGACCTGTCGGGTTTTGCCTATTTTTGAGGGTTCCCATTTAGATGCCTTTATACACATTTCCTTAAGAATACTAGTGTCATGATGTAGTTCCTATGTAGTTTTGTCCGATTTTCTATGATTTAAACCCTAAACTAAGAAAATATTGACACATTGCAAAAATTGCAATTTCTCATGAACACGGACCTGTCGGGTTTTGCCTATTTTTGAGGGTTCCCATTTAGTAGCCTTTATACACATTTCCTTAAGAATACTAGTGTCATGATGTATTTCCTATGTAGTTTTGTCCGATTTTCTATGATTTAAACCCTAAACTAAGAAAATATTGACACATTGCAAAAATTGCAATTTCTCATGATCACGGACCTGTCGGGTTTTGCCTATTTTTGAGGGTTCCCATTTTGATGCCTTTATACACATTTCCTTAAGAATACTAGTGTCATGATGTATTTCCTATGTAGTTTTGTCCGATTTTCTATTATTTAAACCCTAAACTAAGAAAATATTGACACATTGCAAAAATTAAAATTTCTCATGAACACGGACCTGTCGGGTTTTGCCTATTTTTGAGGGTTCCCATTTCGATGCCTTTATACACATTTCCTTAAGAATACTAGTGTCATGATGTATTTCCTATGTAGTTTTGTCCGATTTTCTATGATTTAAACTCTAAACTAAGAAAATATTGACACATTGCAAAAATTGCAATTTCTCATGAACACGGACCTGTCGGGTTTGGCCTATTTTTGAGGGTTCCCATTTGGATGCCTTTATACACATTTCCTTAAGAATACTAGTGTCATGATGTATTTCCTATGTACTTTTGTCCGATTTTCTATGATTTAAACTCTAAACTAAGAAAATATTGACACATTGCAAAAATTGCAATTTCTCATGTACACGGACCTGTCGGGTTTTGCCTAATTTTGAGGGTTCCCATTTAGATGCCTTTATACACATTTCCTTAAGAATACTAGTGTCATGATGTATTTCCTATGTAGTTTTGTCCGATTTTCTATGATTTAAACCCTTAACTAAGAAAATATTGACACATTGCAAAAATTGCAATTTCTCATGAACACGGACCTGTCGGGTTTTGCCTATTTTTGAGGGTTCCCATTTAGTAGCCTTTATACACATTTCCTTAAGAATACTAGTGTCATGATGTATTTCCTATGATCTTGTGTCCGATTTTCTATGATTTAAACCCTAAACTAAGAAAATATTGACACATTGCAAAAATTGCAATTTCTCATGAATACGGACCTGTCGGGTTTTGCCTATTTTTGAGGGTTCCCATTTGGATGCCTTTATACATATTTCCTTAAGAATACTAGTGTCATGATGTATTTCCTATGTAGTTTTGTCCGATTTTCTATGATTTAAACCCTAAACTAAGAAAATATTGACACATTGCAAAAATTGCAATTTCTCATGAACACGGACCTGTCGGGTTTTGCCTATTTTTGAGGGTTCCCATTTGGATGCCTTTATACACATTTCCTTAAGAATACTAGTGTCATGATGTATTTCCTATGTAGTTTTGTCCGATTTTCTATTATTTAAACCCTAAACTAAGAAAATATTGACACATTGCAAAAATTAAAATTTCTCATGAACACGGACCTGTCGGGTTTTGCCTATTTTTGAGGGTTCCCATTTCGATGCCTTTATACACATTTCCTTAAGAATACTAGTGTCATGATGTATTTCCTATGTAGTTTTGTCCGATTTTCTATGATTTAAACTCTAAACTAAGAAAATATTGACACATTGCAAAAATTGCAATTTCACATGAACACGGACCTGTCGGGTTTGGCCTATTTTTGAGGGTTCCCATTTGGATGCCTTTATACACATTTCCTTAAGAATACTAGTGTCATGATGTATTTCCTATGTACTTTTGTCCGATTTTCTATGATTTAAACTCTAAACTAAGAAAATATTGACACATTGCAAAAATTGCAATTTCTCATGAACACGGACCTGTCGGGTTTTGCCTATTTTTGAGGGTTCCCATTTAGATGCCTTTATACACATTTCCTTAAGAATACTAGTGTCATGATGTATTTCCTATGTAGTTTTGTCCGATTTTCTATGATTTAAACTCTAAACTAAGAAAATATTGACACATTGCAAAAATTACAATTTCTCATGAACACGGACCTGTCGGGTTTTGCCTATTTTTGAGGGTTCCCATTTGGATGCCTTTATACACATTTCCTTAAGAATACTAGTGTCATGATGTATTTCCTATGTAGTTTTGTCCGATTTTCTATGATTTAAACCCTAAACTAAGAAAATATTGACACATTGCAAAAATTGCAATTTCTCATGAACACGGACCTGTCGGGTTTTGCCTATTTTTGAGGGTTCCCATTTAGATGCCTTTATACACATTTCCTTAAGAATACTAGTGTCATGATGTATTTCCTATGTAGTTTTGTCCGATTTTCTATGATTTAAACCCTAAACTAAGAAAATATTGACACATTGCAAAAATTAAAATTTCTCATGAACACGGACCTGTCGGGTTTTGCCTATTTTTGAGGGTTCCCATTTAGATGCCTTTATACACATTTCCTTAAGAATACTAGTGTCATGATGTATTTCCTATGTAGTTTTGTCCGATTTTCTATGATTTAAACCCTAAACAAAGAAAATATTGACACATTGCAAAAATTAAAATTTCTCATGAACACGGACCTGTCGGGTTTTGCCTATTTTTGAGGGTTCCCATTTAGATGCCTTTATACACATTTCCTTAAGAATACTAGTGTCATGATGTATTTCCTGTGTAGTTTTGTCCGATTTTCTATGATTTAAACCCTAAACTAAGAAAATATTGACACATTGCAAAAATTGCAATTTCTCATGAACACGGACCTGTCGGGTTTTGCCTATTTTTGAGGGTTCCAATTTAGATGCCTTTATACACATTTCCTTAAGAATACTAGTGTCATGATGTATTTCCTATGTAGTTTTGTCCGATTTTCTATGATTTAAACTCTAAACTAAGAAAATATTGACACATTGCAAAAATTGCAATTTCTCATGAACACGGACCTGTCGGGTTTTGCCTATTTTTGAGGGTTCCCATTTAGATGCCTTTATACACATTTCCTTAAGAATACTAGTGTCATGATGTAGTTCCTATGTAGTTTTGTCCGATTTTCTATGATTTAAACCCTAAACTAAGAAAATATTGACACATTGCAAAAATTGCAATTTCTCATGAACACGGACCTGTCGGGTTTTGCCTATTTTTGAGGGTTCCCATTTAGATGCCTTTATACACATTTCCTTAAGAATACTAGTGTCATGATGTATTTCCTATGTAGTTTTGTCCGATTTTCTATTATTTAAACCCTAAACTAAGAAAATATTGACACATTGCAAAAATTAAAATTTCTCATGAACACGGACCTGTCGGGTTTTGCCTATTTTTGAGGGTTCCCATTTCGATGCCTTTATACACATTTCCTTAAGAATACTAGTGTCATGATGTATTTCCTATGTAGTTTTGTCCGATTTTCTATGATTTAAACTTTAAACTAAGAAAATATTGACACATTGCAAAAATTGCAATTTCACATGAACACGGACCTGTCGGGTTTGGCCTATTTTTGAGGGTTCCCATTTGGATGCCTTTATACACATTTCCTTAAGAATACTAGTGTCATGATGTATTTCCTATGTACTTTTGTCCGATTTTCTATGATTTAAACTCTAAACTAAGAAAATATTGACACATTGCAAAAATTGCAATTTCTCATGAACACGGACCTGTCGGGTTTTGCCTATTTTTGAGGGTTCCCATTTAGATGCCTTTATACACATTTCCTTAAGAATACTAGTGTCATGATGTATTTCCTATGTAGTTTTGTCCGATTTTCTATGATTTAAACTCTAAACTAAGAAAATATTGACACATTGCAAAAATTACAATTTCTCATGAACACGGACCTGTCGGGTTTTGCCTATTTTTGAGGGTTCCCATTTGGATGCCTTTATACACATTTCCTTAAGAATACTAGTGTCATGATGTATTTCCTATGTAGTTTTGTCCGATTTTCTATGATTTAAACCCTAAACTAAGAAAATATTGACACATTGCAAAAATTGCAATTTCTTATGAACACGGACCTGTCGGGTTTTGCCTATTTTTGAGGGTTCCCATTTAGATGCCTTTATACACATTTCCTTAAGAATACTAGTGTCATGATGTATTTCCTATGTAGTTTTGTCCGATTTTCTATGATTTAAACCCTAAACTAAGAAAATATTGACACATTGCAAAAATTAAAATTTCTCATGAACACGGACCTGTCGGGTTTTGCCTATTTTTGAGGGTTCCCATTTAGATGCCTTTATACACATTTCCTTAAGAATACTAGTGTCATGATGTATTTCCTATGTAGTTTTGTCCGATTTTCTATGATTTAAACCCTAAACTAAGAAAATATTGACACATTGCAAAAATTAAAATTTCTCATGAACACGGACCTGTCGGGTTTTGCCTATTTTTGAGGGTTCCCATTTAGATGCCTTTATACACATTTCCTTAAGAATACTAGTGTCATGATGTATTTCCTGTGTAGTTTTGTCCGATTTTCTATGATTTAAACCCTAAACTAAGAAAATATTGACACATTGCAAAAATTGCAATTTCTCATGAACACGGACCTGTCGGGTTTTGCCTATTTTTGAGGGTTCCAATTTAGATGCCTTTATACACATTTCCTTAAGAATACTAGTGTCATGATGTATTTCCTATGTAGTTTTGTCCGATTTTCTATGATTTAAACTCTAAACTAAGAAAATATTGACACATTGCAAAAATTGCAATTTCTCATGAACACGGACCTGTCGGGTTTTGCCTATTTTTGAGGGTTCCCATTTAGATGCCTTTATACACATTTCCTTAAGAATACTAGTGTCATGATGTAGTTCCTATGTAGTTTTGTCCGATTTTCTATGATTTAAACCCTAAACTAAGAAAATATTGACACATTGCAAAAATTGCAATTTCTCATGAACACGGACCTGTCGGGTTTTGCCTATTTTTGAGGGTTCCCATTTAGTAGCCTTTATACACATTTCCTTAAGAATACTAGTGTCATGATGTATTTCCTATGTAGTTTTGTCCGATTTTCTATGATTTAAACCCTAAACTAAGAAAATATTGACACATTGCAAAAATTGCAATTTCTCATGATCACGGACCTGTCGGGTTTTGCCTATTTTTGAGGGTTCCAATTTTGATGCCTTTATACACATTTCCTTAAGAATACTAGTGTCATGATGTATTTCCTATGTAGTTTTGTCCGATTTTCTATTATTTAAACCCTAAACTAAGAAAATATTGACACATTGCAAAAATTAAAATTTCTCATGAACACGGACCTGTCGGGTTTTGCCTATTTTTGAGGGTTCCCATTTCGATGCCTTTATACACATTTCCTTAAGAATACTAGTGTCATGATGTATTTCCTATGTAGTTTTGTCCGATTTTCTATGATTTAAACTCTAAACTAAGAAAATATTGACACATTGCAAAAATTGCAATTTCACATGAACACGGACCTGTCGGGTTTGGCCTATTTTTGAAGGGTTCCCATTTGGATGCCTTTATACACATTTCCTTAAGAATACTAGTGTCATGATGTATTTCCTATGTAGTTTTGTCCGATTTTCTATGATTTAAACTCTAAACTAAGAAAATATTGACACATTGCAAAAATTACAATTTCTCATGAACACGGACCTGTCGGGTTTTGCCTATTTTTGAGGGTTCCCATTTGGATGCCTTTATACACATTTCCTTAAGAATACTAGTGTCATGATGTATTTCCTATGTAGTTTTGTCCGATTTTCTATGATTTAAACCCTAAACTAAGAAAATATTGACACATTGCAAAAATTGCAATTTCTCATGAACACGGACCTGTCGGGTTTTGCCTATTTTTGAGGGTTCCCATTTAGATGCCTTTATACACATTTCCTTAAGAATACTAGTGTCATGATGTATTTCCTATGTAGTTTTGTCCGATTTTCTATGATTTAAACCCTAAACTAAGAAAATATTGACACATTGCAAAAATTGCAATTTCTCATGAACACGGACCTGTCGGGTTTTGCCTATTTTTGAGGGTTCCCATTTAGATGCCTTTATACACATTTCCTTAAGAATACTAGTGTCATGATGTATTTCCTATGTAGTTTTGTCCGATTTTCTATGATTTAAACCCTAAACTAAGAAAATATTGACACATTGCAAAAATTAAAATTTCTCATGAACACGGACCTGTCGGGTTTTGCCTATTTTTGAGGGTTCCCATTTAGATGCCTTTATACACATTTCCTTAAGAATACTAGTGTCATGATGTATTTCCTGTGTAGTTTTGTCCGATTTTCTATGATTTAAACCCTAAACTAAGAAAATATTGACACATTGCAAAAATTGCAATTTCTCATGAACACGGACCTGTCGGGTTTTGCCTATTTTTGAGGGTTCCAATTTAGATGCCTTTATACACATTTCCTTAAGAATACTAGTGTCATGATGTATTTCCTATGTAGTTTTGTCCGATTTTCTATGATTTAAACTCTAAACTAAGAAAATATTGACACATTGCAAAAATTGCAATTTCTCATGAACACGGACCTGTCGGGTTTTGCCTATTTTTGAGGGTTCCCATTTAGATGCCTTTATACACATTTCCTTAAGAATACTAGTGTCATGATGTAGTTCCTATGTAGTTTTGTCCGATTTTCTATGATTTAAACCCTAAACTAAGAAAATATTGACACATTGCAAAAATTGCAATTTCTCATGAACACAGACCTGTCGGGTTTTGCCTATTTTTGAGGGTTCCCATTTAGTAGCCTTTATACACATTTCCTTAAGAATACTAGTGTCATGATGTATTTCCTATGTAGTTTTGTCCGATTTTCTATGATTTAAACCCTAAACTAAGAAAATATTGACACATTGCAAAAATTGCAATTTCTCATGATCACGGACCTGTCGGGTTTTGCCTATTTTTGAGGGTTCCAATTTTGATGCCTTTATACACATTTCCTTAAGAATACTAGTGTCATGATGTATTTCCTATGTAGTTTTGTCCGATTTTCTATTATTTAAACCCTAAACTAAGAAAATATTGACACATTGCAAAAATTGCAATTTCTCATGAACACGGACCTGTCGGGTTTGGCCTATTTTTGAGGGTTCCCATTTGGATGCCTTTATACACATTTCCTTAAGAATACTAGTGTCATGATGTATTTCCTATGTACTTTTGTCCGATTTTCTATGATTTAAACTCTAAACTAAGAAAATATTGACACATTGCAAAAATTGCAATTTCTCATGTACACGGACCTGTCGGGTTTTGCCTAATTTTGAGGGTTCCCATTTAGATGCCTTTATACACATTTCCTTAAGAATACTAGTGTCATGATGTATTTCCTATGTAGTTTTGTCCGATTTTCTATGATTTAAACCCTTAACTAAGAAAATATTGACACATTGCAAAAATTGCAATTTCTCATGAACACGGACCTGTCGGGTTTTGCCTATTTTTGAGGGTTCCCATTTGGATGCCTTTATACACATTTCCTTAAGAATACTAGTGTCATGATGTATTTCCTATGTACTTTTGTCCGATTTTCTATTATTTAAACCATAAACTAAGAAAATATTGACACATTGCAAAAATTGCAATTTCTCATGAACACAGACCTGTCGGGTTTTGCCTATTTTTGAGGGTTCCCATTTGGATGCCTTTATACACATTTCCTTAAGAATACTAGTGTCATGATGTATTTCCTATGTACTTTTGTCCGATTTTCTATGATTTAAACTCTAAACTAAGAAAATATTGACACATTGCAAAAATTGCAATTTCTCATGAACACGGACCTGTCGGGTTTTGCCTATTTTAGAGGGTTCCCATTTGGATGCCTTTATACACATTTCCTTAAGAATACTAGTGTCATGATGTATTTTCTATGTAGTTTTGTCCGATTTTCTATGATTTATACTCTAAACTAAGAAAATATTGACAAATTGCAAAAATTGCAATTTCTCATGAACACGGACCTGTCGGGTTTTGCCTATTTTTGAGGGTTCCCATTTAGATGCCTTTATACACATTTCCTTAAGAATACTAGTGTCATGATGTATTTCCTATGTACTTGTGTCCGATTTTCTATGATTTAAACTCTAAACTAAGAAAATATTGACACATTGCAAAAATTGCAATTTCCCATGAACACGGTCCTGTCGGGTTTTGCCTATTTTTGAGGGTTCCCATTTAGATGCCTTTATACACATTTCCTTAAGAATACTAGTGTCATGATGTATTTCCTATGTAGTTTTGTCCGATTTTCTATGATTTAAACCCTAAACTAAGAAAATATTGACACATTGCAAAAATTGCAATTTCTCATGAACACGGACCTGTCGGGTTTTGCCTATTTTTGAGGGTTCCCATTTAGATGCCTTTATACACATTTCCTTAAGAATACTAGTGTCATGATGTATTTCCTATGTAGTTTTGTCCGATTTTCTATGATTTAAACCATAAACTATGAAAATATTGACACATTGCAAAAATTAAAATTTCTCATGAACACGGACCTGTCGGGTTTTGCCTATTTTTGAGGGTTCCCATTTAGATGCCTTTATACACATTTCCTTAAGAATACTAGTGTAATGATGTAGTTCCTATGTACTTTTGGCCGATTTTCTATGATTTAAACCATAAACTATGAAAATATTGACACATTGCAAAAATTGCAATTTCTCATGAACACGGACCTGTCGGGTTTTGCCTATTTTTGAGGGTTCCCATTTGGATGCCTTTATACACATTTCCTTAAGAATACTAGTGTCATGATGTATTTCCTATGTACTTTTGTCCGATTTTCTATGATTTAAACTCTAAACTAAGAAAATATTGACACATTGCAAAAATTGCAATTTCTCATGAACACGGACCTGTCGGGTTTTGCCTATTTTTGAGGGTTCCCATTTGGATGCCTTTATACACATTTCCTTAAGAATACTAGTGTCATGATGTATTTCCTATGTACTTTTGTCCGATTTTCTATTATTTAAACCATAAACTAAGAAAATATTGACACATTGCAAAAATTGCAATTTCTCATGAACACAGACCTGTCGGGTTTTGCCTATTTTTGAGGGTTCCCATTTGGATGCCTTTATACACATTTCCTTAAGAATACTAGTGTCATGATGTATTTCCTATGTACTTTTGTCCGATTTTCTATGATTTAAACTCTAAACTAAGAAAATATTGACACATTGCAAAAATTGCAATTTCTCATGAACACGGACCTGTCGGGTTTTGCCTATTTTAGAGGGTTCCCATTTGGATGCCTTTATACACATTTCCTTAAGAATACTAGTGTCATGATGTATTTCCTATGTAGTTTTGTCCGATTTTCTATGATTTATACTCTAAACTAAGAAAATATTGACAAATTGCAAAAATTGCAATTTCTCATGAACACGGACCTGTCGGGTTTTGCCTATTTTTGAGGGTTCCCATTTAGATGCCTTTATACACATTTCCTTAAGAATACTAGTGTCATGATGTATTTCCTATGTACTTGTGTCCGATTTTCTATGATTTAAACTCTAAACTAAGAAAATATTGACACATTGCAAAAATTGCAATTTCCCATGAACACGGTCCTGTCGGGTTTTGCCTATTTTTGAGGGTTCCCATTTAGATGCCTTTATACACATTTCCTTAAGAATACTAGTGTCATGATGTATTTCCTATGTAGTTTTGTCCGATTTTCTATGATTTAAACCCTAAACTAAGAAAATATTGACACATTGCAAAAATTGCAATTTCTCATGAACACGGACCTGTCGGGTTTTGCCTATTTTTGAGGGTTCCCATTTAGATGCCTTTATACACATTTCCTTAAGAATACTAGTGTCATGATGTATTTCCTATGTAGTTTTGTCCGATTTTCTATGATTTAAACCATAAACTATGAAAATATTGACACATTGCAAAAATTAAAATTTCTCATGAACACGGACCTGTCGGGTTTTGCCTATTTTTGAGGGTTCCCATTTAGATGCCTTTATACACATTTCCTTAAGAATACTAGTGTAATGATGTAGTTCCTATGTACTTTTGGCCGATTTTCTATGATTTAAACCATAAACTATGAAAATATTGACACATTGCAAAAATTGCAATTTCTCATGAACACGGACCTGTCGGGTTTTGCCTATTTTTGAGGGTTCCCATTTGGATGCCTTTATACACATTTCCTTAAGAATACTAGTGTCATGATGTATTTCCTATGTACTTTTGTCCGATTTGCTATGATTTAAACCATAAACTAAGACAATATTGACACATTGAAAAAATTGCAATTTCTCATGAACACGGACCTGTCGGGTTTTGCCTATTTTTGAGGGTTCCCATTTAGATGCCTTTATACACATTTCCTTAAGAATACTAGTGTCATGATGTATTTCCTATGTAGTTTTGTCCGATTTTCTATGATTTAAACCCTAAACTATGAAAATATTGACACATTGCAAAAATTGCAATTTCTCATGAACACGGACCTGTCGGGTTTTGCCTATTTTTGAGGGTTCCCATTTAGATGCCTTTATACACATTTCCTTAAGAATACTAGTGTCATGATGTATTTCCTATGTACTTTTGTCCGATTTTCTATGATTTAAACCATAAACTATGAAAATATTGACACATTGCAAAAATTGCAATTTCTCATGAACACGGACCTGTCGGGTTTTGCCTATTTTTGAGGGTTCCCATTTAGATGCCTTTATACACATTTCCTTAAGAATACTAGTGTCATGATGTATTTCCTATGTACTTTTGTCCGATTTTCTATAATTTAAACCATAAACTAAGACAATATTGACACATTGAAAAAATTGCAATTTCTCATGAACACGGACCTGTCGAGTTTTGCCTATTTTTGAGGGTTCCCATTTAGATGCCTTTATACACATTTCCTTAAGAATACTAGTGTCATGATGTAGTTCCTATGTACTTTTGTCCGATTTTCTATGATTTAAACCCTAAACTATGAAAATATTGACACATTGCAAAAATTGCAATTTCTCATGAATACGGACCTGTCGGGTTTTGCCTATTTTTGAGGGTTCCCATTTAGATGCCTTTATACACATTTCCTTAAGAATACTAGTGTCATGATGTATTTCCTATGTACTTTTGTCCGATTTTCTATGATTTAAACCATAAACTAAGACAATATTGACACATTGAAAAAATTGCAATTTCTCATGAACACGGACCTGTCGGGTTTTGCCTATTTTTGAGGGTTCCCATTTAGATGCCTTTATACACATTTCCTTAAGAATACTAGTGTCATGATGTATTTCCTATGTACTTGTGTCCGATGTTCTATGATTTAAACCATAAACTAAGAAAATATTGACACATTGCAAAAATTGCAATTTCTCATGAACACGGACCTGTCGGGTTTTGCCTATTTTTGAGGGTTCCCATTTGGATGCCTTTATACACATTTCCTTAAGAATACTAGTGTCATGATGTATTTCCTATGTAGTTTTGTCCGATTTTCTATGATTTAAACTCTAAACTAAGAAAATATTGACACATTGCAAAAATTGCAATTTCTCATGTACACGGACCTGTCGGGTTTTGCCTAATTTTCAGGGTTCCCATTTAGATGCCTTTATACACATTTCCTTAAGAATACTAGTGTCATGATGTATTTCCTATGTACTTTTGTCCGATTTTCTATGATTTAAACCCTTAACTAAGAAAATATTGACACATTGCAAAAATTGCAATTTCTCATGAACACGGACCTGTCGGGTTTTGCCTATTTTTGAGGGTTCCCATTTGGATGCCTTTATACACATTTCCTTAAGAATACTAGTGTCATGATGTATTTCCTATGTAGTTTTGTCCGATTTTCTATGATTTAAACCATAAACTATGAAAATATTGACACATTGCAAAAATTGCAATTTCTCATGAACACGGACCTGTCGGGTTTTGCCTATTTTTGAGGGTTCCCATTTGGATGCCTTTATACACATTTCCTTAAGAATACTAGTGTCATGATGTATTTCCTATGTAGTTTTGTCCGATTTTCTATGATTTAAACTCTAAACTAAGAAAATATTGACACATTGAAAAAATTGCAATTTCTCATGAACACGGACCTGTCGGGTTTTGCCTATTTTTGAGGGTTCCCATTTAGATGCCTTTATACACATTTCCTTAAGAATACTAGTGTCATGATGTATTTCCTATGTAGTTTTGTCCGATTTTCTATGATTTAAACCCTAAACTAAGAAAATATTGACACATTGAAAAAATTGCAATTTCTCATGAACACGGACCTGTCGGGTTTTGCCTATTTTTGAGGGTTCCCATTTAGATGCCTTTATACACATTTCCTTAAGAATACTAGTGTCATGATGTATTTCCTATGTACTTTTGTCCGATTTTCTATGATTTAAACCATAAACTAAGACAATATTGACACATTGAAAAAATTGCAATTTCTCATGAACACGGACCTGTCGGGTTTTGCCTATTTTTGAGGGTTCCCATTTAGATGCCTTTATACACATTTCCTTAAGAATACTAGTGTCATGATGTATTTCCTATGTACTTGTGTCCGATGTTCTATGATTTAAACCATAAACTAAGAAAATATTGACACATTGCAAAAATTGCAATTTCTCATGAACACGGACCTGTCGGGTTTTGCCTATTTTTGAGGGTTCCCATTTGGATGCCTTTATACACATTTCCTTAAGAATACTAGTGTCATGATGTATTTCCTATGTAGTTTTGTCCGATTTTCTATGATTTAAACTCTAAACTAAGAAAATATTGACACATTGCAAAAATTGCAATTTCTCATGTACACGGACCTGTCGGGTTTTGCCTAATTTTCAGGGTTCCCATTTAGATGCCTTTATACACATTTCCTTAAGAATACTAGTGTCATGATGTATTTCCTATGTACTTTTGTCCGATTTTCTATGATTTAAACCCTTAACTAAGAAAATATTGACACATTGCAAAAATTGCAATTTCTCATGAACACGGACCTGTCGGGTTTTGCCTATTTTTGAGGGTTCCCATTTGGATGCCTTTATACACATTTCCTTAAGAATACTAGTGTCATGATGTATTTCCTATGTAGTTTTGTCCGATTTTCTATGATTTAAACCATAAACTATGAAAATATTGACACATTGCAAAAATTGCAATTTCTCATGAACACGGACCTGTCGGGTTTTGCCTATTTTTGAGGGTTCCCATTTGGATGCCTTTATACACATTTCCTTAAGAATACTAGTGTCATGATGTATTTCCTATGTAGTTTTGTCCGATTTTCTATGATTTAAACTCTAAACTAAGAAAATATTGACACATTGAAAAAATTGCAATTTCTCATGAACACGGACCTGTCGGGTTTTGCCTATTTTTGAGGGTTCCCATTTAGATGCCTTTATACACATTTCCTTAAGAATACTAGTGTCATGATGTATTTCCTATGTAGTTTTGTCCGATTTTCTATGATTTAAACCCTAAACTAAGAAAATATTGACACATTGAAAAAATTGCAATTTCTCATGAACACGGACCTGTCGGGTTTTGCCTATTTTTGAGGGTTCCCATTTAGATGCCTTTATACACATTTCCTTAAGAATACTAGTGTCATGATGTATTTCCTATGTACTTTTGTCCGATTTTCTATGATTTAAACCCTAAACTAAGAAAATATTGACACATTGCAAAAATTGCAATTTCTCATGAACACGGACCTGTCGGGTTTTGCCTATTTTTGAGGGTTCCCATTTAGATGCCTTTATACACATTTCCTTAAGAATACTAGTGTCATGATGTATTTCCTATGTAGTTTTGTCCGATTTTCTATGATTTAAACCCTAAACTAAGAAAATATTGACACATTGAAAAAATTGCAATTTCTCATGAACACGGACCTGTCGGGTTTTGCATATTTTTGAGGGTTCCCATTTGGATGCCTTTATACACATTTCCTTAAGAATACTAGTGTCATGATGTATTTCCTATGTAGTTTTGTCCGATTTTCTATGATTTAAACTCTAAACTAAGAAAATATTGACACATTGAAAAAATTGCAATTTCTCATGAACACGGACCTGTCGGGTTTTGCCTATTTTTGAGGGTTCCCATTTAGATGCCTTTATACACATTTCCTTAAGAATACTAGTGTCATGATGTATTTCCTATGTACTTTTGTCCGATTTTCTATGATTTAAACTCTAAACTAAGAAAATATTGACACATTGAAAAAATTGCAATTTCTCATGAACACGGACCTGTCGGGTTTTGCCTATTTTTGAGGGTTCCCATTTAGATGCCTTTATACACAATTCCTTAAGAATACTAGTGTCATGATGTATTTCCTATGTAGTTTTGTCCGATTTTCTATGATTTAAACCCTAAACTAAGAAAATATTGACACATTGAAAAAATTGCAATTTCTCATGAACACGGACCTGTCGGGTTTTGCCTATTTTTGAGGGTTCCCATTTAGATGCCTTTATACACATTTCCTTAAGAATACTAGTGTCATGATGTATTTCCTATGTACTTTTGTCCGATTTTCTATGATTTAAACCCTAAACTAAGAAAATATTGACACATTGAAAAAATTGCAATTTCTCATGAACACGGACCTGTCGGGTTTTGCCTATTTTTGAGGGTTCCCATTTAGATGCCTTTATACACATTTCCTTAAGAATACTAGTGTCATGATGTATTTCCTATGTACTTTTGTCCGATTTTCTATGATTTAAACCCTAAACTAAGAAAATATTGACACATTGAAAAAATTGCAATTTCTCATGAACACGGACCTGTCGGGTTTTGCCTATTTTTGAGGGTTACCATTTAGATGCCTTTATACACATTTCCTTAAGAATACTAGTGTCATGATGTATTTCCTATGTACTTTTGTCCGATTTTCTATGATTTAAACTCTAAACTAAGAGAATATTGACACATTGAAAAAATTGCAATTTCTCATGAACACGGACCTGTCGGGTTTTGCTTATTTTTGAGGGTTCCCATTTAGATGCCTTTATACACATTTCCTTAAGAATACTAGTGTCATGATGTATTTCCTATGTAGTTTTGTCCGATTTTCTATGATTTAAACTCTAAACTAAGAAAATATTGACACATTGATAAAATTGCAATTTCTCATGAACACGGACCTGTCGGGTTTTGCTTATTTTTGAGGGTTCCCATTTAGATGCCTTTATACACAAGTCCTTAAGAATACTAGTGTCATGATGTATTTCCTATGTAGTTTTGTCCGATTTTCTATGATTTAAACCCTAAACTAAGAAAATATTGACACATTGAAAAAATTGCAATTTCTCATGAACACGGACCTGTCGGGTTTTGCCTATTTTTGAGGGTTCCCATTTAGATGCCTTTATACACATTTCCTTAAGAATACTAGTGTCATGATGTATTTCCTATGTAGTTTTGTCCGATTTTCTATGATTTAAACCCTAAACTAAGAAAATATTGACACATTGCAAAAATTGCAATTTCTCATGAACACGGACCTGTCGGGTTTTGCCTATTTTTGAGGGTTCCCATTTAGATGCCTTTATACACATTTCCTTAAGAATACTAGTGTCATGATGTATTTCCTATGTAGTTTTGTCCGATTTTCTATGATTTAAACCCTAAACTAAGAAAATATTGACACATTGAAAAAATTGCAATTTCTCATGAACACGGACCTGTCGGGTTTTGCCTATTTTTGAGGGTTTCCATTAAGATGCCTTTATACACATTTCCTTAAGAATACTAGTGTCATGATGTATTTCCTATGTACTTTTGTCCGATTTTCTATGATTTAAACCATAAACTAAGAAAATATTGACACATTGAAAAAATTGCAATTTCTCATGAACACGGACCTGTCGGGTTTTTTCTAATTTTTAGGGTTCCCATTTGGATGCCTTTATACACATTTCCTTAAGAATACTAGTGTCATGATGTATTTCCTATGTAGTTTTGTCCGATTTTCTATGATTTAAACCCTAAACTATGAAAATATTGACACATTGCAAAAATTGCAATTTCTCATGAACACGGACCTGTCGGGTTTTGCCTATTTTTGAGGGTTCCCATTTAGATGCCTTTATACACATTTCCTTAAGAATACTAGTGTCATGATGTATTTCCTATGTACTTTTGTCCGATTTTCTATGATTTAAACCATAAACTATGAAAATATTGACACATTGCAAAAATTGCAATTTCTCATGAACACGGACCTGTCGTGTTTTGCCTATTTTTGAGGGTTCCAATTTGGATGCCTTTATACACAATTCCTTAAGAATACTAGTGTCATGATGTATTTCCTATGTAGTTTTGTCCGATTTTCTATGATTTAAACCCTTAACTAAGAAAATATTGACACATTGCAAAAATTGCAATTTCTCATGAACACGGACCTGTCGGGTTTTGCCTATTTTTGAGGGTTCCCATTTGGATGCCTTTATACACATTTCCTTAAGAATACTAGTGTCTTGATGTATTTCCTATGTACTTTTGTCCGATTTCTATGATTTAAACCCTTAACTAAGAAAATATTGACACATTGCAAAAATCGAAATTTCTCATGAACACGGACCTGTCGGGTTTTGCCTATTTTTGAGGGTTCCCATTTAGATGCCTTTATACACATTTCCTTAAGAATACTAGTGTCATGATGTATTTCCTATGTACTTTTGTCCGATTTTCTATGATTTAAACCATAAACTAAGACAATATTGACACATTGAAAAAATTGCAATTTCTCATGAACACGGACCTGTCGGGTTTTGCCTATTTTTGAGGGTTCCCATTTAGATGCCTTTATACACATTTCCTTAAGAATACTAGTGTCATGATGTATTTCCTATGTACTTGTGTCCGATGTTCTATGATTTAAACCATAAACTAAGAAAATATTGACACATTGCAAAAATTGCAATTTCTCATGAACACGGACCTGTCGGGTTTTGCCTATTTTTGAGGGTTCCCATTTGGATGCCTTTATACACATTTCCTTAAGAATACTAGTGTCATGATGTATTTCCTATGTAGTTTTGTCCGATTTTCTATGATTTAAACTCTAAACTAAGAAAATATTGACACATTGCAAAAATTGCAATTTCTCATGTACACGGACCTGTCGGGTTTTGCCTAATTTTCAGGGTTCCCATTTAGATGCCTTTATACACATTTCCTTAAGAATACTAGTGTCATGATGTATTTCCTATGTACTTTTGTCCGATTTTCTATGATTTAAACCCTTAACTAAGAAAATATTGACACATTGCAAAAATTGCAATTTCTCATGAACACGGACCTGTCGGGTTTTGCCTATTTTTGAGGGTTCCCATTTGGATGCCTTTATACACATTTCCTTAAGAATACTAGTGTCATGATGTATTTCCTATGTAGTTTTGTCCGATTTTCTATGATTTAAACCATAAACTATGAAAATATTGACACATTGCAAAAATTGCAATTTCTCATGAACACGGACCTGTCGGGTTTTGCCTATTTTTGAGGGTTCCCATTTGGATGCCTTTATACACATTTCCTTAAGAAAACTAGTGTCATGATGTATTTCCTATGTAGTTTTGTCCGATTTTCTATGATTTAAACTCTAAACTAAGAAAATATTGACACATTGAAAAAATTGCAATTTCTCATGAACACGGACCTGTCGGGTTTTGCCTATTTTTGAGGGTTCCCATTTAGATGCCTTTATACACATTTCCTTAAGAATACTAGTGTCATGATGTATTTCCTATGTAGTTTTGTCCGATTTTCTATGATTTAAACCCTAAACTAAGAAAATATTGACACATTGAAAAAATTGCAATTTCTCATGAACACGGACCTGTCGGGTTTTGCCTATTTTTGAGGGTTCCCATTTAGATGCCTTTATACACATTTCCTTAAGAATACTAGTGTCATGATGTATTTCCTATGTAGTTTTGTCCGATTTTCTATGATTTAAACCCTAAACTAAGAAAATATTGACACATTGAAAAAATTGCAATTTCTCATGAACACGGACCTGTCGGGTTTTGCCTATTTTCGAGGGTTCCCATTTGGATGCCTTTATACACATTTCCTTAAGAATACTAGTGTCATGATGTATTTCCTATGTAGTTTTGTCCGATTTTCTATGATTTAAACTCTAAACTAAGAAAATATTGACACATTGAAAAAATTGCAATTTCTCATGAACACGGACCTGTCGGGATTTCCCTATTTTTGAGGGTTCCCATTTAGATGCCTTTATACACATTTCCTTAAGAATACTAGTGTCATGATGTATTTCCTATGTAGTTTTGTCCGATTTTCTATGATTTAAACCCTAAACTAAGAAAATATTGACACATTGAAAAAATTGCAATTTCTCATGAACACGGACCTGTCGGGTTTTGCCTATTTTTGAGGGTTCCCATTTAGATGCCTTTATACACATTTCCTTAAAAATACTAGTGTCATGATGTATTTCCTATGTACTTTTGTCCGATTTTCTATGATTTAAACTCTAAACTAAGAAAATATTGACACATTGAAAAAATTGCAATTTCTCATGAACACGGACCTGTCGGGTTTTGCCTATTTTTGAGGGTTCCCATTTAGATGCCTTTATACACAATTCCTTAAGAATACTAGTGTCATGATGTATTTCCTATGTAGTTTTGTCCGATTTTCTATGATTTAAACCCTAAACTAAGAAAATATTGACACATTGAAAAAATTGCAATTTCTCATGAACACGGACCTGTCGGGATTTCCCTATTTTTGAGGGTTCCCATTTAGATGCCTTTATACACATTTCCTTAAGAATACTAGTGTCATGATGTATTTCCTATGTAGTTTTGTCCGATTTTCTATGATTTAAACCCTAAACTAAGAAAATATTGACACATTGAAAAAATTGCAATTTCTCATGAACACGGACCTGTCGGGTTTTGCCTATTTTTGAGGGTTCCCATTTAGATGCCTTTATACACATTTCCTTAAAAATACTAGTGTCATGATGTATTTCCTATGTACTTTTGTCCGATTTTCTATGATTTAAACTCTAAACTAAGAAAATATTGACACATTGAAAAAATTGCAATTTCTCATGAACACGGACCTGTCGGGTTTTGCCTATTTTTGAGGGTTCCCATTTAGATGCCTTTATACACAATTCCTTAAGAATACTAGTGTCATGATGTATTTCCTATGTAGTTTTGTCCGATTTTCTATGATTTAAACCCTAAACTAAGAAAATATTGACACATTGAAAAAATTGCAATTTCTCATGAACACGGACCTGTCGGGTTTTGCCTATTTTTGAGGGTTCCCATTTAGATGCCTTTATACACATTTCCTTAAGAATACTAGTGTCATGATGTATTTCCTATGTACTTTTGTCCGATTTTCTATGATTTAAACCCTAAACTAAGAAAATATTGACACATTGAAAAAATTGCAATTTCTCATGAACACGGACCTGTCGGGTTTTGCCTATTTTTGAGGGTTCCCATTTAGATGCCTTTATACACATTTCCTTAAGAATACTAGTGTCATGATGTATTTCCTATGTACTTTTGTCCGATTTTCTATGATTTAAACCCTTAACTAAGAAAATATTGACACATTGCAAAAATTGCAATTTCTCATGAACACGGACCTGTCGGGTTTTGCCTATTTTTGAGGGTTCCCATTTGGATGCCTTTATACACATTTCCTTAAGAATACTAGTGTCATGATGTATTTCCTATGTAGTTTTGTCCGATTTTCTATGATTTAAACCATAAACTATGAAAATATTGACACATTGCAAAAATTGCAATTTCTCATGAACACGGACCTGTCGGGTTTTGCCTATTTTTGAGGGTTCCCATTTGGATGCCTTTATACACATTTCCTTAAGAATACTAGTGTCATGATGTATTTCCTATGTAGTTTTGTCCGATTTTCTATGATTTAAACTCTAAACTAAGAAAATATTGACACATTGAAAAAATTGCAATTTCTCATGAACACGGACCTGTCGGGTTTTGCCTATTTTTGAGGGTTCCCATTTAGATGCCTTTATACACATTTCCTTAAGAATACTAGTGTCATGATGTATTTCCTATGTAGTTTTGTCCGATTTTCTATGATTTAAACCCTAAACTAAGAAAATATTGACACATTGAAAAAATTGCAATTTCTCATGAACACGGACCTGTCGGGTTTTGCCTATTTTTGAGGGTTCCCATTTAGATGCCTTTATACACATTTCCTTAAGAATACTAGTGTCATGATGTATTTCCTATGTAGTTTTGTCCGATTTTCTATGATTTAAACCCTAAACTAAGAAAATATTGACACATTGCAAAAATTGCAATTTCTCATGAACACGGACCTGTCGGGTTTTGCCTATTTTTGAGGGTTCCCATTTAGATGCCTTTATACACATTTCCTTAAGAATACTAGTGTCATGATGTATTTCCTATGTAGTTTTGTCCGATTTTCTATGATTTAAACCCTAAACTAAGAAAATATTGACACATTGAAAAAATTGCAATTTCTCATGAACACGGACCTGTCGGGTTTTGCCTATTTTCGAGGGTTCCCATTTGGATGCCTTTATACACATTTCCTTAAGAATACTAGTGTCATGATGTATTTCCTATGTAGTTTTGTCCGATTTTCTATGATTTAAACTCTAAACTAAGAAAATATTGACACATTGAAAAAATTGCAATTTCTCATGAACACGGACCTGTCGGGATTTCCCTATTTTTGAGGGTTCCCATTTAGATGCCTTTATACACATTTCCTTAAGAATACTAGTGTCATAATGTATTTCCTATGTAGTTTTGTCCGATTTTCTATGATTTAAACCCTAAACTAAGAAAATATTGACACATTGAAAAAATTGCAATTTCTCATGAACACGGACCTGTCGGGTTTTGCCTATTTTTGAGGGTTCCCATTTAGATGCCTTTATACACATTTCCTTAAAAATACTAGTGTCATGATGTATTTCCTATGTACTTTTGTCCGATTTTCTATGATTTAAACTCTAAACTAAGAAAATATTGACACATTGAAAAAATTGCAATTTCTCATGAACACGGACCTGTCGGGTTTTGCCTATTTTTGAGGGTTACCATTTAGATGCCTGTATACACAATTCCTCAAGAATACTAGTGTCATGATGTATTTCCTATGTAGTTTTGTCCGATTTTCTATGATTTAAACCCTAAACTAAGAAAATATTGACACATTGAAAAAATTGCAATTTCTCATGAACACGGACCTGTCGGGTTTTGCCTATTTTTGAGGGTTCCCATTTAGATGCCTTTATACACATTTCCTTAAGAATACTAGTGTCATGATGTATTTCCTATGTACTTTTGTCCGATTTTCTATGATTTAAACCCTAAACTAAGAAAATATTGACACATTGAAAAAATTGCAATTTCTCATGAACACGGACCTGTCGGGTTTTGCCTATTTTTGAGGGTTCCCATTTAGATGCCTTTATACACATTTCCTTAAGAATACTAGTGTCATGATGTATTTCCTATGTACTTTTGTCCGATTTTCTATGATTTAAACCCTAAACTAAGAAAATATTGACACATTGAAAAAATTGCAATTTCTCATGAACACGGACCTGTCGGGTTTTGCCTATTTTTGAGGGTTCCCATTTAGATGCCTTTATACACATTTCCTTAAGAATACTAGTGTCATGATGTATTTCCTATGTACTTTTGTCCGATTTTCTATGATTTAAACCCTAAACTAAGAAAATATTGACACATTGAAAAAATTGCAATTTCTCATGAACACGGACCTGTCGGGTTTTGCCTATTTTTGAGGGTTCCCATTTAGATGCCTTTATACACATTTCCTTAAGAATACTAGTGTCATGATGTATTTCCTATGTAGTTTTGTCCGATTTTCTATGATTTAAACTCTAAACTAAGAGAATATTGACACATTGAAAAAATTGCAATTTCTCATGAACACGGACCTGTCGGGTTTTGCTTATTTTTGAGGGTTCCCATTTAGATGCCTTTATACACATTTCCTTAAGAATACTAGTGTCATGATGTATTTCCTATATACTTTTGTCCGATTTTCTATGATTTAAACTCTAAACTAAGTAAATATTGACACATTGATAAAATTGCAATTTCTCATGAACACGGACCTGTCGGGTTTTGCTTATTTTTGAGGGTTCCCATTTAGATGCCTTTATACACAAGTCCTTAAGAATACTAGTGTCATGATGTATTTCCTATGTAGTTTTGTCCGATTTTCTATGATTTAAACCCTAAACTAAGAAAATATTGACACATTGAAAAAATTGCAATTTCTCATGAACACGGACCTGTCGGGTTTTGCCTATTTTTGAGGGTTCCCATTTAGATGCCTTTATACACATTTCCTTAAGAATACTAGTGTCATGATGTATTTCCTATGTACTTTTGTCCGATTTTCTATGATTTAAACCCTAAACTAAGAAAATATTGACACATTGCAAAAATTGCAATTTCTCATGAACACGGACCTGTCGGGTTTTGCCTATTTTTGAGGGTTCCCATATAGATGCCTTTATACACATTTCCTTAAGAATACTAGTGTCATGATGTATTTCCTATGTAGTTTTGTCCGATTTTCTATGATTTAAACCCTAAACTAAGAAAATATTGACACATTGAAAAAATTGCAATTTCTCATGAACACGGACCTGTCGGGTTTTGCCTATTTTTGAGGGTTTCCATTAAGATGCCTTTATACACATTTCCTTAAGAATACTAGTGTCATGATGTATTTCCTATGTACTTTTGTCCGATTTTCTATGATTTAAACCATAAACTAAGAAAATATTGACACATTGAAAAAATTGCAATTTCTCATGAACACGGACCTGTCGGGTTTTTTCTAATTTTTGGGGTTCCCATTTGGATGCCTTTATACACATTTCCTTAAGAATACTAGTGTCATGATGTATTTCCTATGTAGTTTTGTCCGATTTTCTATGATTTAAACCCTAAACTAAGAAAATATTGACACATTGAAAAAATTGCAATTTCTCATGAACACGGACCTGTCGGGTTTTGCCTATTTTTGAGGGTTCCCATTTAGATGCCTTTATACACATTTCCTTAAGAATACTAGTGTCATGATGTATTTCCTATGTACTTTTGTCCGATTTTCTATGATTTAAACCCTAAACTAAGAAAATATTGACACATTGAAAAAATTGCAATTTCTCATGAACACGGACCTGTCGGGTTTTGCCTATTTTTGAGGGTTCCCATTTAGATGCCTTTATACACATTTCCTTAAGAATACTAGTGTCATGATGTATTTCCTATGTACTTTTGTCCGATTTTCTATGATTTAAACCCTAAACTAAGAAAATATTGACACATTGAAAAAATTGCAATTTCTCATGAACACGGACCTGTCGGGTTTTGCCTATTTTTGAGGGTTCCCATTTAGATGCCTTTATACACATTTCCTTAAGAATACTAGTGTCATGATGTATTTCCTATGTAGTTTTGTCCGATTTTCTATGATTTAAACTCTAAACTAAGAGAATATTGACACATTGAAAAAATTGCAATTTCTCATGAACACGGACCTGTCGGGTTTTGCTTATTTTTGAGGGTTCCCATTTAGATGCCTTTATACACATTTCCTTAAGAATACTAGTGTCATGATGTATTTCCTATATACTTTTGTCCGATTTTCTATGATTTAAACTCTAAACTAAGAAAATATTGACACATTGATAAAATTGCAATTTCTCATGAACACGGACCTGTCGGGTTTTGCTTATTTTTGAGGGTTCCCATTTAGATGCCTTTATACACAAGTCCTTAAGAATACTAGTGTCATGATGTATTTCCTATGTAGTTTTGTCCGATTTTCTATGATTTAAACCCTAAACTAAGAAAATATTGACACATTGAAAAAATTGCAATTTCTCATGAACACGGACCTGTCGGGTTTTGCCTATTTTTGAGGGTTCCCATTTAGATGCCTTTATACACATTTCCTTAAGAATACTAGTGTCATGATGTATTTCCTATGTACTTTTGTCCGATTTTCTATGATTTAAACCCTAAACTAAGAAAATATTGACACATTGCAAAAATTGCAATTTCTCATGAACACGGACCTGTCGGGTTTTGCCTATTTTTGAGGGTTCCCATATAGATGCCTTTATACACATTTCCTTAAGAATACTAGTGTCATGATGTATTTCCTATGTAGTTTTGTCCGATTTTCTATGATTTAAACCCTAAACTAAGAAAATATTGACACATTGAAAAAATTGCAATTTCTCATGAACACGGACCTGTCGGGTTTTGCCTATTTTTGAGGGTTTCCATTAAGATGCCTTTATACACATTTCCTTAAGAATACTAGTGTCATGATGTATTTCCTATGTACTTTTGTCCGATTTTCTATGATTTAAACCATAAACTAAGAAAATATTGACACATTGAAAAAATTGCAATTTCTCATGAACACGGACCTGTCGGGTTTTTTCTAATTTTTGGGGTTCCCATTTGGATGCCTTTATACACATTTCCTTAAGAATACTAGTGTCATGATGTATTTCCTATGTAGTTTTGTCCGATTTTCTATGATTTAAACCCTAAACTAAGAAAATATTGACACATTGAAAAAATTGCAATTTCTCATGAACACGGACCTGTCGGGTTTTGCCTATTTTTGAGGGTTCCCATTTAGATGCCTTTATACAAATTTCCTTAAGAATACTAGTGTCATGATGTATTTCCTATGTACTTTTGTCCGATTTTCTATGATTTAAACCCTAAACTAAGAAAATATTGACACATTGAAAAAATTGCAATTTCTCATGAACACGGACCTGTCGGGTTTTGCCTATTTTTGAGGGTTCCAATTTGGATTCCTTTATACACATTTCCTTAAGAATACTAGTGTCATGATGTAATACCTATGTAGTTTTGTCCGATTTTCTATGATTTAAACCCTAAACTAAGAAAATATTGACACATTGAAAAAATTGCAATTTCTCATGAACACGGTCCTGTCGGGTTTTGCCTATTTTTGAGGGTTCCCATTTGGATGCCTTTATACACATTTCCTTAAGAATACTAGTGTCATGATGTATTTCCTATGTAGTTTTGTCCGATTTTCTATGATTTAAACCCTAAACTATGAAAATATTGACACATTGAAAAAATTGCAATTTCTCATGAACACGGACCTGTCGGGTTTTGCCTATTTTTGAGGGTTCCCATTTGGATGCCTTTATACACATTTCTCTTAAGAATACTAGTGTCATGATGTATTTCCTATGTAGTTTTGTCCGATTTTCTATGATTTAAACCCTAAACTAAGAAAATATTGACACATTGAAAAAATTGCAATTTCTCATGAACACGGACCTGTCGGGTTTTGCCTAATTTTGAGGGTTCCCATTTAGATTCCTTTATACACATTTCCTTAAGAATACTAGTGTCATGATGTATTTCCTATGTAGTTTTGTCCGATTTTCTATGATTTAAACCCTAAACTAAGAGAATATTGACACATTGCAAAAACTGCAATTTCTCATGAACACGGACCTGTTGGGTTTTGCCTATTTTTGAGGGTTCCCATTTGGATGCCTTTATACACATTTCCTTAAGAATACTAGTGTCATGATGTATTTCCTATGTAGTTTTGTCCGATTTCTATGATTTAAACCCTTAACTAAGAAAATATTGACACATTGCAAAAATTGCAATTTCTCATGAACACGGACCTGTCGGGTTTTGCCTATTTTTGAGGGTTCCCATTTGGATGCCTTTATACACAATTCCTTAAGAATACTAGTGTCATGATGTATTTCCTATGTACTTTTGTCCGATTTCTATGATTTAAACCCTTAACTAAGAAAATATTGACACATTGCAAAAATTGCAATTTCTCATGAACACGGACCTGTCGTGTTTTGCCTATTTTTGAGGGTTCCAATTTGGATGCCTTTATACACAATTCCTTAAGAATACTAGTGTCATGATGTATTTCCTATGTAGTTTTGTCCGATTTTCTATGATTTAAACCCTTAACTAAGAAAATATTGACACATTGCAAAAATTGCAATTTCTCATGAACACGGACCTGTCGGGTTTTGCCTATTTTTGAGGGTTCCCATTTGGATGCCTTTATACACATTTCCTTAAGAATACTAGTGTCTTGATGTATTTCCTATGTACTTTTGTCCGATTTCTATGATTTAAACCCTTAACTAAGAAAATATTGACACATTGCAAAAATCGAAATTTCTCATGAACACGGACCTGTCGGGTTTTGCCTATTTTTGAGGGTTCCCATTTAGATGCCTTTATACACATTTCCTTAAGAATACTAGTGTCATGATGTATTTCCTATGTACTTTTGTCCGATTTCTATGATTTAAACCCTTAACTCAGAAAATATTGACACATTGAAAAAATTGACATTTCTCATGAACACGGACCTGTCGGGTTTTGCCTATTTTTCAGGGTTCCCATTTGGATGCCTTTATACACAATTCCTTAAGAATACTAGTGTCATGATGTATTTCCTATGTACTTGTGTCCGATTTCTATGATTTAAACCCTTAACTAAGAAAATATTGACACATTGCAAAAATTGCAATTTCTCATGAACACGGACCTGTCGGGTTTTGCCTATTTTTGAGGGTTCCCATTTGGATGCCTTTATACACATTTCCTTAAGAATACTAGTGTCATGATGTATTTCCTATGTACTTTTGTCCGAGTTTCTATGATTTAAACCCTTAACTAAGAAAATATTGACACATTGAAAAAATTGAAATTTCTCATGAACACGGACCTGTCGGGTTTTGCCTATTTTTGAGGGTTCCCATTTAGATGCCTTTATACACATTTCCTTAAGAATACTAGTGTCATGATGTATTTCCTATGTACTTTTGTCCGATTTTCTATGATTTAAACCCTTAACTAAGAAAATATTGACACATTGAAAAAATTGAAATTTCTCATGAACACGGACCTGTCGGGTTTTGCCTATTTTTGAGGGTTCCCATTTAGATGCCTTTATACACATTTCCTTAAGAATACTAGTGTCATGATGTATTTCCTATGTAGTTTTGTCCGAGTTTCTATGATTTAAACCCTAAACTAAGAAAATATTGACACATTGAAAAAATTGAAATTTCTCATGAACACGGACCTGTCGGGTTTTGCCTATTTTTGAGGGTTCCCATTTAGATGCCTTTATACACATTTCATTAAGAATACTAGTGTCATGATGTATTTCCTATGTACTTTTGTCCGATTTTCTATGATTTAAACCCTTAACTAAGAAAATATTGACACATTGAAAAAATTGAAATTTCTCATGAACACGGACCTGTCGGGTTTTGCCTATTTTTGAGGGTTCCCATTTAGATGCATTTATACACATTTCCTTAAGAATACTAGTGTCATGATGTATTTCCTATGTACTTTTGTCCGATTTTCTATGATTTAAACCCTTAACTAAGAAAATATTGACACATTGAAAAAATTGCAATTTCTCATGAACACGGACCTGTCGGGTTTTGCCTATTTTTGAGGGTTCCCATTTAGATGCCTTTATACACATTTCCTTAAGAATACTAGTGTCATGATGTATTTCCTATGTACTTGTGTCCGATTTCTATGATTTAAACCCTTAACTAAGAAAATATTGACACATTGCCAAAATTGCAATTTCTCATGAACACGGACCTGTCGGGTTTTGCCTATTTTTGAGGGTTCCCATTTAGATGCCTTTATACACATTTCCTTAAGAATACTAGTGTCATGATGTATTTCCTATGTACTTTTGTCCGATTTTCTATGATTTAAACCCTTAACTAAGAAAATATTGACACATTGAAAAAATTGAAATTTCTCATGAACACGGACCTGTCGGGTTTTGCCTATTTTTGAGGGTTCCCATTTAGATGCCTTTATACACATTTCCTTAAGAATACTAGTGTCATGATGTATTTCCTATGTACTTGTGTCCGATTTTCTATGATTTAAACCCTTAACTAAGAAAATATTGACACATTGAAAAAATTGCAATTTCTCATGAACACGGACCGGTCGGGTTTTGCCTATTTTTGAGGGTTCCCATTTAGATGCCTTTATACACATTTCCTTAAGAATACTAGTGTCATGATGTATTTCCTATGTACTTGTGTCCGATTTTCTATGATTTAAACCCTTAACTAAGAAAATATTGACACATTGAAAAAATTGAAATTTCTCATGAACACGGACCTGTCGGGTTTTGCCTATTTTTGAGGGTTCCCATTTAGATGCCTTTATACACATTTCCTTAAGAATACTAGTGTCATGATGTATTTCCTATGTAGTTTTGTCCGATTTTCTATGATTTAAACCCTTAACTAAGAAAATATTGACACATTGAAAAAATTGAAATTTCTCATGAACACGGACCTGTCGGGTTTTGCCTATTTTTGAGGGTTCCCATTTAGATGCCTTTATACACATTTCCTTAAGAATACTAGTGTCATGATGTATTTCCTATGTACTTTTGTCCGATTTTCTATGATTTAAACCCTAAACTAAGAAAATATTGACACATTGAAAAAATTGAAATTTCTCATGAACACGGACCTGTCGGGTTTTGCCTATTTTTGAGGGTTCCCATTTAGATGCCTTTATACACATTTCCTTAAGAATACTAGTGTCATGATGTATTTCCTATGTACTTTTGTCCGATTTTCTATGATTTAAACCCTAAACTAAGAAAATATTGACACATTGAAAAAATTGCAATTTCTCATGAACACGGACCTGTCGGGTTTTGCCTATTTTTGAGGGTTCCCATTTAGATGCCTTTATACACATTTCCTTAAGAATACTAGTGTCATGATGTATTTCCTATGTCGTTTTGTCCGATTTTCTATGATTTAAACCCTTAACTAAGAAAATATTGACACATTGAAAAAATTGAAATTTCTCATGAACACGGACCTGTCGGGTTTTGCCTATTTTTGAGGGTTCCCATTTAGATGCCTTTATACACATTTCCTTAAGAATACTAGTGTCATGATGTATTTCCTATGTACTTGTGTCCGATTTCTATGATTTAAACCCTAAACTAAGAAAATATTGACACATTGAAAAAATTGAAATTTCTCATGAACACGGACCTGTCGGGTTTTGCCTATTTTTGAGGGTTCCCATTAAGATGCCTTTATACACATTTCCTTAAGAATACTAGTGTCATGATGTATTTCCTATGTAGTTTTGTCCGATTTTCTATGATTTAAACCATAAACTAAGAAAATATTGACACATTGAAAAAATTGCAATTTCTCATGAACACGGACCTGTCGGGTTTTTCCTAATTTTTAGGGTTCCCATTTGGATGCCTTTATACACATTTCCTTAAGAATACTAGTGTCATGATGTATTTCCTATGTAGTTTTGTCCGATTTTCTATGATTTAAACCCTAAACTAAGAAAATATTGACACATTGAAAAAATTGCAATTTCTCATGAACACGGACCTGTCGGGTTTTGCCTATTTTTGAGGGTTCCCATTTAGATTCCTTTATACAAATTTCCTTAAGAATACTAGTGTCATGATGTATTTCCTATGTACTTTTGTCCGATTTTCTATGATTTAAACCCTAAACTAAGAAAATATTGACACATTGAAAAAATTGCAATTTCTCATGAACACGGACCTGTCGGGTTTTGCCTATTTTTGAGGGTTCCCATTTAGATGCATTTATACACATTTCCTTAAGAATACTAGTGTCATGATGTGTTTCCTATGTACTTTTGTCCGATTTTCTATGATTTAAACCCTTAACTAAGAAAATATTGACACATTGAAAAAATTGAAATTTCTCATGAACACGGACCTGTCGGGTTTTGCCTATTTTTGAGGGTTCCCATTTAGATGCCTTTATACACATTTCCTTAAGAATACTAGTGTCATGATGTATTTCCTATGTACTTGTGTCCGATTTCTATGATTTAAACCCTAAACTAAGAAAATATTGACACATTGAAAAAATTGAAATTTCTCATGAACACGGACCTGTCGGGTTTTGCCTATTTTTGAGGGTTCCCATTTAGATGCCTTTATACACATTTCCTTAAGAATACTAGTGTCATGATGTATTTCCTATGTACTTTTGTCCGATTTTCTATGATTTAAACCCTAAACTAAGAAAATATTGACACATTGAAAAAATTGCAATTTCTCATGAACACGGACCTGTCGGGTTTTGCCTATTTTTGAGGGTTCCCATTTAGATGCCTTTATACACATTTCCTTAAGAATACTAGTGTCATGATGTATTTCCTATGTACTTTTGTCCGATTTTCTATGATTTAAACCCTAAACTAAGAAAATATTGACACATTGCAAAAATTGCAATTTCTCATGAACACGGACCTGTCGGGTTTTGCCTATTTTTGAGGGTTCCCATTTAGATGCCTTTATACACATTTCCTTAAGAATACTAGTGTCATGATGTATTTCCTATGTAGTTTTGTCCGATTTTCTATGATTTAAACCCTTAACTAAGAAAATATTGACACATTGAAAAAATTGAAATTTCTCATGAACACGGACCTGTCGGGTTTTGCCTATTTTTGAGGGTTCCCATTTAGATGCCTTTATACACATTTCCTTAAGAATACTAGTGTCATGATGTATTTCCTATGTACTTGTGTCCGATTTCTATGATTTAAACCCTAAACTAAGAAAATATTGACACATTGAAAAAATTGAAATTTCTCATGAACACGGACCTGTCGGGTTTTGCCTATTTTTGAGGGTTCCCATTTGGATGCCTTTATACACATTTCTCTTAAGTGTCATGATGTATTTCCTATGTAGTTTTGTCCGATTTTCTATGATTTAAACCCTAAACTAAGAGAATATTGACACATTGAAAAAATTGCAATTTCTCATGAACACGGACCTGTCGGGTTTTGCCTAATTTTGAGGGTTCCCATTTGGATGCCTTTATACACATTTCCTTAAGAATACTAGTGTCATGATGTATTTCCTATGTAGTTTTGTCCGATTTTCTATGATTTAAACCCTAAACTAAGAGAATATTGACACATTGCAAAAACTGCAATTTCTCATGAACACGGACCTGTTGGGTTTTGCCTATTTTTGAGGGTTCCCATTTGGATGCCTTTATACACATTTCCTTAAGAATACTAGTGTCATGATGTATTTCCTATGTAGTTTTGTCCGATTTTCTATGATTTAAACCCTAAACTAAGAGAATATTGACACATTGCAAAAACCGATTTTCTATGATTTAAACCCTAAACTAAGAAAATATTGACACATTGAAAAAATTGCAATTTCTCATGAACACGGACCTGTCGGGTTTTGCCTATTTTTGAGGGTTCCCATTTAGATGCCTTTATACACATTTCCTTAAGAATACTAGTGTCATGATGTATTTCCTATGTAGTTTTGTTCGATTTTCTATGATTTAAACCCTTAACTAAGAAAATATTGACACATTGAAAAAATTGAAATTTCTCATGAACACGGACCTGTCGGGTTTTGCCTATTTTTGAGGGTTCCCATTTAGATGCCTTTATACACATTTCCTTAAGAATACTAGTGTCATGATGTATTTCCTATGTACTTGTGTCCGATTTCTATGATTTAAACCCTAAACTAAGAAAATATTGACACATTGAAAAAATTGAAATTTCTCATGAACACGGACCTGTCGGGTTTTGCCTATTTTTGAGGGTTCCCATTAAGATGCCTTTATACACATTTCCTTAAGAATACTAGTGTCATGATGTATTTCCTATGTACTTTTGTCCGATTTTCTATGATTTAAACCATAAACTAAGAAAATATTGACACATTGAAAAAATTGCAATTTCTCATGAACACGGACCTGTCGGGTTTTTCCTAATTTTTAGGGTTCCCATTTAGATGCCTTTATACACATTTCCTTAAGAATACTAGTGTCATGATGTATTTCCTATGTAGTTTTGTCCGATTTTCTATGATTTAAACCCTAAACTAAGAAAATATTGACACATTGAAAAAATTGCAATTTCTCATGAACACGGACCTGTCGGGTTTTGCCTATTTTTGAGGGTTCCCATTTAGATGCCTTTATACACATTTCCTTAAGAATACTAGTGTCATGATGTATTTCCTATGTACTTGTGTCCGATTTCTATGATTTAAACCCTAAACTAAGAAAATATTGACACATTGAAAAAATTGAAATTTCTCATGAACACGGACCTGTCGGGTTTTGCCTATTTTTGAGGGTTCCCATTAAGATGCCTTTATACACATTTCCTTAAGAATACTAGTGTCATGATGTATTTCCTATGTACTTTTGTCCGATTTCTATGATTTAAACCATAAATTAAGAAAATATTGACACATTGAAAAAATTGCAATTTCTCATGAACACGGACCTGTCGGGTTTTTCCTAATTTTTAGGGTTCCCATTTGGATGCCTTTATACACATTTCCTTAAGAATACTAGTGTCATGATGTATTTCCTATGTAGTTTTGTCCGATTTTCTATGATTTAAACCCTAAACTAAGAAAATATTGACACATTGAAAAAATTGCAATTTCTCATGAACACGGACCTGTCGGGTTTTGCCTATTTTTGAGGGTTCCCATTTAGATGCCTTTATACACATTTCCTTAAGAATACTAGTGTCATGATGTATTTCCTATGTACTTGTGTCCGATTTCTATGATTTAAACCCTAAACTAAGAAAATATTGACACATTGAAAAAATTGAAATTTCTCATGAACACGGACCTGTCGGGTTTTGCCTATTTTTGAGGGTTCCCATTAAGATGCCTTTATACACATTTCCTTAAGAATACTAGTGTCATGATGTATTTCCTATGTACTTTTGTCCGATTTTCTATGATTTAAACCATAAATTAAGAAAATATTGACACATTGAAAAAATTGCAATTTCTCATGAACACGGACCTGTCGGGTTTTTCCTAATTTTTAGGGTTCCCATTTGGATGCCTTTATACACATTTCCTTAAGAATACTAGTGTCATGATGTATTTCCTATGTAGTTTTGTCCGATTTTCTATGGTTTAAACCCTAAACTAAGAAAATATTGACACATTGAAAAAATTGCAATTTCTCATGAACACGGACCTGTCGGGTTTTGCCTATTTTTGAGGGTTCCCATTTAGATGCCTTTATACACATTTCCTTAAGAATACTAGTGTCATGATGTATTTCCTATGTACTTGTGTCCGATTTCTATGATTTAAACCCTAAACTAAGAAAATATTGACACATTGAAAAAATTGAAATTTCTCATGAACACGGACCTGTCGGGTTTTGCCTATTTTTGAGGGTTCCCATTAAGATGCCTTTATACACATTTCCTTAAGAATACTAGTGTCATGATTTATTTCCTATGTACTTTTGTCCGATTTTCTATGATTTAAACCCTAAACAAAGAGAATATTGACACATTGCAAAAACTGCAATTTCTCATGAACACGGACCTGTTGGGTTTTGCCTATTTTTGAGGGTTCCCATTTGGATGCCTTTATACACATTTCCTTAAGAATACTAGTGTCATGATGTATTTCCGATGTAGTTTTGTCCGATTTTCTATGATTTAAACCCTAAACTAAGAGAATATTGACACATTGCAAAAACTGCAATTTCTCATGAACACGGACCTGTCGGGTTTTGCCTATTTTTGAGGGTTCCCATTTCGATGCCTTTATACACATTTCCTTAAGAATACTAGTGTCATGATATATTTCCTATGTAGTTTTGTCCGATTTTCTATGATTTAAACCCTAAACTAAGAGAATATTGACACATTGCAAAAACTGCAATTTCTCATGAACACGGACCTGTTGGGTTTTGCCTATTTTTGAGGGTTCCCATTTGGATGCCTTTATACACATTTCCTTAAGAATACTAGTGTCATGATGTATTTCCTATGTAGTTTTGTCCGATTTTCTATGATTTAAACCCTAAACTAAGAGAATATTGACACATTGCAAAAACTGCAATTTCTCATGAACACGGACCTGTCGGGTTTTGCCTATTTTTGAGGGTTCCCATTTGGATGCCTTTATACACATTTCCTTAAGAATACTAGTGTCATGATGTATTTCCTATGTAGTTTTGTCCGATTTTCTATGATTTAAACCCTAAACTAAGAGAATATTGACACATTGCAAAAACTGCAATTTCTCATGAACACGGACCTGTCGGGTTTTGCCTATTTTTGAGGGTTCCGATTTGGATGGCTTTATACACATTTCCTTAAGAATACTAGTGTCATGATGTATTTCCTATGTAGTTTTGTCCGATTTTCTATGATTTAAACCCTAAACTAAGAGAATATTGACACATTGCAAAAACTGCAATTTCTCATGAACACGGACCTGTCGGGTTTTGCCTATTTTTGAGGGTTCCCATTTGGATGCCTTTATACACATTTCCTTAAGAATACTAGTGTCATGATGTATTTCCTATGTAGTTTTGTCCGATTTTCTATGATTTAAACCCTAAACTAAGAGAATATTGACACATTGCAAAAACTGCAATTTCTCATGAACACGGACCTGTCGGGTTTTGCCTATTTTTGAGGGTTCCCATTTGGATGCCTTTATACACATTTCCTTAAGAATACTAGTGTCATGATGTATTTCCTATGTAGTTTTGTCCGATTTTCTATGATTTAAACCCTAAACTAAGAGAATATTGACACATTGCAAAAACTGCAATTTCTCATGAACACGGACCTGTCGGGTTTTGCCTATTTTTGAGGGTTCCCATTTGGATGCCTTTATACACATTTCCTTAAGAATACTAGTGTCATGATGTATTTCCTATGTACTTTTGTCCGATTTTCTATGATTTAAACCCTTAACTAAGAAAATATTGACACATTGAAAAAATTGAAATTTCTCATGAACACGGACCTGTCGGGTTTTGCCTATTTTTGAGGGTTCCCATTTAGATGCATTTATACACATTTCCTTAAGAATACTAGTGTCATGATGTATTTCCTATGTACTTTTGTCCGATTTTCTATGATTTAAACCCTTAACTAAGAAAATATTGACACATTGAAAAAATTGAAATTTCTCATGAACACGGACCTGTCGGGTTTTGCCTATTTTTGAGGGTTCCCATTTAGATGCCTTTATACACATTTCCTTAAGAATACTAGTGTCATGATGTATTTCCTATGTACTTGTGTCCGATTTCTATGATTTAAACCCTTAACTAAGAAAATATTGACACATTGCAAAAATTGCAATTTCTCATGAACACGGACCTGTCGGGTTTTGCCTATTTTTGAGGGTTCCCATTTAGATGCCTTTATACACATTTCCTTAAGAATACTAGTGTCATGATGTATTTCCTATGTACTTTTGTCCGATTTTCTATGATTTAAACCCTTAACTAAGAAAATATTGACACATTGAAAAAATTGAAATTTCTCATGAACACGGACCTGTCGGGTTTTGCCTATTTTTGAGGGTTCCCATTTAGATGCCTTTATACACATTTCCTTAAGAATACTAGTGTCATGATGTATTTCCTATGTACTTGTGTCCGATTTTCTATGATTTAAACCCTTAACTAAGAAAATATTGACACATTGAAAAAATTGAAATTTCTCATGAACACGGACCTGTCGGGTTTTGCCTATTTTTGAGGGTTCCCATTTAGATGCCTTTATACACATTTCCTTAAGAATACTAGTGTCATGATGTATTTCCTATGTACTTGTGTCCGATTTTCTATGATTTAAACCCTTAACTAAGAAAATATTGACACATTGAAAAAATTGCAATTTCTCATGAACACGGACCTGTCGGGTTTTGCCTATTTTTGAGGGTTCCCATTTGGATGCCTTTATACACATTTCCTTAAGAATACTAGTGTCATGATGTATTTCCTATGTACTTTTGTCCGATTTTCTATGATTTAAACCCTTAACTAAGAAAATATTGACACATTGAAAAAATTGAAATTTCTCATGAACACGGACCTGTCGGGTTTTGCCTATTTTTGAGGGTTCCCATTTAGATGCCTTTATACACATTTCCTTAAGAATACTAGTGTCATGATGTATTTCCTATGTACTTGTGTCCGATTTCTATGATTTAAACCCTACACTAAGAAAATATTGACACATTGAAAAAATTGAAATTTCTCATGAACACGGACCTGTCGGGTTTTGCCTATTTTTGAGGGTTCCCATTTAGATGCCTTTATACACATTTCCTTAAGAATACTAGTGTCATGATGTATTTCCTATGTACTTTTGTCCGATTTTCTATGATTTAAACCCTAAACTAAGAAAATATTGACACATTGAAAAAATTGAAATTTCTCATGAACACGGACCTGTCGGGTTTTGCCTATTTTTGAGGGTTCCCATTAAGATGCCTTTATACACATTTCCTTAAGAATACTAGTGTCATGATGTATTTCCTATGTACTTTTGTCCGATTTTCTATGATTTAAACCCTTAACTAAGAAAATATTGACACATTGAAAAAATTGCAATTTCTCATGAACACGGACCTGTCGGGTTTTTCCTAATTTTTAGGGTTCCCATTTGGATGCCTTTATACACATTTCCTTAAGAATACTAGTGTCATGATGTATTTCCTATGTAGTTTTGTCCGATTTTCTATGATTTAAACCCTAAACTAAGAAAATATTGACACATTGAAAAAATTGCAATTTCTCATGAACACGGACCTGTCGGGTTTTGCCTATTTTTGAGGGTTCCCATTTAGATGCCTTTATACACATTTCCTTAAGAATACTAGTGTCATGATGTATTTCCTATGTACTTGTGTCCGATTTCTATGATTTAAACCCTAAACTAAGAAAATATTGACACATTGAAAAAATTGAAATTTCTCATGAACACGGACCTGTCGGGTTTTGCCTATTTTTGAGGGTTCCCATTAAGATGCCTTTATACACATTTCCTTAAGAATACTAGTGTCATGATGTATTTCCTATGTACTTTTGTCCGATTTTCTATGATTTAAACCATAAACTAAGAAAATATTGACACATTTAAAAAATTGCAATTTCTCATGAACACGGACCTGTCGGGTTTGTCCTAATTTTTAGGGTTCCCATTTGGATGCCTTTATACACATTTCCTTAAGAATACTAGTGTCATGATGTATTTCCTATGTAGTTTTGTCCGATTTTCTATGATTTAAACCCTAAACTAAGAAAATATTGACACATTGAAAAAATTGCAATTTCTCATGAACACGGACCTGTCGGGTTTTGCCTATTTTTGAGGGTTCCCATTTAGATTCCTTTATACAAATTTCCTTAAGAATACTAGTGTCATGATGTATTTCCTATGTACTTTTGTCCGATTTTCTATGATTTAAACCCTTAACTAAGAAAATATTGACACATTGAAAAAATTGCAATTTCTCATGAACACGGACCTGTCGGGTTTTGCCTATTTTTGAGGGTTCCCATTTGGATTCCTTTATACACATTTCCTTAAGAATACTAGTGTCATGATGTAATTCCTATGTAGTTTTGTCCGATTTTCTATGATTTAAACCCTAAACTAAGAAAATATTGACACATTGAAAAAATTGCAATTTCTCATGAACACGGTCCTGTCGGGTTTTGCCTATTTTTGAGGGTTCCCATTTGGATGCCTTTATACACATTTCCTTAAGAATACTAGTGTCATGATGTATTTCCTATGTAGTTTTGTCCGATTTTCTATGATTTAAACCCTAAACTATGAAAATATTGACACATTGAAAAAATTGCAATTTCTCATGAACACGGACCTGTCGGGTTTTGCCTATTTTTGAGGGTTCCCATTTGGATGCCTTTATACACATTTCTCTTAAGAATACTAGTGTCATGATGTATTTCCTATGTAGTTTTGTCCGATTTTCTATGATTTAAACCCTAAACTAAGAGAATATTGACACATTGCAAAAACTGCAATTTCTCATGAACACGGACCTGTTGGGTTTTGCCTATTTTTGAGGGTTCCCATTTGGATGCCTTTATACACATTTCCTTAAGAATACTAGTGTCATGATGTATTTCCTATGTAGTTTTGTCCGATTTTCTATGATTTAAACCCTAAACTAAGAGAATATTGACACATTGCAAAAACTGCAATTTCTCATGAACACGGACCTGTCGGGTTTTGCCTATTTTTGAGGGTTCCCATTTCGATGCCTTTATACACATTTCCTTAAGAATACTAGTGTCATGATGTATTTCCTATGTAGTTTTGTCCGATTTTCTATGATTTAAACCCTAAACTAAGAGAATATTGACACATTGCAAAAACTGCAATTTCTCATGAACACGGACCTGTTGGGTTTTGCCTATTTTTGAGGGTTCCCATTTGGATGCCTTTATACACATTTCCTTAAGAATACTAGTGTCATGATGTATTTCCTATGTAGTTTTGTCCGATTTTCTATGATTTAAACCCTAAACTAAGAGAATATTGACACATTGCAAAAACTGCAATTTCTCATGAACACGGACCTGTCGGGTTTTGCCTATTTTTGAGGGTTCCCATTTGGATGCCTTTATACACATTTCCTTAAGAATACTAGTGTCATGATGTATTTCCTATGTAGTTTTGTCCGATTTTCTATGATTTAAACCCTAAACTAAGAGAATATTGACACATTGCAAAAACTGCAATTTCTCATGAACACGGACCTGTCTAGTTTTGCCTATTTTTGAGGGTTCCCATTTGGATGCCTTTATACACATTTCCTTAAGAATACTAGTGTCATGATGTATTTCCTATGTAGTTTTGTCCGATTTTCTATGATTTAAACCCTAAACTAAGAGAATATTGACACATTGCAAAAACTGCAATTTCTCATGAACACGGACCTGTCGGGTTTTGCCTATTTTTGAGGGTTCCCATTTGGATGCCTTTATACACATTTCCTTAAGAATACTAGTGTCATGATGTATTTCCTATGTAGTTTTGTCCGATTTTCTATGATTTAAACCCTAAACTAAGAGAATATTGACACATTGCAAAAACTGCAATTTCTCATGAACACGGACCTGTCGGGTTTTGCCTATTTTTGAGGGTTCCCATTTGGATGCCTTTATACACATTTCCTTAAGAATACTAGTGTCATGATGTATTTCCTATGTAGTTTTGTCCGATTTTCTATGATTTAAACCCTAAACTAAGAGAATATTGACACATTGCAAAAACTGCAATTTCTCATGAACACGGACCTGTCGGGTTTTGCCTATTTTTGAGGGTTCCCATTTGGATGCCTTTATACAAATTTCCTTAAGAATACTAGTGTCATGATGTATTTCCTATGTATTTTTTTCCGATTTTCTATGATTTAAACCCTAAACTAAGAGAATATTGACACATTGCAAAAACTGCAATTTCTCATGAACACGGACCTGTCGGGTTTTGCCTATTTTTGAGGGTTCCCATTTGGATGCCTTTATACACATTTCCTTAAGAATACTAGTGTCATGATGTATTTCCTATGTAGTTTTGTCCGATTTTCTATGATTTAAACCCTAAACTAAGAGAATATTGACACATTGCAAAAACTGCAATTTCTCATGAACACGGACCTGTCGGGTTTTGCCTATTTTTGAGGGTTCCCATTTGGATGCCTTTATACACATTTCCTTAAGAATACTAGTGTCATGATGTATTTCCTATGTAGTTTTGTCCGATTTTCTATGATTTAAACCCTAAACTAAGAGAATATTGACACATTGAAAAAACTGCAATTTCTCATGAACACGGACCTGTCGGGTTTTGCCTATTTTTGAGGGTTCCCATTTGGATGCCTTTATACACATTTCCTTAAGAATACTAGTGTCATGATGTATTTCCTATGTAGTTTTGTCCGATTTTCTATGATTTAAACCCTAAACTAAGAGAATATTGACACATTGCAAAAACTGCAATTTCTCATGAACACGGACCTGTCGGGTTTTGCCTATTTTTGAGGGTTCCCATTTGGATGCCTTTATACACATTTCCTTAAGAATACTAGTGTCATGATGTATTTCCTATGTAGTTTTGTCCGATTTTCTATGATTTAAACCCTAAACTAAGAGAATATTGACACATTGCAAAAACTGCAATTTCTCATGAACACGGACCTGTCGGGTTTTGCCTATTTTTGAGGGTTCCCATTTGGATGCCTTTATACACATTTCCTTAAGAATACTAGTGTCATGATGTATTTCCTATGTAGTTTTGTCCGATTTTCTATGATTTAAACCCTAAACTAAGAGAATATTGACACATTGCAAAAACTGCAATTTCTCATGAACACGGACCTGTCGGGTTTTGCCTATTTTTGAGGGTTCCCATTTGGATGCCTTTATACACATTTCCTTAAGAATACTAGTGTCATGATGTATTTCCTATGTAGTTTTGTCCGATTTTCTATGATTTAAACCCTAAACTAAGAGAATATTGACACATTGCAAAAACTGCAATTTCTCATGAACACGGACCTGTCGGGTTTTGCCTATTTTTGAGGGTTCCCATTTGGATGCCTTTATACACAATTCCTTAAGAATACTAGTGTCATGATGTATTTCCTATGTAGTTTTGTCCGATTTCTATGATTTAAACCCTTAACTAAGAAAATATTGACACATTGCAAAAATTGCAATTTCTCATGAACACGGACCTGTCGGGTTTTGCCTATTTTTGAGGGTTCCCATTTGGATTCCTTTATACACATTTCCTTAAGAATACTAGTGTCTTGATGTATTTCCTATGTACTTTTGTCCGATTTCTATGATTTAAACCCTAAACTAAGAAAATATTGAAACATTGCAAAAATTGCAATTTCTCATGAACACGGACCTGTCGGGTTTTGCCTATTTTTGAGGGTTCCCATTTGGATGCCTTTATACACATTTCCTTAAGAATACTAGTGTCATGATGTATTTCCTATGTACTTTTGTCCGATTTCTATGATTTAAACCCTTAACTAAGAAAATATTGACACATTGCAAAAATTGCAATTTCTCATGAACACGGACCTGTCGGGTTTTGCCTATTTTTGAGGGTTCCCATTTGGATGCCTTTATACACAATTCCTTAAGAATACTAGTGTCATGATGTATTTCCTATGTACTTTTGTCCGATTTCTATGATTTAAACCCTTAACTAAGAAAATATTGACAGATTGCAAAAATTGCAATTTCTCATGAACACGGACCTGTCGGGTTTTGCCTATTTTTGAGGGTTCCCATTTGGATGCCTTTATACACATTTCCTTAAGAATACTAGTGTCATGATGTATTTCCTATGTAGTTTTGTCCGATTTTCTATGATTTAAACCCTAAACTAAGAGAATATTGACACATTGCAAAAACTGCAATTTCTCATGAACACGGACCTGTCGGGTTTTGCCTATTTTTGAGGGTTCCCATTTGGATGCCTTTATACATATTTCCTTAAGAATACTAGTGTCATGATGTATTTCCTATGTAGTTTTGTCCGATTTTCTATGATTTAAACCCTAAACTAAGAGAATATTGACACATTGCAAAAACTGCAATTTCTCATGAACACGGACCTGTCGGGTTTTGCCTATTTTTGAGGGTCCCCATTTGGATGCCTTTATACACAATTCCTTAAGAATACTAGTGTCATGATGTATTTCCTATGTAGTTTTGTCCGATTTCTATGATTTAAACCCTTAACTAAGAAAATATTGACACATTGCAAAAATTGCAATTTCTCATGAACACGGACCTGTCGGGTTTTGCCTATTTTTGAGGGTTCCCATTTGGATTCCTTTATACACATTTCCTTAAGAATACTAGTGTCTTGATGTATTTCCTATGTACTTTTGTCCGATTTCTATGATTTAAACCCTAAACTAAGAAAATATTGAAACATTGCAAAAATTGCAATTTCTCATGAACACGGACCTGTCGGGTTTTGCCTATTTTTGAGGGTTCCCATTTGGATGCCTTTATACACATTTCCTTAAGAATACTAGTGTCATGATGTATTTCCTATGTACTTTTGTCCGATTTCTATGATTTAAACCCTTAACTAAGAAAATATTGACACATTGCAAAAATTGCAACTTCTCATGACCACGGACCTGTCGGGTTTTGCCTATTTTTGAGGGTTCCCATTTGGATGCCTTTATACACAATTCCTTAAGAATACTAGTGTCATGATGTATTTCCTATGTACTTTTGTCCGATTTCTATGATTTAAACCCTTAACTAAGAAAATATTGACACATTGCAAAAATTGCAATTTCTCATGAACACGGACCTGTCGGGTTTTGCCTATTTTTGAGGGTTCCCATTTGGATGCCTTTATACACATTTCCTTAAGAATACTAGTGTCATGATGTATTTCCTATGTAGTTTTGTCCGATTTCTATGATTTAAACCCTTAACTAAGAAAATATTGACACATTGCAAAAATTGCAATTTCTCATGAACACGGACCTGTCGGGTTTTGCCTATTTTTGAGGGTTCCCATTTGGATGCCTTTATACACAATTCCTTAAGAATACTAGTGTCATGATGTATTTCCTATGTACTTTTGTCCGATTTCTATGATTTAAACCCTTAACTAAGAAAATATTGACACATTGCAAAAATTGCAATTTCTCATGAACACGGACCTGTCGGGTTTTGCCTATTTTTGAGGGTTCCCATTTGGATGCCTTTATACACATTTCCTTAAGAATACTAGTGTCATGATGTATTTCCTATGTACTTTTGTCCGATTTCTATGATTTAAACCCTTAACTAAGAAAATATTGACACATTGAAAAAATTGCAATTTCTCATGAACACGGACCTGTCGGGTTTTGCCTATTTTTGAGGGTTACCATTTGGATGCCTTTATACACATTTCCTTAAGAATACTAGTGTCATGATGTATTTCCTATGTAGTTTTGTCCGATTTCTATGATTTAAACCCTTAACTAAGAAAATATTGACACATTGAAAAAATTGCAATTTCTCATGAACACGGACCTGTCGGGTTTTGCCTATTTTTGAGGGTTACCATTTGGATGCCTTTATACACATTTCCTTAAGAATACTAGTGTCATGATGTATTTCCTATGTACTTTTGTCCGATTTCTATGATTTAAACCCTTAACTAAGAAAATATTGACACATTGCAAAAATTGCAATTTCTCATGAACACGGACCTGTCGGGTTTTGCCTATTTTTGAGGGTTCCCATTTGGATGCCTTTATACACATTTCCTTAAGAATACTAGTGTCATGATGTATTTCCTATGTAGTTTTGTCCGATTTCTATGATTTAAACCCTTAACTAAGAAAATATTGACACATTGAAAAAATTGCAATTTCTCATGAACACGGACCTGTCGGGTTTTGCCTATTTTTGAGGGTTACCATTTGGATGCCTTTATACACATTTCCTTAAGAATACTAGTGTCATGATGTATTTCCTATGTAGTTTTGTCCGATTTCTATGATTTAAACCCTTAACTAAGAAAATATTGACACATTGAAAAAATTGCAATTTCTCATGAACACGGACCTGTCGGGTTTTGCCTATTTTTGAGGGTTCCCATTTGGATGCCTTTATACACATTTCCTTAAGAATACTAGTGTCATGATGTATTTCCTATGTAGTTTTGTCCGATTTCTATGATTTAAACCCTTAACTAAGAAAATATTGACACATTGAAAAAATTGCAATTTCTCATGAACACGGACCTGTCGGGTTTTGCCTATTTTTGAGGGTTACCATTTGGATGCCTTTATACACATTTCCTTAAGAATACTAGTGTCATGATGTATTTCCTATGTAGTTTTGTCCGATTTCTATGATTTAAACCCTTAACTAAGAAAATATTGACACATTGAAAAAATTGCAATTTCTCATGAACACGGACCTGTCGGGTTTTGCCTATTTTTGAGGGTTACCATTTGGATGCCTTTATACACATTTCCTTAAGAATACTAGTGTCATGATGTATTTCCTATGTAGTTTTGTCCGATTTCTATGATTTAAACCCTTAACTAAGAAAATATTGACACATTGCAAAAATTGCAATTTCTCATGAACACGGACCTGTCGGGTTTTGCCTATTTTTGAGGGTTCCCATTTGGATGCCTTTATACACATTTCCTTAAGAATACTAGTGTCATGATGTATTTCCTATGTAGTTTTGTCCGATTTCTATGATTTAAACCCTTAACTAAGAAAATATTGACACATTGCAAAAATTGCAATTTCTCATGAACACGGACCTGTCGGGTTTTGCCTATTTTTGAGGGTTCCCATTTGGATGCCTTTATACACAATTCCTTAAGAATACTAGTGTCATGATGTATTTCCTATGTACTTTTGTCCGATTTCTATGATTTAAACCCTTAACTAAGAAAATATTGACACATTGCAAAAATTGCAATTTCTCATGAACACGGACCTGTCGGGTTTTGCCTATTTTTGAGGGTTCCCATTTGGATGCCTTTATACACATTTCCTTAAGAATACTAGTGTCATGATGTATTTCCTATGTACTTTTGTCCGATTTCTATGATTTAAACCCTTAACTAAGAAAATATTGACACATTGAAAAAATTGCAATTTCTCATGAACACGGACCTGTCGGGTTTTGCCTATTTTTGAGGGTTACCATTTGGATGCCTTTATACACATTTCCTTAAGAATACTAGTGTCATGATGTATTTCCTATGTAGTTTTGTCCGATTTCTATGATTTAAACCCTTAACTAAGAAAATATTGACACATTGAAAAAATTGCAATTTCTCATGAACACGGACCTGTCGGGTTTTGCCTATTTTTGAGGGTTACCATTTGGATGCCTTTATACACATTTCCTTAAGAATACTAGTGTCATGATGTATTTCCTATGTACTTTTGTCCGATTTCTATGATTTAAACCCTTAACTAAGAAAATATTGACACATTGCAAAAATTGCAATTTCTCATGAACACGGACCTGTCGGGTTTTGCCTATTTTTGAGGGTTCCCATTTGGATGCCTTTATACACATTTCCTTAAGAATACTAGTGTCATGATGTATTTCCTATGTAGTTTTGTCCGATTTCTATGATTTAAACCCTTAACTAAGAAAATATTGACACATTGAAAAAATTGCAATTTCTCATGAACACGGACCTGTCGGGTTTTGCCTATTTTTGAGGGTTCCCATTTGGATGCCTTTATACACATTTCCTTAAGAATACTAGTGTCATGATGTATTTCCTATGTAGTTTTGTCCGATTTCTATGATTTAAACCCTTAACTAAGAAAATATTGACACATTGAAAAAATTGCAATTTCTCATGAACACGGACCTGTCGGGTTTTGCCTATTTTTGAGGGTTACCATTTGGATGCCTTTATACACATTTCCTTAAGAATACTAGTGTCATGATGTATTTCCTATGTAGTTTTGTCCGATTTCTATGATTTAAACCCTTAACTAAGAAAATATTGACACATTGAAAAAATTGCAATTTCTCATGAACACGGACCTGTCGGGTTTTGCCTATTTTTGAGGGTTACCATTTGGATGCCTTTATACACATTTCCTTAAGAATACTAGTGTCATGATGTATTTCCTATGTACTTTTGTCCGATTTCTATGATTTAAACCCTTAACTAAGAAAATATTGACACATTGCAAAAATTGCAATTTCTCATGAACACGGACCTGTCGGGTTTTGCCTATTTTTGAGGGTTACCATTTGGATGCCTTTATACACATTTCCTTAAGAATACTAGTGTCATGATGTATTTCCTATGTACTTTTGTCCGATTTCTATGATTTAAACCCTTAACTAAGAAAATATTGACATATTGCAAAAATTGCAATTTCTCATGAACACGGACCTGTCGGGTTTTGCCTATTTTTGAGGGTTACCATTTGGATGCCTTTATACACATTTCCTTAAGAATACTAGTGTCATGATGTATTTCCTATGTACTTTTGTCCGATTTCTATGATTTAAACCCTTAACTAAGAAAATATTGACACATTGCAAAAATTGCAATTTCTCATGAACACGGACCTGTCGGGTTTTGCCTATTTTTGAGGGTTACCATTTGGATGCCTTTATACACATTTCCTTAAGAATACTAGTGTCATGATGTATTTCCTATGTAGTTTTGTCCGATTTCTATGATTTAAACCCTTAACTAAGAAAATATTGACACATTGCAAAAATTGCAATTTCTCATGAACACGGACCTGTCGGGTTTTGCCTATTTTTGAGGGTTACCATTTGGATGCCTTTATACACATTTCCTTAAGAATACTAGTGTCATGATGTATTTCCTATGTAGTTTTGTCCGATTTCTAGCATTTAAACCCTTAACTAAGAAAATATTGACACATTGAAAAAATTGCAATTTCTCATGAACACGGACCTGTCGGGTTTTGCCTATTTTTGAGGGTTACCATTTGGATGCCTTTATACACATTTCCTTAAGAATACTAGTGTCATGATGTATTTCCTATGTACTTTTGTCCGATTTCTATGATTTAAACCCTTAACTAAGAAAATATTGACACATTGAAAAAATTGCAATTTCTCATGAACACGGACCTGTCGGGTTTTGCCTATTTTTGAGGGTTACCATTTGGATGCCTTTATACACATTTCCTTAAGAATACTAGTGTCATGATGTATTTCCTATGTAGTTTTGTCCGATTTCTATGATTTAAACCCTTAACTAAGAAAATATTGACACATTGAAAAAATTGCAATTTCTCATGAACACGGACCTGTCGGGTTTTGCCTATTTTTGAGGGTTACCATTTGGATGCCTTTATACACATTTCCTTAAGAATACTAGTGTCATGATGTATTTCCTATGTAGTTTTGTCCGATTTCTATGATTTAAACCCTTAACTAAGAAAATATTGACACATTGCAAAAATTGCAATTTCTCATGAACACGGACCTGTCGGGTTTTGCCTATTTTTGAGGGTTACCATTTGGATGCCTTTATACACATTTCCTTAAGAATACTAGTGTCATGATGTATTTCCTATGTACTTTTGTCCGATTTCTATGATTTAAACCCTTAACTAAGAAAATATTGACATATTGCAAAAATTGCAATTTCTCATGAACACGGACCTGTCGGGTTTTGCCTATTTTTGAGGGTTACCATTTGGATGCCTTTATACACATTTCCTTAAGAATACTAGTGTCATGATGTATTTCCTATGTACTTTTGTCCGATTTCTATGATTTAAACCCTTAACTAAGAAAATATTGACACATTGCAAAAATTGCAATTTCTCATGAACACGGACCTGTCGGGTTTTGCCTATTTTTGAGGGTTACCATTTGGATGCCTTTATACACATTTCCTTAAGAATACTAGTGTCATGATGTATTTCCTATGTAGTTTTGTCCGATTTCTATGATTTAAACCCTTAACTAAGAAAATATTGACACATTGCAAAAATTGCAATTTCTCATGAACACGGACCTGTCGGGTTTTGCCTATTTTTGAGGGTTCCCATTTGGATGCCTTTATACACAATTCCTTAAGAATACTAGTGTCATGATGTATTTCCTATGTACTTTTGTCCGATTTCTATGATTTAAACCCTTAACTAAGAAAATATTGACACATTGCAAAAATTGCAATTTCTCATGAACACGGACCTGTCGGGTTTTGCCTATTTTTGAGGGTTCCCATTTGGATGCCTTTATACACATTTCCTTAAGAATACTAGTGTCATGATGTATTTCCTATGTACTTTTGTCCGATTTCTATGATTTAAACCCTTAACTAAGAAAATATTGACACATTGAAAAAATTGCAATTTCTCATGAACACGGACCTGTCGGGTTTTGCCTATTTTTGAGGGTTACCATTTGGATGCCTTTATACACATTTCCTTAAGAATACTAGTGTCATGATGTATTTCCTATGTAGTTTTGTCCGATTTCTATGATTTAAACCCTTAACTAAGAAAATATTGACACATTGAAAAAATTGCAATTTCTCATGAACACGGACCTGTCGGGTTTTGCCTATTTTTGAGGGTTACCATTTGGATGCCTTTATACACATTTCCTTAAGAATACTAGTGTCATGATGTATTTCCTATGTACTTTTGTCCGATTTCTATGATTTAAACCCTTAACTAAGAAAATATTGACACATTGCAAAAATTGCAATTTCTCATGAACACGGACCTGTCGGGTTTTGCCTATTTTTGAGGGTTCCCATTTGGATGCCTTTATACACATTTCCTTAAGAATACTAGTGTCATGATGTATTTCCTATGTAGTTTTGTCCGATTTCTATGATTTAAACCCTTAACTAAGAAAATATTGACACATTGAAAAAATTGCAATTTCTCATGAACACGGACCTGTCGGGTTTTGCCTATTTTTGAGGGTTACCATTTGGATGCCTTTATACACATTTCCTTAAGAATACTAGTGTCATGATGTATTTCCTATGTAGTTTTGTCCGATTTCTATGATTTAAACCCTTAACTAAGAAAATATTGACACATTGAAAAAATTGCAATTTCTCATGAACACGGACCTGTCGGGTTTTGCCTATTTTTGAGGGTTCCCATTTGGATGCCTTTATACACATTTCCTTAAGAATACTAGTGTCATGATGTATTTCCTATGTAGTTTTGTCCGATTTCTATGATTTAAACCCTTAACTAAGAAAATATTGACACATTGAAAAAATTGCAATTTCTCATGAACACGGACCTGTCGGGTTTTGCCTATTTTTGAGGGTTACCATTTGGATGCCTTTATACACATTTCCTTAAGAATACTAGTGTCATGATGTATTTCCTATGTAGTTTTGTCCGATTTCTATGATTTAAACCCTTAACTAAGAAAATATTGACACATTGAAAAAATTGCAATTTCTCATGAACACGGACCTGTCGGGTTTTGCCTATTTTTGAGGGTTACCATTTGGATGCCTTTATACACATTTCCTTAAGAATACTAGTGTCATGATGTATTTCCTATGTAGTTTTGTCCGATTTCTATGATTTAAACCCTTAACTAAGAAAATATTGACACATTGCAAAAATTGCAATTTCTCATGAACACGGACCTGTCGGGTTTTGCCTATTTTTGAGGGTTCCCATTTGGATGCCTTTATACACATTTCCTTAAGAATACTAGTGTCATGATGTATTTCCTATGTAGTTTTGTCCGATTTCTATGATTTAAACCCTTAACTAAGAAAATATTGACACATTGCAAAAATTGCAATTTCTCATGAACACGGACCTGTCGGGTTTTGCCTATTTTTGAGGGTTCCCATTTGGATGCCTTTATACACAATTCCTTAAGAATACTAGTGTCATGATGTATTTCCTATGTACTTTTGTCCGATTTCTATGATTTAAACCCTTAACTAAGAAAATATTGACACATTGCAAAAATTGCAATTTCTCATGAACACGGACCTGTCGGGTTTTGCCTATTTTTGAGGGTTCCCATTTGGATGCCTTTATACACATTTCCTTAAGAATACTAGTGTCATGATGTATTTCCTATGTACTTTTGTCCGATTTCTATGATTTAAACCCTTAACTAAGAAAATATTGACACATTGAAAAAATTGCAATTTCTCATGAACACGGACCTGTCGGGTTTTGCCTATTTTTGAGGGTTACCATTTGGATGCCTTTATACACATTTCCTTAAGAATACTAGTGTCATGATGTATTTCCTATGTAGTTTTGTCCGATTTCTATGATTTAAACCCTTAACTAAGAAAATATTGACACATTGAAAAAATTGCAATTTCTCATGAACACGGACCTGTCGGGTTTTGCCTATTTTTGAGGGTTACCATTTGGATGCCTTTATACACATTTCCTTAAGAATACTAGTGTCATGATGTATTTCCTATGTACTTTTGTCCGATTTCTATGATTTAAACCCTTAACTAAGAAAATATTGACACATTGCAAAAATTGCAATTTCTCATGAACACGGACCTGTCGGGTTTTGCCTATTTTTGAGGGTTCCCATTTGGATGCCTTTATACACATTTCCTTAAGAATACTAGTGTCATGATGTATTTCCTATGTAGTTTTGTCCGATTTCTATGATTTAAACCCTTAACTAAGAAAATATTGACACATTGAAAAAATTGCAATTTCTCATGAACACGGACCTGTCGGGTTTTGCCTATTTTTGAGGGTTCCCATTTGGATGCCTTTATACACATTTCCTTAAGAATACTAGTGTCATGATGTATTTCCTATGTAGTTTTGTCCGATTTCTATGATTTAAACCCTTAACTAAGAAAATATTGACACATTGAAAAAATTGCAATTTCTCATGAACACGGACCTGTCGGGTTTTGCCTATTTTTGAGGGTTACCATTTGGATGCCTTTATACACATTTCCTTAAGAATACTAGTGTCATGATGTATTTCCTATGTAGTTTTGTCCGATTTCTATGATTTAAACCCTTAACTAAGAAAATATTGACACATTGAAAAAATTGCAATTTCTCATGAACACGGACCTGTCGGGTTTTGCCTATTTTTGAGGGTTACCATTTGGATGCCTTTATACACATTTCCTTAAGAATACTAGTGTCATGATGTATTTCCTATGTAGTTTTGTCCGATTTCTATGATTTAAACCCTTAACTAAGAAAATATTGACACATTGCAAAAATTGCAATTTCTCATGAACACGGACCTGTCGGGTTTTGCCTATTTTTGAGGGTTACCATTTGGATGCCTTTATACACATTTCCTTAAGAATACTAGTGTCATGATGTATTTCCTATGTACTTTTGTCCGATTTCTATGATTTAAACCCTTAACTAAGAAAATATTGACATATTGCAAAAATTGCAATTTCTCATGAACACGGACCTGTCGGGTTTTGCCTATTTTTGAGGGTTACCATTTGGATGCCTTTATACACATTTCCTTAAGAATACTAGTGTCATGATGTATTTCCTATGTACTTTTGTCCGATTTCTATGATTTAAACCCTTAACTAAGAAAATATTGACACATTGCAAAAATTGCAATTTCTCATGAACACGGACCTGTCGGGTTTTGCCTATTTTTGAGGGTTACCATTTGGATGCCTTTATACACATTTCCTTAAGAATACTAGTGTCATGATGTATTTCCTATGTAGTTTTGTCCGATTTCTATGATTTAAACCCTTAACTAAGAAAATATTGACACATTGCAAAAATTGCAATTTCTCATGAACACGGACCTGTCGGGTTTTGCCTATTTTTGAGGGTTACCATTTGGATGCCTTTATACACATTTCCTTAAGAATACTAGTGTCATGATGTATTTCCTATGTAGTTTTGTCCGATTTCTAGCAATTAAACCCTTAACTAAGAAAATATTGACACATTGAAAAAATTGCAATTTCTCATGAACACGGACCTGTCGGGTTTTGCCTATTTTTGAGGGTTACCATTTGGATGCCTTTATACACATTTCCTTAAGAATACTAGTGTCATGATGTATTTCCTATGTACTTTTGTCCGATTTCTATGATTTAAACCCTTAACTAAGAAAATATTGACACATTGAAAAAATTGCAATTTCTCATGAACACGGACCTGTCGGGTTTTGCCTATTTTTGAGGGTTACCATTTGGATGCCTTTATACACATTTCCTTAAGAATACTAGTGTCATGATGTATTTCCTATGTAGTTTTGTCCGATTTCTATGATTTAAACCCTTAACTAAGAAAATATTGACACATTGAAAAAATTGCAATTTCTCATGAACACGGACCTGTCGGGTTTTGCCTATTTTTGAGGGTTACCATTTGGATGCCTTTATACACATTTCCTTAAGAATACTAGTGTCATGATGTATTTCCTATGTAGTTTTGTCCGATTTCTATGATTTAAACCCTTAACTAAGAAAATATTGACACATTGCAAAAATTGCAATTTCTCATGAACACGGACCTGTCGGGTTTTGCCTATTTTTGAGGGTTACCATTGGGATGCCTTTATACACATTTCCTTAAGAATACTAGTGTCATGATGTATTTCCTATGTACTTTTGTCCGATTTCTATGATTTAAACCCTTAACTAAGAAAATATTGACATATTGCAAAAATTGCAATTTCTCATGAACACGGACCTGTCGGGTTTTGCCTATTTTTGAGGGTTACCATTTGGATGCCTTTATACACATTTCCTTAAGAATACTAGTGTCATGATGTATTTCCTATGTACTTTTGTCCGATTTCTATGATTTAAACCCTTAACTAAGAAAATATTGACACATTGCAAAAATTGCAATTTCTCATGAACACGGACCTGTCGGGTTTTGCCTATTTTTGAGGGTTACCATTTGGATGCCTTTATACACATTTCCTTAAGAATACTAGTGTCATGATGTATTTCCTATGTAGTTTTGTCCGATTTCTATGATTTAAACCCTTAACTAAGAAAATATTGACACATTGCAAAAATTGCAATTTCTCATGAACACGGACCTGTCGGGTTTTGCCTATTTTTGAGGGTTACCATTTGGATGCCTTTATACACATTTCCTTAAGAATACTAGTGTCATGATGTATTTCCTATGTAGTTTTGTCCGATTTCTATGATTTAAACCCTTAACTAAGAAAATATTGACACATTGCAAAAATTGCAATTTCTCATGAACACGGACCTGTCGGGTTTTGCCTATTTTTGAGGGTTACCATTTGGATGCCTTTATACACATTTCCTTAAGAATACTAGTGTCATGATGTATTTCCTATGTAGTTTTGTCCGATTTCTAGCATTTAAACCCTTAACTAAGAAAATATTGACACATTGAAAAAATTGCAATTTCTCATGAACACGGACCTGTCGGGTTTTGCCTATTTTTGAGGGTTACCATTTGGATGCCTTTATACACATTTCCTTAAGAATACTAGTGTCATGATGTATTTCCTATGTACTTTTGTCCGATTTCTATGATTTAAACCCTTAACTAAGAAAATATTGACACATTGAAAAAATTGCAATTTCTCATGAACACGGACCTGTCGGGTTTTGCCTATTTTTGAGGGTTACCATTTGGATGCCTTTATACACATTTCCTTAAGAATACTAGTGTCATGATGTATTTCCTATGTAGTTTTGTCCGATTTCTATGATTTAAACCCTTAACTAAGAAAATATTGACACATTGAAAAAATTGCAATTTCTCATGAACACGGACCTGTCGGGTTTTGCCTATTTTTGAGGGTTACCATTTGGATGCCTTTATACACATTTCCTTAAGAATACTAGTGTCATGATGTATTTCCTATGTAGTTTTGTCCGATTTCTATGATTTAAACCCTTAACTAAGAAAATATTGACACATTGCAAAAATTGCAATTTCTCATGAACACGGACCTGTCGGGTTTTGCCTATTTTTGAGGGTTACCATTTGGATGCCTTTATACACATTTCCTTAAGAATACTAGTGTCATGATGTATTTCCTATGTACTTTTGTCCGATTTCTATGATTTAAACCCTTAACTAAGAAAATATTGACATATTGCAAAAATTGCAATTTCTCATGAACACGGACCTGTCGGGTTTTGCCTATTTTTGAGGGTTACCATTTGGATGCCTTTATACACATTTCCTTAAGAATACTAGTGTCATGATGTATTTCCTATGTACTTTTGTCCGATTTCTATGATTTAAACCCTTAACTAAGAAAATATTGACACATTGCAAAAATTGCAATTTCTCATGAACACGGACCTGTCGGGTTTTGCCTATTTTTGAGGGTTACCATTTGGATGCCTTTATACACATTTCCTTAAGAATACTAGTGTCATGATGTATTTCCTATGTACTTTTGTCCGATTTCTATGATTTAAACCCTTAACTAAGAAAATATTGACACATTGCAAAAATTGCAATTTCTCATGAACACGGACCTGTCGGGTTTTGCCTATTTTTGAGGGTTACCATTTGGATGCCTTTATACACATTTCCTTAAGAATACTAGTGTCATGATGTATTTCCTATGTAGTTTTGTCCGATTTCTATGATTTAAACCCTTAACTAAGAAAATATTGACACATTGCAAAAATTGCAATTTCTCATGAACACGGACCTGTCGGGTTTTGCCTATTTTTGAGGGTTACCATTTGGATGCCTTTATACACATTTCCTTAAGAATACTAGTGTCATGATGTATTTCCTATGTAGTTTTGTCCGATTTCTAGCATTTAAACCCTTAACTAAGAAAATATTGACACATTGAAAAAATTGCAATTTCTCATGAACACGGACCTGTCGGGTTTTGCCTATTTTTGAGGGTTACCATTTGGATGCCTTTATACACATTTCCTTAAGAATACTAGTGTCATGATGTATTTCCTATGTACTTTTGTCCGATTTCTATGATTTAAACCCTTAACTAAGAAAATATTGACACATTGAAAAAATTGCAATTTCTCATGAACACGGACCTGTCGGGTTTTGCCTATTTTTGAGGGTTACCATTTGGATGCCTTTATACACATTTCCTTAAGAATACTAGTGTCATGATGTATTTCCTATGTAGTTTTGTCCGATTTCTATGATTTAAACCCTTAACTAAGAAAATATTGACACATTGAAAAAATTGCAATTTCTCATGAACACGGACCTGTCGGGTTTTGCCTATTTTTGAGGGTTACCATTTGGATGCCTTTATACACATTTCCTTAAGAATACTAGTGTCATGATGTATTTCCTATGTAGTTTTGTCCGATTTCTATGATTTAAACCCTTAACTAAGAAAATATTGACACATTGCAAAAATTGCAATTTCTCATGAACACGGACCTGTCGGGTTTTGCCTATTTTTGAGGGTTACCATTTGGATGCCTTTATACACATTTCCTTAAGAATACTAGTGTCATGATGTATTTCCTATGTACTTTTGTCCGATTTCTATGATTTAAACCCTTAACTAAGAAAATATTGACATATTGCAAAAATTGCAATTTCTCATGAACACGGACCTGTCGGGTTTTGCCTATTTTTGAGGGTTACCATTTGGATGCCTTTATACACATTTCCTTAAGAATACTAGTGTCATGATGTATTTCCTATGTACTTTTGTCCGATTTCTATGATTTAAACCCTTAACTAAGAAAATATTGACACATTGCAAAAATTGCAATTTCTCATGAACACGGACCTGTCGGGTTTTGCCTATTTTTGAGGGTTACCATTTGGATGCCTTTATACACATTTCCTTAAGAATACTAGTGTCATGATGTATTTCCTATGTAGTTTTGTCCGATTTCTATGATTTAAACCCTTAACTAAGAAAATATTGACACATTGCAAAAATTGCAATTTCTCATGAACACGGACCTGTCGGGTTTTGCCTATTTTTGAGGGTTACCATTTGGATGCCTTTATACACATTTCCTTAAGAATACTAGTGTCATGATGTATTTCCTATGTAGTTTTGTCCGATTTCTATGATTTAAACCCTTAACTAAGAAAATATTGACACATTGCAAAAATTGCAATTTCTCATGAACACGGACCTGTCGGGTTTTGCCTATTTTTGAGGGTTACCATTTGGATGCCTTTATACACATTTCCTTAAGAATACTAGTGTCATGATGTATTTCCTATGTAGTTTTGTCCGATTTCTAGCATTTAAACCCTTAACTAAGAAAATATTGACACATTGAAAAAATTGCAATTTCTCATGAACACGGACCTGTCGGGTTTTGCCTATTTTTGAGGGTTACCATTTGGATGCCTTTATACACATTTCCTTAAGAATACTAGTGTCATGATGTATTTCCTATGTACTTTTGTCCGATTTCTATGATTTAAACCCTTAACTAAGAAAATATTGACACATTGAAAAAATTGCAATTTCTCATGAACACGGACCTGTCGGGTTTTGCCTATTTTTGAGGGTTACCATTTGGATGCCTTTATACACATTTCCTTAAGAATACTAGTGTCATGATGTATTTCCTATGTAGTTTTGTCCGATTTCTATGATTTAAACCCTTAACTAAGAAAATATTGACACATTGAAAAAATTGCAATTTCTCATGAACACGGACCTGTCGGGTTTTGCCTATTTTTGAGGGTTACCATTTGGATGCCTTTATACACATTTCCTTAAGAATACTAGTGTCATGATGTATTTCCTATGTAGTTTTGTCCGATTTCTATGATTTAAACCCTTAACTAAGAAAATATTGACACATTGCAAAAATTGCAATTTCTCATGAACACGGACCTGTCGGGTTTTGCCTATTTTTGAGGGTTACCATTTGGATGCCTTTATACACATTTCCTTAAGAATACTAGTGTCATGATGTATTTCCTATGTACTTTTGTCCGATTTCTATGATTTAAACCCTTAACTAAGAAAATATTGACATATTGCAAAAATTGCAATTTCTCATGAACACGGACCTGTCGGGTTTTGCCTATTTTTGAGGGTTACCATTTGGATGCCTTTATACACATTTCCTTAAGAATACTAGTGTCATGATGTATTTCCTATGTACTTTTGTCCGATTTCTATGATTTAAACCCTTAACTAAGAAAATATTGACACATTGCAAAAATTGCAATTTCTCATGAACACGGACCTGTCGGGTTTTGCCTATTTTTGAGGGTTACCATTTGGATGCCTTTATACACATTTCCTTAAGAATACTAGTGTCATGATGTATTTCCTATGTAGTTTTGTCCGATTTCTATGATTTAAACCCTTAACTAAGAAAATATTGACACATTGCAAAAATTGCAATTTCTCATGAACACGGACCTGTCGGGTTTTGCCTATTTTTGAGGGTTACCATTTGGATGCCTTTATACACATTTCCTTAAGAATACTAGTGTCATGATGTATTTCCTATGTAGTTTTGTCCGATTTCTATGATTTAAACCCTTAACTAAGAAAATATTGACACATTGAAAAAATTGCAATTTCTCATGAACACGGACCTGTCGGGTTTTGCCTATTTTTGAGGGTTACCATTTGGATGCCTTTATACACATTTCCTTAAGAATACTAGTGTCATGATGTATTTCCTATGTACTTTTGTCCGATTTCTATGATTTAAACCCTTAACTAAGAAAATATTGACACATTGCAAAAATTGCAATTTCTCATGAACACGGACCTGTCGGGTTTTGCCTATTTTTGAGGGTTCCCATTTGGATGCCTTTATACACATTTCCTTAAGAATACTAGTGTCATGATGTATTTCCTATGTAGTTTTGTCCGATTTCTATGATTTAAACCCTTAACTAAGAAAATATTGACACATTGAAAAAATTGCAATTTCTCATGAACACGGACCTGTCGGGTTTTGCCTATTTTTGAGGGTTCCCATTTGGATGCCTTTATACACATTTCCTTAAGAATACTAGTGTCATGATGTATTTCCTATGTAGTTTTGTCCGATTTCTATGATTTAAACCCTTAACTAAGAAAATATTGACACATTGAAAAAATTGCAATTTCTCATGAACACGGACCTGTCGGGTTTTGCCTATTTTTGAGGGTTACCATTTGGATGCCTTTATACACATTTCCTTAAGAATACTAGTGTCATGATGTATTTCCTATGTAGTTTTGTCCGATTTCTATGATTTAAACCCTTAACTAAGAAAATATTGACACATTGAAAAAATTGCAATTTCTCATGAACACGGACCTGTCGGGTTTTGCATATTTTTGAGGGTTACCATTGGGATGCCTTTATACACATTTCCTTAAGAATACTAGTGTCATGATGTATTTCCTATGTACTTTTGTCCGATTTCTATGATTTAAACCCTTAACTAAGAAAATATTGACACATTGCAAAAATTGCAATTTCTCATGAACACGGACCTGTCGGGTTTTGCCTATTTTTGAGGGTTACCATTTGGATGCCTTTATACACATTTCCTTAAGAATACTAGTGTCATGATGTATTTCCTATGTACTTTTGTCCGATTTCTATGATTTAAACCCTTAACTAAGAAAATATTGACATATTGCAAAAATTGCAATTTCTCATGAACACGGACCTGTCGGGTTTGGCCTATTTTTGAGGGTTACCATTTGGATGCCTTTATACACATTTCCTTAAGAATACTAGTGTCATGATGTATTTCCTATGTACTTTTGTCCGATTTCTATGATTTAAACCCTTAACTAAGAAAATATTGACACATTGCAAAAATTGCAATTTCTCATGAACACGGACCTGTCGGGTTTTGCCTATTTTTGAGGGTTACCATTTGGATGCCTTTATACACATTTCCTTAAGAATACTAGTGTCATGATGTATTTCCTATGTAGTTTTGTCCGATTTCTATGATTTAAACCCTTAACTAAGAAAATATTGACACATTGCAAAAATTGCAATTTCTCATGAACACGGACCTGTCGGGTTTTGCCTATTTTTGAGGGTTACCATTTGGATGCCTTTATACACATTTCCTTAAGAATACTAGTGTCATGATGTATTTCCTATGTAGTTTTGTCCGATTTCTAGCATTTAAACCCTTAACTAAGAAAATATTGACACATTGAAAAAATTGCAATTTCTCATGAACACGGACCTGTCGGGTTTTGCCTATTTTTGAGGGTTACCATTTGGATGCCTTTATACACATTTCCTTAAGAATACTAGTGTCATGATGTATTTCCTATGTACTTTTGTCCGATTTCTATGATTTAAACCCTTAACTAAGAAAATATTGACACATTGCAAAAATTGCAATTTCTCATGAACACGGACCTGTCGGGTTTTGCCTATTTTTGAGGGTTACCATTTGGATGCCTTTATACACATTTCCTTAAGAATACTAGTGTCATGATGTATTTCCTATGTAGTTTTGTCCGATTTCTATGATTTAAACCCTTAACTAAGAAAATATTGACACATTGAAAAAATTGCAATTTCTCATGAACACGGACCTGTCGGGTTTTGCCTATTTTTGAGGGTTACCATTTGGATGCCTTTATACACATTTCCTTAAGAATACTAGTGTCATGATGTATTTCCTATGTACTTTTGTCCGATTTCTATGATTTAAACCCTTAACTAAGAAAATATTGACACATTGCAAAAATTGCAATTTCTCATGAACACGGACCTGTCGGGTTTTGCCTATTTTTGAGGGTTACCATTTGGATGCCTTTATACACATTTCCTTAAGAATACTAGTGTCATGATGTATTTCCTATGTACTTTTGTCCGATTTCTATGATTTAAACCCTTAACTAAGAAAATATTGACACATTGCAAAAATTGCAATTTCTCATGAACACGGACCTGTCGGGTTTTGCCTATTTTTGAGGGTTACCATTTGGATGCCTTTATACACATTTCCTTAAGAATACTAGTGTCATGATGTATTTCCTATGTAGTTTTGTCCGATTTCTAGCATTTAAACCCTTAACTAAGAAAATATTGACACATTGAAAAAATTGCAATTTCTCATGAACACGGACCTGTCGGGTTTTGCCTATTTTTGAGGGTTACCATTTGGATGCCTTTATACACATTTCCTTAAGAATACTAGTGTCATGATGTATTTCCTATGTACTTTTGTCCGATTTCTATGATTTAAACCCTTAACTAAGAAAATATTGACACATTGCAAAAATTGCAATTTCTCATGAACACGGACCTGTCGGGTTTTGCCTATTTTTGAGGGTTACCATTTGGATGCCTTTATACACATTTCCTTAAGAATACTAGTGTCATGATGTATTTCCTATGTAGTTTTGTCCGATTTCTATGATTTAAACCCTTAACTAAGAAAATATTGACACATTGAAAAAATTGCAATTTCTCATGAACACGGACCTGTCGGGTTTTGCCTATTTTTGAGGGTTCCCATTTGGATGCCTTTATACACATTTCCTTAAGAATACTAGTGTCATGATGTATTTCCTATGTAGTTTTGTCCGATTTCTATGATTTAAACCCTTAACTAAGAAAATATTGACACATTGCAAAAATTGCAATTTCTCATGAACACGGACCTGTCGGGTTTTGCCTATTTTTCAGGGTTACCATTTGGATGCCTTTATACACATTTCCTTAAGAATACTAGTGTCATGATGTATTTCCTATGTAGTTTTGTCCGATTTCTATGATTTAAACCCCTAACTAAGAAAATATTGACACATTGCAAAAATTGCAATTTCTCATGAACACGGACCTGTCGGGTTTTGCCTATTTTTGAGGGTTACCATTTGGATGCCTTTATACACATTTCCTTAAGAATACTAGTGTCATGATGTATTTCCTATGTAGTTTTGTCCGATTTCTATGATTTAAACCCTTAACTAAGAAAATATTGACACATTGCAAAAATTGCAATTTCTCATGAACACGGACCTGTCGGGTTTTGCCTATTTTTGAGGGTTACCATTTGGATGCCTTTATACACATTTCCTTAAGAATACTAGTGTCATGATGTATTTCCTATGTACTTTTGTCCGATTTCTATGATTTAAACCCTTAACTAAGAAAATATTGACACATTGCAAAAATTGCAATTTCTCATGAACACGGACCTGTCGGGTTTTGCCTATTTTTGAGGGTTACCATTTGGATGCCTTTATACACATTTCCTTAAGAATACTAGTGTCATGATGTATTTCCTATGTAGTTTTGTCCGATTTCTATGATTTAAACCCTTAACTAAGAAAATATTGACACATTGCAAAAATTGCAATTTCTCATGAACACGGACCTGTCGGGTTTTGCCTATTTTTGAGGGTTACCATTTGGATGCCTTTATACACATTTCCTTAAGAATACTAGTGTCATGATGTATTTCCTATGTAGTTTTGTCCGATTTTCTATGATTTAAACCCTAAACTAAGAAAATATTGAAACATTGCTCAAATTGCAATTTCTCATGAACACGGACCTGTCGGGTTTTGCCTATTTTTGAGGGTTCCCATTTTGATGCCTTTATACACATTTCCTAAAGAATACTAGTGTCATGATGTATTTCCTATGTAGTTTTGTCCGATTTTCTATGATTTAAACCCTAAACTAAGAAAATATTGAAACATTGCTCAAATTGCAATTTCTCATGAACACGGACCTGTCGGGTTTTGCCTATTTTTGAGGGTTCCCATTTAGATGCCTTTATACACATTTCCTTAAGAATACTAGTGTCATGATGTATTTCCTATGTAGTTTTGTCCGATTTTCTATGATTTAAACCCTAAACTAAGAAAATATTGAAACATTGCTCAAATTGCAATTTCTCATGAACACGGACCTGTCGGGTTTTGCCTATTTTTGAGGGTTCCCATTTTGATGCCTTTATACACATTTCCTTAAGAATACTAGTGTCATGATGTATTTCCTATGTAGTTTTGTCCGATTTTCTATGATTTAAACCCTAAACTAAGAAAATATTGAAACATTGCTCAAATTGCAATTTCTCATGAACACGGACCTGTCGGGTTTTGCCTATTTTTGAGGGTTCCCATTTAGATGCCTTTATACACATTTCCTTAAGAATACTAGTGTCATGATGTATTTCCTATGTAGTTTTGTCCGATTTTCTATGATTTAAACCCTAAACTAAGAAAATATTGAAACATTGCTCAAATTGCAATTTCTCATGAACACGGACCTGTCGGGTTTTTCCTATTTTTGAGGGTTCCCATTTAGATGCCTTTATACACATTTCCTTAAGAATACTAGTGTCATGATGTATTTCCTATGTAGTTTTGTCCGATTTTCTATGATTTAATCCTTAAACTAAGAAAATATTGAAACATTGCTCAAATTGCAATTTCTCATGAACACGGACCTGTCGGGTTTTGCCTATTTTTGAGGGTTCCCATTTTGATGCCTTTATACACATTTCCTTAAGAATACTAGTGTCATGATGTATTTCCTATGTAGTTTTGTCCGATTTTCTATGATTTAAACCCTAAACTAAGAAAATATTGAAACATTGCTCAAATTGCAATTTCTCATGAACACGGACCTGTCGGGTTTTGCCTATTTTTGAGGGTTCCCATTTTGATGCCTTTATACACATTTCCTAAAGAATACTAGTGTCATGATGTATTTCCTATGTACTTTTGTCCGATTTTCTATGATTTAAACCCTAAACTAAGAAAATATTGAAACATTGCAAAAATTGCAATTTCTCATGAACACGGACCTGTCGGGTTTTGCCTATTTTTGAGGGTTCCCATTTAGATGCCTTTATACACATTTCCTTAAGAATACTAGTGTCATGATGTATTTCCTATGTAGTTTTGTCCGATTTTCTATGATTTAAACCCTAAACTAAGAAAATATTGAAACATTGCTCAAATTGCAATTTCTCATGAACACGGACCTGTCGGGTTTTGCCTATTTTTGAGGGTTCCCATTTTGATGCCTTTATACACATTTCCTAAAGAATACTAGTGTCATGATGTATTTCCTATGTAGTTTTGTCCGATTTTCTATGATTTAATCCTTAAACTAAGAAAATATTGAAACATTGCTCAAATTGCAATTTCTCATGAACACGGACCTGTCGGGTTTTGCCTATTTTTGAGGGTTCCTATTTAGATGCCTTTATACACATTTCCTTAAGAATACTAGTGTCATGATGTATTTCGTATGTACTTTTGTCCGATTTTCTATGATTTAAACCCTAAACTAAGAAAATATTGAAACATTGCAAAAATTGCAATTTCTCATGTACACGGACTTGTCGGGTTTTGCCTATTTTTGAGGGTTCCCATTTTGATGCCTTTATACACATTTCCTTAAGAATACTAGTGTCATGATGTATTTCCTATGTACTTTTGTCCGATTTTCTATGATTTAAACCCTAAACTAAGAAAATATTGACACATTGCAAAAATTGCATTTCTCATGAACACGGACCTGTCGGGTTTTACCTATTTTTGAGGGTTCCCATTTAGATGCCTTTATACACATTTCCTAAAGAATACTAGTGTCATGATGTATTTCCTATGTACTTTTGTCCGATTTTCTATGATTTAAACCCTAAACTAAGAAAATATTGAAACATTGCAAAAATTGCAATTTCTCATGAACACGGACCTGTCGGGTTTTGCCTATTTTTGAGGTTTCCCATTTAGATGCCTTTATACACATTTCCTTAAGAATACTAGTGTCATGATGTATTTCCTATGTACTTTTGTCCGATTTTCTATGATTTAAACCCTAAACTAAGAAAATATTGACACATTGAAAAAATTGCAATTTCTCATGAACACGGACCTGTCGGGTTTTGCCTATTTTTGAGGTTTCCCATTTAGATGCCTTTATACACATTTCCTTAAGAATACTAGTGTCATGATGTATTTCCTATGGACTTTTGTCCGATTTTGTATGATTTAAACCCTAAACTAAGAAAATATTGACACATTGCAAAAATTGCAATTTCTCATGAACACGGACCTGTCGGGTTTTTCCTATTTTTGAGGGTTCCCATTTAGATGCCTTTATACACATTTCCTTAAGAATACTAGTGTCATGATGTATTTCCTATGTAGTTTTGTCCGATTTTCTATGATTTAAACCCTAAACTAAGAAAATATTGACACATTGCAAAAATTGCAATTTCTCATGAACACGGACCTATCGGGTTTTGCCTATTGTTGAGGGTTCCCATTTAGATGCCTTTATACACATTTCCTTAAGAATACTAGTGTCATGATGTATTTCCTATGTAGTTTTGTCCGATTTTCTATGATTTAAACCCTAAACTAAGAAAATATTGACACATTGAAACAATTGCAATTTCTCATGAACACGGACCTGTCGGGTTTTGCCTATTTTTGAGGGTTCCCATTTGGATGCCTTTATACACATTTCCTTAAGAATACTAGTGTCATGATGTATTTCCTATGTAGTTTTGTCCGATTTTCTATGAGTTAAACCCTAAACTAAGAAAATATTGACACATTGAAAAAATTGCAATTTCTCATGAACACGGACCTGTCGGGTTTTGCCTAATTTTGAGGGTTCCCATTTAGATGCCTTTATACACATTTCCTTAAGAATACTAGTGTCATGATGTATTTCCTATGTAGTTTTGTCCGATTTTCTATGATTTAAACCCTAAACTAAGAAAATATTGACACATTGCAAAAATTGCAATTTCTCATGAACACGGACCTGTCGGGTTTTTCCTATTTTTGAGGGTTCCCATTTAGATGCCTTTATACACATTTCCTTAAGAATACTAGTGTCATGATGTATTTCCTATGTAGTTTTGTCCGATTTTCTATGATTTAAACCCTAAACTAAGAAAATATTGACACATTGCAAAAATTGCAATTTCTCATGAACACGGACCTTTCGGGTTTTGCCTAATTTTGAGGGTTCCCATTTAGATGCCTTTATACACATTTCCTTAAGAATACTAGTGTCATGATGTATTTCCTATGTAGTTTTGTCCGATTTTCTATGATTTACACTCTAAACTAAGAAAATATTGACACATTGCAAAAATTGCAATTTCTCATGAACACGGACCTGTCGGGTTTTGCCTATTTTTGAGGGTTCCCATTTAGATGCCTTTATACACATTTCCTTAAGAATACTAGTGTCATGATGTATTTCCTATGTAGTTTTGTCCGATTTTCTATGATTTAAACCCTAAACTAAGAAAATATTGACACATTGCAAAAATTGCAATTTCTCATGAACACGGACCTGTCGGGTTTTGCCTATTGTTGAGGGTTCCCATTTAGATGCCTTTATACACATTTCCTTAAGAATACTAGTGTCATGATGTATTTCCTATGTACTTTTGTCCGATTTTCTATGATTAAAACCCTAAACTAAGAAAATATTGACACATTGCAAAAATTGCAATTTCTCATGAACACGGACCTGTCGGGTTTTGCCTATTTTTGAGGGTTCCCATTTAGATGCCTTTATACACATTTCCTTAAGAATACTAGTGTCATGATGTATTTCCTATGTAGTTTTGTCCGATTTTCTATGATTTAAACCCTAAACTAAGAAAATATTGACACATTGCAAAAATTGCAATTTCTCATGAACACGGACCTGTCGGGTTTTTCCTATTTTTGAGGGTTCCCATTTAGATGCCTTTATACACATTTCCTTAAGAATACTAGTGTCATGATGTATTTCCTATGTAGTTTTGTCCGATTTTCTATGATTTAAACCCTAAACTAAGAAAATATTGACACATTGCAAAAATTGCAATTTCTCATGAACACGGACCTGTCGGGTTTTGCCTATTTTTGAGGGTTCCCATTTAGATGCCTTTATACACATTTCCTTAAGAATACTAGTGTCATGATGTATTTCCTATGTAGTTTTGTCCGATTTTCTATGATTTAAACCCTAAACTAAGAAAATATTGAAACATTGCTCAAATTGCAATTTCTCATGAACACGGACCTGTCGGGTTTTTCCTTATTTTTAGGGTTCCCATTTAGATGCCTTTATACACATTTCCTTAAGAATACTAGTGTCATGATGTATTTCCTATGTAGTTTTGTCCGATTTTCTATGATTTAATCCTTAAACTAAGAAAATATTGAAACATTGCTCAAATTGCAATTTCTCATGAACACGGACCTGTCGGGTTTTGCCTATTTTTGAGGGTTCCCATTTAGATGCCTTTATACACATTTCCTTAAGAATACTAGTGTCATGATGTATTTCCTATGTAGTTTTGTCCGATTTTCTATGATTTAAACCCTAAACTAAGAAAATATTGAAACATTGCTCAAATTGCAATTTCTCATGAACACGGACCTGTCGGGTTTTGCCTATTTTTGAGGGTTCCCATTTTGATGCCTTTATACACATTTCCTAAAGAATACTAGTGTCATGATGTATTTCCTATGTACTTTTGTCCGATTTTCTATGATTTAAACCCTAAACTAAGAAAATATTGAAACATTGCAAAAATTGCAATTTCTCATGAACACGGACCTGTCGGGTTTTGCCTATTTTTGAGGGTTCCCATTTAGATGCCTTTATACACATTTCCTTAAGAATACTAGTGTCATGATGTATTTCCTATGTAGTTTTGTCCGATTTTCTATGATTTAAACCCTAAACTAAGAAAATATTGAAACATTGCTCAAATTGCAATTTCTCATGAACACGGACCTGTCGGGTTTTGCCTATTTTTGAGGGTTCCCATTTTGATGCCTTTTTACACATTTCCTAAAGAATACTAGTGTCATGATGTATTTCCTATGTAGTTTTGTCCGATTTTCTATGATTTAATCCTTAAACTAAGAAAATATTGAAACATTGCTCAAATTGCAATTTCTCATGAACACGGACCTGTCGGGTTTTGCCTATTTTTGAGGGTTCCTATTTAGATGCCTTTATACACATTTCCTTAAGAATACTAGTGTCATGATGTATTTCGTATGTACTTTTGTCCGATTTTCTATGATTTAAACCCTAAACTAAGAAAATATTGAAACATTGCAAAAATTGCAATTTCTCATGTACACGGACCTGTCGGGTTTTGCCTATTTTTGAGGGTTCCCATTTTGATGCCTTTATACACATTTCCTTAAGAATACTAGTGTCATGATGTATTTCCTATGTACTTTTGTCCGATTTTCTATGATTTAAACCCTAAACTAAGAAAATATTGACACATTGCAAAAATTGCAATTTCTCATGAACACGGACCTGTCGGGTTTTACCTATTTTTGAGGGTTCCCATTTAGATGCCTTTATACACATTTCCTAAAGAATACTAGTGTCATGATGTATTTCCTATGTACTTTTGTCCGATTTTCTATGATTTAAACCCTAAACTAAGAAAATATTGACACATTGAAAAAATTGCAATTTCTCATGAACACGGACCTGTCGGGTTTTGCCTATTTTTGAGGTTTCCCATTTAGATGCCTTTATACACATTTCCTTAAGAATACTAGTGTCATGATGTATTTCCTATGTACTTTTGTCCGATTTTCTATGATTTAAACCCTAAACTAAGAAAATATTGACACATTGAAAAAATTGCAATTTCTCATGAACACGGACCTGTCGGGTTTTGCCTATTTTTGAGGTTTCCCATTTAGATGCCTTTATACACATTTCCTTAAGAATACTAGTGTCATGATGTATTTCCTATGGACTTTTGTCCGATTTTGTATGATTTAAACCCTAAACTAAGAAAATATTGACACATTGCAAAAATTGCAATTTCTCATGAACACGGACCTGTCGGGTTTTTCCTATTTTTGAGGGTTCCCATTTAGATGCCTTTATACACATTTCCTTAAGAATACTAGTGTCATGATGTATTTCCTATGTAGTTTTGTCCGATTTTCTATGATTTAAACCCTAAACTAAGAAAATATTGACACATTGCAAAAATTGCAATTTCTCATGAACACGGACCTGTCGGGTTTTGCCTATTGTTGAGGGTTCCCATTTAGATGCCTTTATACACATTTCCTTAAGAATACTAGTGTCATGATGTATTTCCTATGTAGTTTTGTCCGATTTTCTATGATTTAAACCCTAAACTAAGAAAATATTGACACATTGAAACAATTTCAATTTCTCATGAACACGGACCTGTCGGGTTTTGCCTATTTTTGAGGGTTCCCATTTGGATGCCTTTATACACATTTCCTTAAGAATACTAGTGTCATGATGTATTTCCTATGTAGTTTTGTCCGATTTTCTATGAGTTAAACCCTAAACTAAGAAAATATTGACACATTGAAAAAATTGCAATTTCTCATGAACACGGACCTGTCGGGTTTTGCCTAATTTTGAGGGTTCCCATTTAGATGCCTTTATACACATTTCCTTAAGAATACTAGTGTCATGATGTATTTCCTATGTACTTTTGTCCGATTTTCTATGATTTAAACCCTAAACTAAGAAAATATTGACACATTGCAAAAATTGCAATTTCTCATGAACACGGACCTGTCGGGTTTTTCCTATTTTTGAGGGTTCCCATTTGGATGCCTTTATACACATTTCCTTAAGAATACTAGTGTCATGATGTATTTCCTATGTAGTTTTGTCCGATTTTCTATGATTTAAACCCTAAACTAAGAAAATATTGACACATTGCAAAAATTGCAATTTCTCATGAACACGGACCTTTCGGGTTTTGCCTAATTTTGAGGGTTCCCATTTAGATGCCTTTATACACATTTCCTTAAGAATACTAGTGTCATGATGTATTTCCTATGTAGTTTTGTCCGATTTTCTATGATTTACACTCTAAACTAAGAAAATATTGACACATTGCAAAAATTGCAATTTCTCATGAACACGGACCTGTCGGGTTTTGCCTATTTTTGAGGGTTCCCATTTAGATGCCTTTATACACATTTCCTTAAGAATACTAGTGTCATGATGTATTTCCTATGTAGTTTTGTCCGATTTTCTATGATTTAAACCCTAAACTAAGAAAATATTGACACATTGCAAAAATTGCAATTTCTCATGAACACGGACCTGTCGGGTTTTGCCTATTGTTGAGGGTTCCCATTTAGATGCCTTTATACACATTTCCTTAAGAATACTAGTGTCATGATGTATTTCCTATGTACTTTTGTCCGATTTTCTATGATTAAAACCCTAAACTAAGAAAATATTGACACATTGCAAAAATTGCAATTTCTCATGAACACGGACCTGTCGGGTTTTGCCTATTTTTGAGGGTTCCCATTTAGATGCCTTTATACACATTTCCTTAAGAATACTAGTGTCATGATGTATTTCCTATGTAGTTTTGTCCGATTTTCTATGATTTAAACCCTAAACTAAGAAAATATTGACACATTGCAAAAATTGCAATTTCTCATGAACACGGACCTGTCGGGTTTTTCCTATTTTTGAGGGTTCCCATTTAGATGCCTTTATACACATTTCCTTAAGAATACTAGTGTCATGATGTATTTCCTATGTAGTTTTGTCCGATTTTCTATGATTTAAACCCTAAACTAAGAAAATATTGACACATTGCAAAAATTGCAATTTCTCATGAACACGGACCTGTCGGGTTTTGCCTATTTTTGAGGGTTCCCATTTAGATGCCTTTATACACATTTCCTTAATAATACTAGTGTCATGATGTATTTCCTATGTAGTTTTGTCCGATTTTCTATGATTTAAACCCTAAACTAAGAAAATATTGACACATTGCAAAAATTGCAATTTCTCATGAACACGGACCTGGCGGGTTTTGCCTATTTTTGAGGGTTCCCATTTAGATTCCTTTATACACATTTCCTTAAGAATACTAGTGTCATGATGTATTTCCTATGTAGTTTTGTCCGATTTTCTATGATTTAAACCCTAAACTAAGAAAATATTGACACATTGAAAAAATTGCAATTTCTCATGAACACGGACCTGTCGGGTTTTGCCTATTTTTGAGGGTTCCCATTTGGATGCCTTTATACACATTTCCTTAAGAATACTAGTGTCATGATGTATTTCCTATGTAGTTTTGTCCGATTTTCTATGATTTAAACCCTAAACTAAGAAAATATTGACACATTGCAAAAATTGCAAATTCTCATGAACACGGACCTGTCGGGTTTTTCCTATTTTTGAGGGTTCCCATTTAGATGCCTTTATACACATTTCCTTAAGAATACTAGTGTCATGATGTATTTCCTATGTAGTTTTGTCCGATTTTCTATGATTTAAACCCTAAACTAAGAAAATATTGACACATTGCAAAAATTGCAATTTCTCATGAACACGGACCTGTCGGGTTTTGCCTATTTTTGAGGGTTCCCATTTAGATGCCTTTATACACATTTCCTTAAGAATACTAGTGTCATGATGTATTTCCTATGTAGTTTTGTCCGATTTTCTATGATTTAAACCCTAAACTAAGAAAATATTGACACATTGAAAAAATTGCAATTTCTCATGAACACGGACCTGTCGGGTTTTTCCTATTTTTGAGGGTTCCCATTTAGATGCCTTTATACAGATTTCCTTAAGAATACTAGTGTCATGATGTATTTCCTATGTAGTTTTGTCCGATTTTCTATGATTTAAACCCTAAACTAAGAAAATATTGACACATTGTAAAATTGCAATTTCTCATGAACACGGACCTGTCGGGTTTTGCCTATTTTTGAGGGTTCCCATTTAGATGCCTTTATACACATTTCCTTAAGAATACTAGTGTCATGATGTATTTCCTATGTAGTTTTGTCCGATTTTCTATGATTTAAACCCTAAACTAAGAAAATATTGACACATTGCAAAAATTGCAATTTCTCATGAACACGGACCTGGCGGGTTTTGCCTATTTTTGAGGGTTCCCATTTAGATTCCTTTATACACATTTCCTTAAGAATACTAGTGTCATGATGTATTTCCTATGTAGTTTTGTCCGATTTTCTATGATTTAAACCCTAAACTAAGAAAATATTGACACATTGAAAAAATTGCAATTTCTCATGAACACGGACCTGTCGGGTTTTGCCTATTTTTGAGGGTTCCCATTTGGATGCCTTTATACACATTTCCTTAAGAATACTAGTGTCATGATGTATTTCCTATGTAGTTTTGTCCGATTTTCTATGATTTAAACCCTAAACTAAGAAAATATTGACACATTGAAAAAATTGCAATTTCTCATGAACACGGACCTGTCGGGTTTTGCCTAATTTTGAGGGTTCCCATTTAGATGCCTTTATACACATTTCCTTAAGAATACTAGTGTCATGATGTATTTCCTATGTAGTTTTGTCCGATTTTCTATGATTTAAACCCTAAACTGAGAAAATATTGACACATTGAAAAAATTGCAATTTCTCATGAACACGGACCTGTCGGGTTTTGCCTATTTTTGGGGGTTCCAATTTGGATGCCTTTATACACATTTCCTTAAGAATACTAGTGTCATGATGTATTTCCTATGTAGTTTTGTCCGATTTTCTATGATTTAAACCCTAAACTAAGAAAATATTGACACATTGAAAAAATTGCAATTTCTCATGAACACGGACCTGTCGGGTTTTGCCTATTTTTGAGGGTTCCCATTTGGATGCCTTTATACACATTTCCTTAAGAATACTAGTGTCATGATGTATTTCCTATGTAGTTTTGTCCGATTTTCTATGATTTAAACCCTAAACTAAGAAAATATTGACACATTGAAAAAATTGCAATTTCTCATGAACACGGACCTGTCGGGTTTTGCCTAATTTTGAGGGTTCCCATTTAGATGCCTTTATACACATTTCCTTAAGAATACTAGTGTCATGATGTATTTCCTATGTACTTTTGTCCGATTTTCTATGATTTAAACCCTAAACTAAGAAAATATTGACACATTGCAAAAATTGAAATTTCTCATGAACACGGACCTGTCGGGTTTTGCCTATTTTTGAGGGTTCCCATTTCGATGCCTTTATACACATTTCCTTAAGAATACTAGTGTCATGATGTATTTCCTATGTACTTTTGTCCGATTTTCTATGATTTAAACCCTAAACTAAGAAAATATTGACACATTGCAAAAATTGCAATTTCTCATGAACACGGACCTGTCGGGTTTTGCCTATTTTTGAGGGTTCCCATTTCGATGCCTTTATACACATTTCCTTAAGAATACTAGTGTCATGATGTATTTCCTATTTAGTTTTGTCCGATTTTCTATGATTTAAACGCTAAACTAAGAAAATATTGACACATTGCAAAAATTGCAAGTTCTCATGAACACGGACCTGTCGGGTTTTGCCTATTTTTGAGGGTTCAAATTTAGATGCCTTTATACACATTTCCTTAAGAAAACTAGTGTCATGATGTATTTCCTATGTACTTTTGTCCGATTTTCTATGATTTAAACCCTAAACTAAGAAAATATTGACACATTGAAAAAATTGCAATTTCTCATGAACACGGACCTGTCGGGTTTTGCCTATTTTTGAGGGTTCCCATTTGGATGCCTTTATACACATTTCCTTAAGAATACTAGTGTCATGATGTATTTCCTATGTAGTTTTGTCCGATTCTCTATGATTTAAACCCTAAACTGAGAAAATATTGACACATTGAAAAAATTGCAATTTCTCATGAACACGGACCTGTCGGGTTTTGCCTATTTTTGAGGGTTCCCATTTAGATGCCTTTATACACATTTCCTAAAGAATACTAGTGTCATGATGTATTTCCTATGTAGTTTTGTCCGATTTTCTATGATTTAAACCCTAAACTAAGAAAATATTGACACATTGAAAAAATTGCAATTTCTCATGAACACGGACCTGTCGGGTTTTGCCTATTTTTGAGGGTTCCCATTTAGATGCCTTTATACACATTTCCTTAAGAATACTAGTGTCATGATGTATTTCCTGTGTACTTTTGTCCGATTTTCTATGATTTAAACCCTAAACTAAGAAAATATTGACACATTGAAAAAATTGCAATTTCTCATGAACACGGACCTGTCGGGTTTTGCCTATTTTTGAGGGTTCCCATTTAGATGCCTTTATACACATTTCCTTAAGAATACTAGTGTCATGATGTATTTCCTATGTACTTTTGTCCGATTTTCTATGATTTAAACCCTAAACTAAGAAAATATTGACACATTGCAAAAATTGCAATTTCTCATGAACACGGACCTGTCGGGTTTTGCCTATTTTTGAGGGTTCCCATTTAGATGCCTTTATACACATTTCCTTAAGAATACTAGTGTCATGATGTATTTCCTATGTAGTTTTGTCCGATTTTCTATGATTTAAACCCTAAACTAAGAAAATATTGACACATTGAAAAAATTGCAATTTCTCATGAACACGGACCTGTCGGGTTTTGCCTATTTTTGAGGGTTCCCATTTAGATGCCTTTATACACATTTCCTTAAGAATACTAGTGTCATGATGTATTTCCTGTGTACTTTTGTCCGATTTTCTATGATTTAAACCCTAAACTAAGAAAATATTGACACATTGAAAAAATTGCAATTTCTCATGAACACGGACCTGTCGGGTTTTGCCTATTTTTGAGGGTTCCCATTTAGATGCCTTTATACACATTTCCTTAAGAATACTAGTGTCATGATGTATTTCCTATGTAGTTTTGTCCGATTTTCTATGATTTAAACCCTAAACTAAGAAAATATTGACACATTGAAAAAATTGCAATTTCTCATGAACACGGACCTGTCGGGTTTTGCCTATTTTTGAGGGTTCCCATTTAGATGCCTTTATACACATTTCCTTAAGAATACTAGTGTCATGATGTATTTCCTATGTACTTTTGTCCGATTTTCTATGATTTAAACCCTAAACTAAGAAAATATTGACACATTGCAAAAATTGCAATTTCTCATGAACACGGACCTGTCGGGTTTTGCCTATTTTTGAGGGTTCCCATTTCGATGCCTTTATACACATTTCCTTAAGAATACTAGTGTCATGATGTATTTCCTATGTACTTTTGTCCGATTTTCTATGATTTAAACCCTAAACTAAGAAAATATTGACACATTGCAAAAATTGCAATTTCTCATGAACACGGACCTGTCGGGTTTTGCCTATTTTTGAGGGTTCCCATTTCGATGCCTTTATACACATTTCCTTAAGAATACTAGTGTCATGATGTATTTCCTATGTACTTTTGTCCGATTTTCTATGAGTTAAACCCTAAACTAAGAAAATATTGACACATTGAAAAAATTGCAATTTCTCATGAACACAGACCTGTCGGGTTTTGCCTATTTTTGAGGGTTCCCATTTAGATGCCTTTATACACATTTCCTTAAGAATACTAGTGTCATGATGTATTTCCTATGTACTTTTGTCCGATTTTCTATGATTTAAACCCTAAACTAAGAAAATATTGACACATTGAAAAAATTGCAATTTCTCATGAACACGGACCTGTCGGGTTTTGCCTATTTTTGGGGGTTCCACTTTAAATGCCATTATACCCACTTCCTTAAGAATACTAGTGTCATGATGTATTTCCTATGTACTTTTGTCCGATTTTCTATGATTTAAACCCTAAACTAAGAAAATATTGACACATTGCAAAAATTGCAATTTCTCATGAACACGGACCTGTCGGGTTTTGCCTATTTTTGAGGGTTCCCATTTGGATTCCTTTATACACATTTCCTTAAGAATACTAGTGTCATGATGTATTTCCTATGTACTTGTGTCCGATTTTCTATGATTTAAACTCTAAACTAAGAAAATATAGACACATTGAAAAAATTGCAATTTCTCATGAACACGGACCTGTCGGGTTTTGCCTATTTTTGAGGGTTCCCATTTAGATGCCTTTATACACATTTCCTTAAGAATACTAGTGTCATGATGTATTTCCTATGTAGTTTTGTCCGATTTTCTATGATTTAAACCCTAAACTAAGAAAATATTGACACATTGAAAAAATTGCAATTTCTCATGAACACGGACCTGTCGGGTTTTGCCTATTTTTGAGGGTTCCCATTTAGATGCCTTTATACTTATTTCCTTAAGAATACTAGTGTCATGATGTATTTCCTATGTAGTTTTGTCCGATTTTCTATGATTTAAACCCTAAACTAAGAAAATATTGACACATTGAAAAAATTGCAATTTCTCATGAACACGGACCTGTCGGGTTTTGCCTATTTTTTAGGGTTCCCATTTAGATGCCTTTATACACATTTCCTTAAGAATACTAGTGTCATGATGTATTTCCTATGTAGTTTTGTCCGATTTTCTATGATTTAAACCCTAAACTAAGAAAATATTGACACATTGCAAAAATTGCAATTTCTCATGAACACGGACCTGTCGGGTTTTGCCTATTTTTGAGGGTTCCCATTTAGATGCCTTTATACACATTTCCTAAAGAATACTAGTGTCATGATGTATTTCCTATGTAGTTTTGTCCGATTTTGTATGATTTAAACCCTAAACTAAGAAAATATTGACACATTGCAAAAATTGCAATTTCTCATGAACACGGACCTGTCGGGTTTTGCCTATTTTTGAGGGTTCCCATTTGGATGCCTTTATACACATTTCCTAAAGAATACTAGTGTCATGATGTATTTCCTATGTAGTTTTGTCCGATTTTCTATGATTTAAACCCTAAACTAAGAAAATATTGACACATTGAAAAAATTGCAATTTCTCATGAACACGGACCTGTCGGGTTTTGCCTATTTTTGAGGGTTCCCATTTAGATGCCTTTATACACATTTCCTAAAGAATACTAGTGTCATGATGTATTTCCTATGTAGTTTTGTCCGATTTTCTATGATTTAAACCCTAAACTAAGAAAATATTGACACATTGAAAAAATTACAATTTCTCATGAACACGGACCTGTCGGGTTTTGCCTATTTTTGAGGGTTCCCATTTAGATGCCTTTATACACATTTCCTTAAGAATACTAGTGTCATGATGTATTTCCTATGTAGTTTTGTCCGATTTTCTATGATTTAAACCCTAAACTAAGAAAATATTGACACATTGAAAAAATTACAATTTCTCATGAACACGGACCTGTCGGGTTTTGCCTATTTTTGAGGGTTCCCATTTAGATGCCTTTATACACATTTCCTAAAGAATACTAGTGTCATGATGTATTTCCTATGTAGTTTTGTCCGATTTTCTATGATTTAAACCCTAAACTAAGAAAATATTGACACATTGAAAAAATTACAATTTCTCATGAACACGGACCTGTCGGGTTTTGCCTATTTTTGAGGGTTCCCATTTAGATGCCTTTATACACATTTCCTAAAGAATACTAGTGTCATGATGTATTTCCTATGTAGTTTTGTCCGATTTTCTATGATTTAAACCCTAAACTAAGAAAATATTGACACATTGAAAAAATTGAAATTTCTCATGAACACGGACCTGTCGGGTTTTGCCTATTTTTGAGGGTTCCCATTTAGATGCCTTTATACACATTTCCTAAAGAATACTAGTGTCATGATGTATTTGCTATGTAGTTTTGTCCGATTTTCTATGATTTAAACCCTAAACTAAGAAAATATTGACACATTGAAAAAATTACAATTTCTCATGAACACGGACCTGTCGGGTTTTGCCTATTTTTGAGGGTTCCCATTTGGATGCCTTTATACACATTTCCTAAAGAATACTAGTGTCATGATGTATTTCCTATGTAGTTTTGTCCGATTTTCTATGATTTAAACCCTAAACTAAGAAAATATTGACACATTGAAAAAATTACAATTTCTCATGAACACGGACCTGTCGGGTTTTGCCTATTTTTGAGGGTTCCCATTTAGATGCCTTTATACACATTTCCTAAAGAATACTAGTGTCATGATGTATTTCCTATGTAGTTTTGTCCGATTTTCTATGATTTAAACCCTAAACTAAGAAAATATTGACACATTGAAAAAATTGCAATTTCTCATGAACACGGACCTGTCGGGTTTTGCCTATTTTTGAGGGTTCCCATTTAGATGCCTTTATACACATTTCCTAAAGAATACTAGTGTCATGATGTATTTCCTATGTAGTTTTGTCCGATTTTCTATGATTTAAACCCTAAACTAAGAAAATATTGACACATTGCAAAAAGTACAATTTCTCATGAACACGGACCTGTCGGGTTTTGCCTATTTTTGAGGGTTCCCATTTAGATGCCTTTATACACATTTCCTTAAGAATACTAGTGTCATGATGTATTTCCTATGTACTTTTGTCCGATTTTCTATGATTTAAACCCTAAACTAAGAAAATATTGACACATTGAAAAAATTACAATTTCTCATGAACACGGACTTGTCGGGTTTTGCCTATTTTTGAGGGTTCCCATTTAGATGCCTTTATACACATTTCCTTAAGAATACTAGTGTCATGATGTATTTCCTATGTACTTTTGTCCGATTTTCTATGATTTAAACCCTAAACTAAGAAAATATTGACACATTAAAAAAATTACAATTTCTCATGAACACGGACCTGTCGGGTTTTGCCTATTTTTGAGGGTTCCCATTTAGATGCCTTTATACACATTTCCTTAAGAATACTAGTGTCATGATGTATTTCCTATGTACTTTTGTCCGATTTTCTATGATTTAAACCCTAAACTAAGAAAATATTGACACATTGAAAAAATTACAATTTCTCATGAACACGGACCTGTCGGGTTTTGCCTATTTTTGAGGGTTCCCATTTAGATGCCTTTATACACATTTCCTTAAGAATACTAGTGTCATGATGTATTTCCTATGTACTTTTGTCCGATTTTCTATGATTTAAACCCTAAACTAAGAAAATATTGACACATTGAAAAAATTACAATTTCTCATGAACACGGACCTGTCGGGTTTTGCCTATTTTTGAGGGTTCCCATTTAGATGCCTTTATACACATTTCCTTAAGAATACTAGTGTCATGATGTATTTCCTATGTACTTTTGTCCGATTTTCTATGATTTAAACCCTAAACTAAGAAAATATTGACACATTGAAAAAATTACAATTTCTCATGAACACGGACCTGTCGGGTTTTGCCTATTTTTGAGGGTTCCCATTTAGATGCCTTTATACACATTTCCTTAAGAATACTAGTGTCATGATGTATTTCCTATGTACTTTTGTCCGATTTTCTATGATTTAAACCCTAAACTAAGAAAATATTGACACATTGAAAAAATTACAATTTCTCATGAACACGGACCTGTCGGGTTTTGCCTATTTTTGAGGGTTCCCATTTAGATGCCTTTATACACATTTCCTTAAGAATACTAGTGTCATGATGTATTTCCTATGTAGTTTTGTCCGATTTTCTATGATTTAAACCCTAAACTAAGAAAATATTGACACATTGAAAAAATTACAATTTCTCATGAACACGGACCTGTCGGGTTTTGCCTATTTTTGAGGGTTCCCATTTAGATGCCTTTATACACATTTCCTAAAGAATACTAGTGTCATGATGTATTTCCTATGTAGTTTTGTCCGATTTTCTATGATTTAAACCCTAAACTAAGAAAATATTGACACATTGCAAAAATTGCAATTTCTCATGAACACGGACCTGTCGGGTTTTGCCTATTTTTGAGGGTTCCCATTTAGATGCCTTTATACACATTTCCTAAAGAATACTAGTGTCATGATGTATTTCCTATGTAGTTTTGTCCGATTTTCTATGATTTAAACCCTAAACTAAGAAAATATTGACACATTGCAAAAATTGAAATTTCTCATGAACACGGACCTGTCGGGTTTTGCCTATTTTTGAGGGTTCCCATTTAGATGCCTTTATACACATTTCCTAAAGAATACTAGTGTCATGATGTATTTCCTATGTAGTTTTGTCCGATTTTCTATGATTTAAACCCTAAACTAAGAAAATATTGACACATTGCAAAAATTGAAATTTCTCATGAACACGGACCTGTCGGGTTTTGCCTATTTTTGAGGGTTCCCATTTAGATGCCTTTATACACATTTCCTAAAGAATACTAGTGTCATGATGTATTTCCTATGTAGTTTTGTCCGATTTTCTATGATTTAAACCCTAAACTAAGAAAATATTGACACATTGCAAAAATTGAAATTTCTCATGAACACGGACCTGTCGGGTTTTGCCTATTTTTGAGGGTTCCCATTTAGATGCCTTTATACACATTTCCTTAAGAATACTAGTGTCATGATGTATTTCCTATGTAGTTTTGTCCGATTTTCTATGATTTAAACCCTAAACTAAGAAAATATTGACACATTGCAAAAATTGAAATTTCTCATGAACACGGACCTGTCGGGTTTTGCCTATTTTTGAGGGTTCCCATTTAGATGCCTTTATACACATTTCCTAAAGAATACTAGTGTCATGATGTATTTCCTATGTAGTTTTGTCCGATTTTCTATGATTTAAACCCTAAACTAAGAAAATATTGACACATTGCAAAAATTGAAATTTCTCATGAACACGGACCTGTCGGGTTTTGCCTATTTTTGAGGGTTCCCATTTAGATGCCTTTATACACATTTCCTAAAGAATACTAGTGTCATGATGTATTTCCTATGTAGTTTTGTCCGATTTTCTATGATTTAAACCCTAAACTAAGAAAATATTGACACATTGCAAAAATTGAAATTTCTCATGAACACGGACCTGTCGGGTTTTGCCTATTTTTGAGGGTTCCCATTTAGATGCCTTTATACACATTTCCTAAAGAATACTAGTGTCATGATGTATTTCCTATGTAGTTTTGTCCGATTTTCTATGATTTAAACCCTAAACTAAGAAAATATTGACACATTGCAAAAATTGAAATTTCTCATGAACACGGACCTGTCGGGTTTTGCCTATTTTTGAGGGTTCCCATTTAGATGCCTTTATACACATTTCCTAAAGAATACTAGTGTCATGATGTATTTCCTATGTAGTTTTGTCCGATTTTCTATGATTTAAACCCTAAACTAAGAAAATATTGACACATTGCAAAAATTGAAATTTCTCATGAACACGGACCTGTCGGGTTTTGCCTATTTTTGAGGGTTCCCATTTAGATGCCTTTATACACATTTCCTAAAGAATACTAGTGTCATGATGTATTTCCTATGTAGTTTTGTCCGATTTTCTATGATTTAAACCCTAAACTAAGAAAATATTGACACATTGCAAAAATTGAAATTTCTCATGAACACGGACCTGTCGGGTTTTGCCTATTTTTGAGGGTTCCCATTTAGATGCCTTTATACACATTTCCTAAAGAATACTAGTGTCATGATGTATTTCCTATGTAGTTTTGTCCGATTTTCTATGATTTAAACCCTAAACTAAGAAAATATTGAAACATTGCAAAAATTGAAATTTCTCATGAACACGGACCTGTCGGGTTTTGCCTATTTTTGAGGGTTCCCATTTAGATGCCTTTATACACATTTCCTAAAGAATACTAGTGTCATGATGTATTTCCTATGTAGTTTTGTCCGATTTTCTATGATTTAAACCCTAAACTAAGAAAATATTGACACATTGCAAAAATTGAAATTTCTCATGAACACGGACCTGTCGGGTTTTGCCTATTTTTGAGGGTTCCCATTTAGATGCCTTTATACACATTTCCTAAAGAATACTAGTGTCATGATGTATTTCCTATGTAGTTTTGTCCGATTTTCTATGATTTAAACCCTAAACTAAGAAAATATTGACACATTGCAAAAATTGAAATTTCTCATGAACACGGACCTGTCGGGTTTTGCCTATTTTTGAGGGTTCCCATTTAGATGCCTTTATACACATTTCCTAAAGAATACTAGTGTCATGATGTATTTCCTCTGTAGTTTTGTCCGATTTTCTATGATTTAAACCCTAAACTAAGAAAATATTGACACATTGCAAAAATTGAAATTTCTCATGAACACGGACCTGTCGGGTTTTGCCTATTTTTGAGGGTTCCCATTTAGATGCCTTTATACACATTTCCTAAAGAATACTAGTGTCATGATGTATTTCCTATGTAGTTTTGTCCGATTTTCTATGATTTAAACCCTAAACTAAGAAAATATTGACACATTGCAAAAATTGAAATTTCTCATGAACACGGACCTGTCGGGTTTTGCCTATTTTTGAGGGTTCCCATTTAGATGCCTTTATACACATTTCCTAAAGAATACTAGTGTCATGATGTATTTCCTATGTAGTTTTGTCCGATTTTCTATGATTTAAACCCTAAACTAAGAAAATATTGACACATTGAAAAAATTACAATTTCTCATGAACACGGACCTGTCGGGTTTTGCCTATTTTTGAGGGTTCCCATTTAGATGCCTTTATACACATTTCCTAAAGAATACTAGTGTCATGATGTATTTCCTATGTAGTTTTGTCCGATTTTCTATGATTTAAACCCTAAACTAAGAAAATATTGACACATTGCAAAAATTGAAATTTCTCATGAACACGGACCTGTCGGGTTTTGCCTATTTTTGAGGGTTCCCATTTAGATGCCTTTATACACATTTCCTAAAGAATACTAGTGTCATGATGTATTTCGAATGTACTTTTGTCCGATTTTCTATGATTTAAACCCTAAACTAAGAAAATATTGACACATTGAAAAAATTACAATTTCTCATGAACACGGACCTGTCGGGTTTTGCCTATTTTTGAGGGTTCCCATTTAGATGCCTTTATACACATTTCCTAAAGAATACTAGTGTCATGATGTATTTCCTATGTAGTTTTGTCCGATTTTCTATGATTTAAACCCTAAACTAAGAAAATATTGACACATTGAAAAAATTGAAATTTCTCATGAACACGGACCTGTCGGGTTTTGCCTATTTTTGAGGGTTCCCATTTAGATGCCTTTATACACATTTCCTAAAGAATACTAGTGTCATGATGTATTTCCTATGTAGTTTTGTCCGATTTTCTATGATTTAAACCCTAAACTAAGAAAATATTGACACATTGCAAAAATTGCAATTTCTCATGAACACGGACCTGTCGGGTTTTGCCTATTTTTGAGGGTTCCCATTTAGATGCCTTTATACACATTTCCTAAAGAATACTAGTGTCATGATGTATTTCCTATGTAGTTTTGTCCGATTTTCTATGATTTTAACCCTAAACTAAGAAAATATTGACACATTGCAAAAATTGAAATTTCTCATGAACACGGACCTGTCGGGTTTTGCCTATTTTTGAGGGTTCCCATTTAGATGCCTTTATACACATTTCCTAAAGAATACTAGTGTCATGATGTATTTCGAATGTACTTTTGTCCGATTTTCTATGATTTAAACCCTAAACTAAGAAAATATTGACACATTGAAAAAATTACAATTTCTCATGAACACGGACCTGTCGGGTTTTGCCTATTTTTGAGGGTTCCCATTTAGATGCCTTTATACACATTTCCTAAAGAATACTAGTGTCATGATGTATTTCCTATGTAGTTTTGTCCGATTTTCTATGATTTAAACCCTAAACTAAGAAAATATTGACACATTGCAAAAATTGAAATTTCTCATGAACACGGACCTGTCGGGTTTTGCCTATTTTTGAGGGTTCCCATTTAGATGCCTTTATACACATTTCCTAAAGAATACTAGTGTCATGATGTATTTCCTATGTAGTTTTGTCCGATTTTCTATGATTTAAACCCTAAACTAAGAAAATATTGACACATTGCAAAAATTGAAATTTCTCATGAACACGGACCTGTCGGGTTTTGCCTATTTTTGAGGGTTCCCATTTAGATGCCTTTATACACATTTCCTAAAGAATACTAGTGTCATGATGTATTTCCTATGTAGTTTTGTCCGATTTTCTATGATTTAAACCCTAAACTAAGAAAATATTGACACATTGCAAAAATTGCAATTTCTCATGAACACGGACCTGTCGGGTTTTGCCTATTTTTGAGGGTTCCCATTTAGATGCCTTTATACACATTTCCTAAAGAATACTAGTGTCATGATGTATTTCCTATGTAGTTTTGTCCGATTTTCTATGATTTAAACCCTAAACTAAGAAAATATTGACACATTGCAAAAATTGAAATTTCTCATGAACACGGACCTGTCGGGTTTTGCCTATTTTTGAGGGTTCCCATTTAGATGCCTTTATACACATTTCCTAAAGAATACTAGTGTCATGATGTATTTCCTATGTAGTTTTGTCCGATTTTCTATGATTTAAACCCTAAACTAAGAAAATATTGACACATTGCAAAAATTGAAATTTCTCATGAACACGGACCTGTCGGGTTTTGCATATTTTTGAGGGTTCCCATTTAGATGCCTTTATACACATTTCCTTAAGAATACTAGTGTCATGATGTATTTCGAATGTACTTTTGTCCGATTTTCTATGATTTAAACCCTAAACTAAGAAAATATTGACACATTGAAAAAATTACAATTTCTCATGAACACGGACCTGTCGGGTTTTGCCTATTTTTGAGGGTTCCCATTTAGATGCCTTTATACACATTTCCTAAAGAATACTAGTGTCATGATGTATTTCCTATGTAGTTTTGTCCGATTTTCTATGATTTAAACCCTAAACTAAGAAAATATTGACACATTGCAAAAATTGAAATTTCTCATGAACACGGACCTGTCGGGTTTTGCCTATTTTTGAGGGTTCCCATTTAGATGCCTTTATACACATTTCCTAAAGAATACTAGTGTCATGATGTATTTCCTATGTAGTTTTGTCCGATTTTCTATGATTTAAACCCTAAACTAAGAAAATATTGACACATTGCAAAAATTGAAATTTCTCATGAACACGGACCTGTCGGGTTTTGCCTATTTTTGAGGGTTCCCATTTAGATGCCTTTATACACATTTCCTAAAGAATACTAGTGTCATGATGTATTTCCTATGTAGTTTTGTCCGATTTTCTATGATTTAAACCCTAAACTAAGAAAATATTGACACATTGCAAAAATTGCAATTTCTCATGAACACGGACCTGTCGGGTTTTGCCTATTTTTGAGGGTTCCCATTTAGATGCCTTTATACACATTTCCTAAAGAATACTAGTGTCATGATGTATTTCCTATGTAGTTTTGTCCGATTTTCTATGATTTAAACCCTAAACTAAGAAAATATTGACACATTGCAAAAATTGAAATTTCTCATGAACACGGACCTGTCGGGTTTTGCCTATTTTTGAGGGTTCCCATTTAGATGCCTTTATACACATTTCCTAAAGAATACTAGTGTCATGATGTATTTCGAATGTACTTTTGTCCGATTTTCTATGATTTAAACCCTAAACTAAGAAAATATTGACACATTGCAAAAATTGCAATTTCTCATGAACACGGACCTGTCGGGTTTTGCCGATTTTTGAGGGTTCCCATTTAGATGCCTTTATACACATTTCCTAAAGAATACTAGTGTCATGATGTATTTCGAATGTACTTTTGTCCGATTTTCTATGATTTAAACCCTAAACTAAGAAAATATTGACACATTGAAAAAATTACAATTTCTCATGAACACGGACCTGTCGGGTTTTGCCTATTTTTGAGGGTTCCCATTTAGATGCCTTTATACACATTTCCTAAAGAATACTAGTGTCATGATGTATTTCCTATGTACTTTTGTCCGATTTTCTATGATTTAAACCCTAAACTAAGAAAATATTGACACATTGAAAAAATTGCAATTTCTCATGAACACGGACCTGTCGGGTTTTGCCTATTTTTGAGGGTTCCCATTTAGATGCCTTTATACACATTTCCTTAAGAATACTAGTGTCATGATGTATTTCCTATGTACTTTTGTCCGATTTTCTATGATTTAAACCCTAAACTAAGAAAATATTGACACATTTAAAAAATTGCAATTTCTCATGAACACGGACCTGTCGGGTTTTGCCTAATTGTGAGGGTTCCCATTTAGATGCCTTTATACACATTTCCTTAAGAATACTAGTGTCATGATCTATTTCGTATGTACTTTTGTCCGATTTTCTATGATTTAAACCCTAAACTAAGAAAATATTGACACATTGAAAAAATTGCAATGTCTCATGAACACGGACCTGTCGGGTTTTGCCTATTTTTGAGGGTTCCCATTTCGATGCCTTTATACACATTTCCTTAAGAATACTAGTGTCATGATGTATTTCGTGTGTACTTTTGTTCGATTTTCTATGATTTAAACCCTAAACTAAGAAAATATTGACACATTGAAAAAATTGCAATTTCTCATGAACACGGACCTGTCGGGTTTTGCCTAATTTTGAGGGTTCCCATTTAGATGCCTTTATACACATTTCTATAAGAATACTAGTGTCATGATGTATTTCCTATGTACTTTTGTCCGATTTTCTATGATTTAAACCCTAAACTAAGAAAATATTGACACATTGAAAAAATTGCAATTTCTCATGAACACGGACCTGTCGGGTTTTGCCTATTTTTGAGGGTTCCCATTTAGATGCCTTTATACACATTTCCTTAAGAATACTAGTGTCATGATGTATTTCCTATGTACTTGTGTCCGATTTTCTATGATTTAAACCCTAAACTAAGAAAATATTGACACATTTAAAAAATTGCAATTTCTCATGAACACGGACCTGTCGGGTTTTGCCTAATTTTGAGGGTTCCCATTTAGATGCCTTTATACACATTTCCTTAAGAATACTAGTGTCATGATGTATTTCCTATGTACTTTTGTCCGATTTTCTATGATTTAAACCCTAAACTAAGAAAATATTGACACATTGAAAAAATTGCAATTTCTCATGAACACGGACCTGTCGGGTTTTGCCTATTTTTGAGGGTTCCCATTTAGATGCCTTTATACACATTTCCTTAAGAATACTAGTGTCATGATGTATTTCCTATGTACTTGTGTCCGATTTTCTATGATTTAAACCCTAAACTAAGAAAATATTGACACATTGAAAAAATTGCAATTTCTCATGAACACGGACCTGTCGGGTTTTGCCTAATTTTGAGGGTTCCCATTTAGATGCCTTTATACACATTTCCTTAAGAATACTAGTGTCATGATGTATTTCCTATGTACTTTTGTCCGATTTTCTATGATTTAAACCCTAAACTAAGAAAATATTGACACATTGAAAAAATTGCAATTTCTCATGAACACGGACCTGTCGGGTTTTGCCTAATTTTGAAGGAGACAGAGTTTGAAAATATAATGACAGACAGACTTATAGCCTTTTATATATTAGATATACTGAAGCGGATCGATCCGACTTTCTCCAAAAGAAGGAAGTTTCATGGGAATATCAAACTCACAAGCTGTTCTTGCAGGGAGGAGTCGACGCCCACCTGCATACAACACCTTGCATTCCCAAATTATTACCCATCTGGTACTGACCAGACTCAACTAATGCAGTTCTCTACCTATATAAAAGCCAAGTATGACCAACGATGGAGTACTGCTGCCACATCTGGGCAGGAGCTGCTAGAAGCAGCTTATCCTGCCTTGACAGAGTTCAAAATAGACTTCGTAGCTTAGTGGGGGGATGCCTTTTTCTCTTCCCTGCAACATCTTTCTCACAGAAAAGACGTTGCGAGCATGTCTTTGCTTTATCGTTATTTTCATGGCAAGTGCTCAGCTGAGCTGTAATCTATGGTCACCCCTGCGCCAAACTTTCAAGAGAGACACTCATCTTTCTGAAAACACTATCAATAATTCCCCCCACCCTTTATCTGTGTCTAAACCTAAACCTAAACCTAAACGCAGATTCCATGAACAAAGTTTCTTTCTTAGAACTGCACGCCCGTGGAACTCTCTTCCGATTGCTTGCTTTCCAGCTGACTACAATCTGATTGTCTTCAAGTCCAATGTAAACAAGTTCTTGATGAACCGTCCCCCTAAGTAATCCAATTTACAAAATTCCCACTACTTATGTTTACTACACTACTAGTGGGGGTACCCGGCGTTCTCCGGGTGTTTGTAGGTGTGTGTGTGTGGTGTTAAATAAAAAAGAAACTTTTAGGATCGAACCCGAAGCCCTGAGGCGAAGTTTGAAAATAAAATCGGTCAGCCAGAATGAGTTAATGAAAGATGCTTGAATTTATTTAAGTAAGAACCAAATTGACAGGTGCGCGGCCGGAATTCGTCGAGCGTTACGACGACGACGTTGGTTTGTTTGTTATAAGCGAAGTAAAAAAAGAAAACAACGTTAACACTTAAGCGGGGGAAAAAAAACACAAAAAAACTAATGTAAGGCAAACAAACGATGAAAACAAAAAAGAACACGTGAAAAATGACTTAAATAAATTGTTTCGATATTAAAATTTAAAAAATCGGTGGGTACCCGGGTGTTTTTGGGTGTGTGGTTGCGGGTGGATAAGCGAAGTAAAAAAAAAATAAAAACAGAAAAACGAACGTTACGTAAAAAATGGCTTAAATAACACTGGTTCAATATTTAAATTTAAAAAAATCGAAAAAAAAAAAAAGAAGACATCTCATACCACGATTTGAACCCAAAACGTTCAGATATTGAACCAAAGCGCTAATCAACTGACCTAACATGACCTATACGTATACGAAATACGAAATTTGTTCAGTTTTTCAAAAATCAGGTCATGACGTCATCTGACGCATGCGTAGAACGGTCGAGAGGGCCATTTTTGTTGACCTTCCCCCCCCTGTCGAAAATTGTCGATTTCAGGGTGAAAAAGTTAACGTTTTTGGCCAATTTTTCGATATTTTTCGAGCAAAGGATGGAGCTTCGATGTGATACTGAGTTTGTGAATTTTCGTCGCATCTGTCGAAAGTTTTTAGCAGACATCCAAACATACACACATACATAATACGTACATACATTTTCGCTTTTATATATATAGATAATCACATTGACTAATGTATACTCATTAACCCTTATCTTCGAGTAGCCTCCGGGCCTTGATAAGTCGTGATTCCTGTGTAAAAAAAAAAATTTTTTTTAAAAACCTAGTTTGACAAGATACAAGTGCAGAAAGGGTTTACACTCGTGAGAAAAAACAAAAAAACAAAAAAACTCAAAACGAAAATAATGGTTTGAAGATACAAAAAAAATACAAATAATATTGGTTGGACTAGTCTTTCAGTTTTCCATCTATATATTCCAACCGAGAGATCTTTTTAAGGTTCTAACTGTCTCTTTCACTGTAGTTTTTGAAATTCTTCTTTTTTTTTTTCATGAGTCCAGTTGCTTATATAATAACTGGAATGATAGTGATCTTCCTAAGATTCCAATTTCTTTTTCATGTCGTACTTAAGACTTTGGTATTTCGTTTCAGCTCTGCTTAACCCAACATGATTGGAGACACTGACTTCTACTAAGGTTGCTTCTTTCTCCTTCTTTTCCCACATCACTATGTCAGGGTTAATACCTCTGTTTTCTAGGATAGACATAGTGGATGGTGCATGACTTATTTCCAACTGTTCTCACTGGTATACTAGCAGAGGTGCCCAGCATTGCCCGGGTGTTTGGAGGTGTGTGTTGAGCACAAAAAAGATGGCCCAAAGGCAGTCTTAAGCATTCCATACGCTTCTATCGCATTTTTCCAAGTGTAGTTGTATGAATTGGATAGTCATAATGTATGGTGTAGGACTTATTTTCGACTGTTTTTTCCTGGTAAACATGTTCCCAGGATTTGCTGCTGCATTCAATATTCAGCTTTTTACAGATCGTCCAGTGGAAATATTTACACACTCTATATTATGTCAGGTCGTATGATAGCTGTTTTTTTTTTTTTTACAGAGGAATCACCACTTATCAAGGCTTGGAGGCCACTCGAGGATAAGGGTTAATGGGTATACATTCGTCAATGTGATTATAGCGTAGTAATCATAAGTAGTGGAAATTTTGTAAAATGGATTACTTAGGGAGACAGTTCATCAAGAACTTGTTTACATTGGACTTGAAGACAATCAAATTGTAGTCAGCTGGAAAGCAGGCCATTGGGAGAGAGCTCCACAGGCGTGCAATTCTAAGAAAGAAGCTTTGTTCATGGAATCTACATTTAGGTTTAGGCACAGATAAAGAGTGTGGGAAATTGCTGATAGTGGTTTTGGCTAGATGAGTGTTTTTCGTGAAAATTTGGCGAGGGGGGGGAGCATAGATTGAAGCTCAGACGAGCACTTGCCATGAAAATAACAATAAAGCAGAGACAGGCTCGCAACATCTCTTCTGTGAGAAAGAGGTTGCAGGGAAGTGAAAAGGGCATGCCCCACTAAGCTACGAAGTCTATTTTGAACTCTGTCAAGGCAGGATAGGCTGCTTCTAGCAGCTTCTGCCCAGATGTGGCAGCAGTATTCGATATTCGACTTTTTGCAGATCTCTCAGCAGAACCTCATAGCTGGAGTTCACGTGGCTCAAACTCTCTATTTCTGTGTGGTAGAACCTGCATTTGTGTGTCATAGCTAAGGTCACCCATCCGTTTAAAATCATTGGTCATCAAGCCTTGATCTTGGGCAGCTATTAAAATCTTCCCCAGATCATAGTGGAGCGATCCTTCTTATAGCCAGCTTATAGAACCTTCCTTATCTTTAATGTTGGGACGATTAATCGGAATCAGAAAGCGGAAAAATCGGAGCTTTTTAGGGTATCAGAATCGGAT